>NC_040888.2:11023446-11325117 GCF_900634795.4 Betta splendens
TAAAAAGACTGGAAAAAGGAAAGATGTCTGCCAGCTGCCAGGTGGAAGTCACGGGAAAGGCCACCTGTCTATTAACCAATTCTGACGCGTACGAGTCAGCAATATGAAAGCGAGCATCTGGCCCGTCCTCTCCAAGCGGATCCTGTTAGCAGCACCAGTATCCCTGTTCCTCTTATATACTATTTATTTGGGCGGCTCACCTAAATGGAGTCTCTCAGACAGGGAAACAGCATGTTGTGTGTATTCATTTCTCCAGTTCACTACAAACTCCGCTGACAGATGTGGCCTGGAGCGAGCGCTTCCTCCGCAGCCGACCACGAAAAAAAACACCCCAGCCACTTCAAACCGAGTCAACTGTTCTTCGCAAGGCAAATACCCCAAGAGTAAAACAACACGGATTCCAAAATTCCATTAACGGTTATTAAAATGCAATGCTTCACATGCTCCAGCTAAATGAGTTTTTTATGGGCCCGAAACCGCTTTTGAAAACCAGCTGAAAGTAGTGCGTGGCTTTGTGCAGATAAACAGGCTGGACTGCAGCTAAGCGTGCTGACTGCAGAACGGCTGGCGGAACAAAGAGAAAGCAATGTGATACTTCGAAAAGAAAGGAATTATATGAGCGAACACAGGACTGTGCGGGATGGATGTACCAAGCCTCCTCCGTTAGTCACATGTATTTATAGGACAATACGGAATCATTTCCCACAGCAGCCCCTGCAGAATCTGTGTGCGTTTAACCCTGACCCCCAAAATATTGCAAAACCATCCTCTGTTGAGGTGGAATACGAGGCCAGTGGAGAGACAAAACACAGCGGCAGCAGCAGCCTTAAACAGGTCTGCGTTGCACAAAGAGGAGCCTTGAATCATAATAATTGGCTGTCATTGTTTCAGGGGTCAACAAGGAAATGCTACTTACAATGCTACCAATTCACATCTAATTTATGGCATAAAGGACAGAAGCAGCTAACATTTTATTTAATTATATATAATGTATTGTACATCTATAGTCCGCCTGCTGGTTATTTTATTATTGGTTACAATCCAATGCAAATCCACTTTCAATTCAACTTTTACAAGGCTGAAATTTCTCAGGTTCTACGTTGAAGCAATCAGAGAGGAGGTGAATCTAGTACAACTTTATTATCCAGGTCACAGTGAGAATAAGTCTGAACCAAACACACATTCTTTGAGCTTAGTAACACAATTAGACACTAAACCTCACGGCAAACATTTAGAACAGCACTGTGCTTTAAATGTGGCTGGTGTTGAAATCACGTTTAACATCTTCCTTTGCACCTCATCTGGCTGAAAGGCAAACACAAGTCTGGCGAAGTTTCGTTGTCTGAGCCCAAATTAAACATGAACCCATGCTCTGTGGTAACCTTCATTAGAGAACAGTGATGGAGCTCACCTGACTGAGGGTGAGATATGCTCAGCACCAAAACACCTCAATGTTGATTTGTATTTGGCTCATTTTTATATATTTTACTGTTTTTGTTACAGAATTTGTTAATTAAGAGAGGATTTTGTTTCATTTAAAATACGCCTTTGTTTTGCATGGTTGACCATATGTTGGTTTCTATCTCTACTGCACTTTTAGGGCTTCTCTACAGCCCAATTGGTTTAATTATTATATATACATGTTTTATTTTTTGAGTTACCAGTGTTGGCTGCTCTATGGTCACGTCTGGCTCCGTAAAGAATGTGCCCCAGTCAGAAGCGGCCATTTTGTACAGGAAGTGGTTCGTTAGCATGAAGCAGTGTCCACTACCTTTAAGTGGACGGTGAGAAATTAGGTTTTAGCTTAGTTTACTTTGTCATTGGGTTTATTAAATTAGTTTAATAATGTTTTGGGTTAATTTGATAATTGCTTATAACTGACCTGTTACAGTGTGAGATATTTGTCTGTCCTGTGTGTTTTACAGGGTCTGATCAGCCATTAGAAATGTCCCCCTGAGGTCAATTTGTCTTTGTTAGTCAGTGTATTCACTTCAAGTTATATTGCTTCGTTAACTGTGAATTAATTTGGTTTTGTTGACCTTTTTATGGGCCCAGTAAAATCTTTAAGGTTCTTTTGTTTGATAAAATGAAATCTTCCACTCGTGTTCCTCCTGCCGGCCTGCTCAGCCTCTCATTAAATCCTTTTTCCTTCTAAATTAGATGGAGTTTTCCTTGTGGAGCCACTGCAGAGGGCGCTTAACACGTTCAAGGACCTGTTTGTAAACCGTTTTCAGCTTTGCATCTCATACAATCTTCTTCTTTTACAGACTCACTCTATTCTTCTGCTGAACAGGAAAGAGAAGCCATTCTCAGATTTCTGGTGGGATGATGCTTTTGCAGCAGTTAAATCATCATCATCATCATCATCATCATCATCATGCAGAGCTGAGTCTGATTTCACAAAGCCCACTCGAACAAGGCGAAGCTGCACCACAAAGGAAGGAACCATAAACAACGAAATGAACAGAAATATAGGAACAAAACAATGAGGAGAAACATTCTTAGCTTCTTCATATTTTGCTGAACGAAACCACCTCCCTTGACGAGTGCCACACACACACATGCACACACACGCACACACACACACACACACACACACACACACACACACACACACACACACACACACACACACACACACACACACACACATACACACACATTGGTGACACATTCCAGAAATGTACTTACTGTAATTTGTTAATTAGTAATTTTCTTCAGCCTATGAACTGTTTCCATTTAGATGTTAATTGATTTGCTGTGAACACTGTCGGAGTTCAATAACAAACGCTTGTTTTAATCATGAAACTATCTCCACACTAGTTCCACAATAACTTCACGTCAACAAGTAGATGTATGTTGCCTGTCATCCTTTCTCTAATGCACAAGGGACACAAATATCTTGCTTTGTCCACAATCCAAGGATATTTAGTTCATGTTTGCCTAAGGGCGGTAGTGGCATCATCAGAACCAACAAACATCTGTCTTAAAATAGAAGCTGAATCACCATTTATATGCTTCGGTCAACCAGTGTGTCTGGTTTATATTCAGGTATCACACTATTCAAAATACACAAGGACAAATGCAATAAGATTCCTACGGGGTGTTTCAGGGAAAAACATAATCTCAGTGATTGTAATCTATGGCAACCAAAAGCTCAAATAGGAAGGTGTTTCATCCATCTACAGTATTGCTTCTCATAGGTCATTGTGTGAGAGCTGGGGCACCCTGGAAACTCACTAACATCCTACAGTCACAAAGAAATACAATCATTCACACACTGTCACATGACAACAAACTAGGAAGAACCAGGCAAAACAACTAACAAGAGGTGTCAAACGTACAAAAAGTGCAACAAACTGGCAAGGAAGGTGTAGTGAGGAGTCCTTCTATGAAGGCGAAGCAGAGGCAAATCCAGAAAGGGGCGTGGTCGCGGGGGCGTGGCCATGATGAGTGATGGGCAGGAATGGAAATAAAGAAAAACAGATTGTAACCTTTGTGGGGAGGGGAGGAAACCAAAATGAGGAAGCTGTATAAACTGAACCATCCAAACAGGCCTCTGAGGTGGTGGTTGATGCTCGTGTTAATTCCACCATTCTAACCTTTTCAAACTAAACACTTTCAAATAAATACTGCTTTCAGAGTCATTAGACTCCATACAGGTGACCTTTTAAACGTCAGCAACGGAGCCATCCACCACCCATCCATCACCAGTAATGGCTTCACTTTATCCCCAGAATGAAGACCAGCACAAGCGTACGGCGCGTTCGGGATTCTTTAAGGACAAACTTCATTAAATGCAGGAACGTATGTGTGTTTTCGTAAATTACTGTAGTAAAGTGGGCCATCACAGCAGGGGGTCTTTGCAAGCAAGAGCGCCGATACAGAAGGCGTAGGAACAAGCAATTTAAAACGCACTGAGACCAGTGTTAAATATAAAAACAGAGGCGATTTGCAGCTTTACTGTGTTGCTGATGTGCTGTAGCAAAAACGTAGTCTCCGTGCTGCACAGGCAGACGTGAAGCTTGTACCAGCAACATTAGAACAATACTGTATTATGACTTTCTCATTTTAAATTACATTCACCCAACTTCAGCCAAAGCACATGGGAAACTCTCATTTTCTGTGATGCTCATCCAAAAGCTGGTCTGGTGGGATATTCAGTTTAAAGCAAAGCAAATTAGAAATATAAATAAAAAATTAAGATGAATCTGGCAATTGAATAAAGCAGTGAAGTTTTTTTGACACCTGGATTGTTTGCTCTCCTGAGGAACAACGTGCGGCCGGGATGATATTCATGAGACATTTCCATCTGTGAAGTTTGCTCCACGTCCTACAATTGTAAATGAAGCAGTAGTCAGTATCTTGGAATTCTACTCAGCTCAAACTTTCATGTTTTGTTGTTGTCTAATGCGCAGTCCGTCCCTCCACGCGTCATACGTCACACTTCTCCCAGCCAGTGTGATCTTACTGGAAATTGTATTAGGGTGTCACAATCCCAGTTACCTTCACAGGTCTGGCTGCGTGTTCAGCCGTGGCTCAGCTCCGGAGTATAATGCAATTATAAATAAATAAGCATGTGGTCGGGAAGAAGACAGGTTCCCTATGGGGACAAGCCGAAGTTTAATTAAAGCTGCAAACCGCACTCCCACACACACGCACACACACACACACACACACATGCAGACACACATGGTAATGCAGACAAAGCATCGTAAGCGTTCTATGTGATCACATGTCTATAATCGCAGTGATACAAAGGAGCAGACTGTGCACACGCTGCGAGTATCTACATGGACACGCTTGTTTACGCGTCTCCATCCATTTGTACAAACGGCCACGGGCGAAGCGGTGCGGAGCGGAGCAATCCCACGCTGCGTTCAAACGCACCTCTCCACATTCCTGCATCAGACAGTTTGGCGTGTTTCCTTCCTGATGACACAGAGAAGCGCTCCGTCTCAGGTGGTGTTTCACCTCCGGTGACCCGGCCGTCACATTTCCAACCGCAATGAGTCGGTGTTCGCCGCTATGTTTTTGTTACAATATTTTCTGCAAAATGATTGAACTGCCAGTCTCCTTGTAATTACCTTAGGGGTGCAGGCAAAGGCACGGCCAGTAAAAGGCTGATGAGGGAGTATTGAATTTGCACTTCAATTAGAGTGCTTATAAAGTGTGGATTACACAAGGACTCCGGGGCCGTAGCTCTCACTCAATTACCACAGTGCACGGCGGGAGGAGGGACAGGCGACGCGAGGGCCGGACGCTGGCGGCGCGAGGGTGAAAGACGTTAGGCGTCCAAACGTATAAAAGGACGGAGCCGTTCATGAAGGCGAGGGCGCAGACGGTGATTCACCGAGGAGCTAAAACTGGCAGTTTGACTCAGGTCTCCCACTCTACGTTCCGGCCTTGGCTCCGACAAGGACGAGCGCAAGCAGGCAGCCATCTGACTTATTAAACTTCCTGGCAGCGCGGAGCGCAGCACTACGCTGATTTGGAACGCCTGTGTGCATTCATTTCCATGTGCTGTGTTGCTTCGACAAATCTCCTTCAAGTTGAAGGGGCTCTGCAGAGGAATCTGCTCAAAAAGAGCAAAGAAAGAAAAAAAAAACAACCTCAACAATGTTTCTGAGTCCCAGAGTAAATTCTCAAATGGATTATTGAGCCAATGAGTGAAAATCACCGGCCATTTAGAGTGGATTTGTCTGCGAGGCACCGATAAACGGCAGCTTGCCTTTCTGTGGCTTAGCACCACGACTCAGACAAGGAGATGCTTGAAGGACATGCTTTTAGGGTAAACAAGGCAATGACAGGGGAAAATAGAGGAAGAAATTCTAATTGATTGCTTGGCTGAACTCAGAAAGACAATGTGACGTGACTGAATGTGAATAATTCATCGTTATAGGCTTTGATGTGTAATTACTGATTGAAATGTTCGCTCGTGAGGCTGAGGGGTCACGGGTTTCAAAGGTAAAATGTAAAGAGCGGAATCACGGAGGTAAGGAGGATTTTATTGGCGTCTGTCGAATCTCATTTGCATGTTAACAAATGCGGCGTGAAGGTGTCGCGAAGACGGGAGCTTCCCTGAATTCAACAGGACAGATGTGACAGATGTGAGTGGTGCTTACACAAACGCAGACCTGTGTTAATTGGACGAAAAAATACAGTAAACCTTAACAGCTCACTGCAAAAAGAGACTTTCTATGTGCGCGTGGCTTTAATCTCCCAGATTCCAGCGCTCTCCTTTCTGTTCCGATCACCTCCTTCCCTTCTACCTTTCTCTCCCTCACTCTATTTCTCATTGCTACTGTCAACAAAGAGCGTGCAGGCTTCCCACAGGCCCTAAAGGAATCTCTCACACTGCACTCACATAATCACTTCAGACCCGGCTGTTTAGGCTGACATCTCCACCGGGACTTACCAGCCGCTCGCTGCAGGCCAAATCAGACCAGCGAGCGGCGGAAAAAAAAGGAAAAGGGAGGAATCAACAGCAACGGTGAAACAAAGAAGTGCGAAGCGCGAGCAGAGTGAGAGCGTGACGAGCTCGTCTTTCGGAGGCTGAATGTCATTGCCTCCTCCTTCGCAACAGGATGATTTGGTGGCCTCCTGTATGAAAATGATAGACGTTAAGAGGCTTGCGTGTGTGTGTGTGTGTGTGTGTGTGTGTGTGTGTGTGTGTGTGTGTGTGTGTGTGTGTGTGTGTGTGTGTGTGTGTGTGTGTGTGTGTGTGTCAGGTCAGGCCCAGATTATTTTTCATCGTTCTTCTTCCAAAAGCCCGATGGGACCTCAAGCTTCATCAGCTTATATCAAAGAAACTGAATTTAATGACATGTTTAATGACTCCTCACATTGGCGATTGGGGTTTATTTGAAATCCCCACCGGCTTCAGACAGAACTCTTTTCTCCTCCAATTAGACGCAGCCCTTGTGAGACACGCTCACTGTTCTAAACAGATTGAGGATGAGGAACTTTCGCAGACAGAGAGTGAGGAACTGTTGACGCTCGGCCCCTCGTTGGTGTACGACTCAAACAAGCTGGAAATACATTAAATCATCAAGGTGGGAAGGTATTTTTAACAACATCAGACTCGTGGGAGTTGACAACTTGAATGCATCTGTCGCCTTACACTCACCATGTCCTCACTGTCCTATAATGGAGGCAAATATTTCTTCACTTTTGTATTTAATAAACTTGCCTTTAGTTCATCATCTTGGTAAAACCAAGATTGTGCATTTTAGTTCCAACAAGGATTAATGATGTTTTTATATCGACATAAATGCTGCATTGAAACGTTGCACATTGCCGTGTTATGAATTACGCAAATTGTTGAAAGAAGCCCATCCTGCTGGGAGCATAGTTTGCCTCAGCAAAACCAAATTATTAATATCTTAATTAACAACCGCAATATGAAAAGTGTGAAACACAAAAACAGAATGAAAGATGCTTGTTTTTCTCAGGCTGTCGCAGGCTGAGCCGCGCGGCTCAATTTGAATGACTTAAAAAGCTAATTTCCCTCCAGCATCAACTTGCAGAGCTGGGATGATAGCTGGCATTTGCATAGTAAAGTGTTGCACAGGAGCTGAAAGGTTTTCTGTGTAACATGTGTGAAATAGCACGCGTGAAGACGCAGCGACAACACACATTAAAGTACAAAATAATATTAAGGCTAATATGAAACCGATGAATCAAAGAGAAATGAAAGCGTTCGAACCTTAAAACTGCTTGAGCAGCGGCCGACCACGAATCGCTTCGCTACAGTCGGTGGAGGATGTTAATGTTGTGTTTCACGTCAAGACTCAAACAATGCATGGAAACGCACAACAGGAACCACTGACTGGGTTGTTGGGAGCTACTATTGTATCAAACCTTACTAATACATTTCCCATAATGCAGTTCATCCGAGACTGTTAGAAGTAAAACAAACTCAATGTGGAAAAACTATGAGAAGCTGCCTCTTTTAATGAAATGAAAACCTGGAAAACAACACACTCTTCTTTCTACAACAAGTAACAAGGATCCCTCATTAAGATCAGTGCAAACCGTGATTCGCTGTATTTCCTCGGCAGTAAGGTAACTTGTGAGACAGAGAGGACACTGGCTGCCTTTCAAGGCTTTGGCGCATCAGACGAAGACACAAACCTACACGCAAATGCCAAAAGCGGACAACAAACGCTGTCGCGTCCTCCTTCTCCGTTTCCCACGCGTCCGTATCTGACGCCGCCAGAGGCCGCGGTGACCTCGCGCCACCGGTCGAAACATTGCTCTGTCCTCGCGTCCCCCAAATGAGGCTGCCTCTGCTCATTAGCGGAGCAGCATTTTAGAAACACAGAAAAACAGCCAGCGCCGCGGCCATTAAAGAAGCCATCGACTTTTTAATTAAGTCTTATAAAGGGGCTATCAATGCGAGCCGGGTAATATATGACGGCGTAAAGCCGATCCCATCCCGGTTCTGTGTTCGTTGAGGCTTTAACAGATCTGTTCTCATTTCGGGCTATTAGAGAAGGTCTGGGACTGTAACATTTCAGCAGGCGCAGGACTAATTTCTCATCATGCCTTATAATCTAACTCCACCATTTCATGCAACCTTTTTTCTTCCTCCTCCACGACTGTTGGAGAGAAAAACGTTGGAGTGTACCGCACCTCTGCAACACAAAGAGTGTGTTTTTACGAAAGGCTTTTCCAGCAAAATCAATGAACTTGAAGCCTTTAATTTTCATGCTAATGCTCATGAATCCTTTACTTTGACGACCTTTTTTTTGCCGGAGTCTCTGATTAGTTTTGCGGTGTGTTTTTTTTTTTTTTTTTAGAGCCGTGATCAGACGCCGAACGCGTGACCCGGATCGGCCGCGTCGCGTCCTCCAGCCGCGGCGCGGGACTTTGAAGGCCCTCCTTTGATTCCCGCTGTAGAGGAATCGTCCGGTGGGGAGGTGATGCTGGAGAACCTTCACTCACCTCGCGCGCCGAGTAGGACGCGGTGACCTCAAATCTCTACACACCGAGTTCTGAGCGGCACAAGGGCTACCGGGGTGCAATAACAAGCCTGACCTGCTTATCGCCCGTTGGCAGCAGATAACATATCTAATGCCGCATGCAGAAGATGTTCCAAAGTCAGAAACTTTCCACACGGCTGTGGAACAGCGCTGCTGTAATGAAATCCAACGGAGAAACCGGGCAAAGATGCAATTATGTGATATTATATCAACCTGACACCTTATACTGCAAATGCTGCTTTCTACTTTTTATTATGTTTGCTGTTTCCACATTCACTTATATTATATTTCAGGCAGGTAATGTGTGTCAGACTGTTCTCGTGCTATACTTATTAACAATGCTATCATGTAGCAGGTTTGATGACTTCTAGAACAGGAAATGTGTTGCTTTTGAGGTGGATGGATCGACGGGTACTGTCGCCAAAGTGCTCTGACTCTGACAATCAACACATCCAGTCTGCAGCTTTCTGCACATTGTTCTGGTTAGCTGCTCAGAGATCCTACAAGCAGGAGTGTGGCCAGCTAGCTACAGTAGCCGTGTGCAGCATCACAACCCCAAACTGAACCCGTAACTCATTAAAGTGTTGCTTCCTTTGAGGAGCACATTGTGTTGAAATGTTTAAACCTGTCACATCAGAAAAACTAAACTTGCGTTTTGATTTCTCATTTTTGTTATTCTTGAGCTCCGCTAATCAAACGCTTAGATCACGGATGTTATCTTCAACCCTCTGCCCCCACGAAGAAGAAGGAAGGTAATGAGGTTGGCAGGATGAATCAACACGGGAACCTTACTGTTGGTAAACTAACGGGGACTGATGGCGTTTGTAAGCTTCAGCTGTTTGCTTAATGGTAGATCTATAAGCAACATTGGCATTCATTTACATATGTAAATTCTAAGCAGGCCAGCAGAGCCCTTCTTGGCAACGCCTCTGTTTGCCTGCAGCAGGAAGGAAAAAGTGGGGGCCGTGTGCCGGGAGACGGAGTGAGACAGATAAACAAACAGATGGAAACGAAAATAGAAAACGGAGATGGATGGCACCGTTTAAGAAGTGATGAGCAGAGGCTGAGGAAGAGCTGTGGGCAGAGGTAGTGGATGGATGACAAGGTGGGCTCTGACAACGGCAGGAAGTCAAGACATCACCTGAGCGCACGGCGAGCGCCTCCGCCTCCTGCATCGCGCGGCAGCAGTCAGGTCGAATGAATACGCAGACGTCCTGCAGGTTGAACCCGAGAGCCCCCTCAGGTTTTCTGACACTGGCAGGGAGTCCTCCAGGCGCATTCCCCACCAGGTTCAAGGACTCTCACACTCATGAGTCATGTACGCAGATGTGCACAGATGTTGCAGTGCCTCAGACTATGCTCTGGTAGCATTAGCATTAGCGGCACTGTGTGTTACTAATTCATATAGACAGCTGGGGACAGTAGGAGCAGGTCCCCAGTGCTCCACCCGCTACTGGCAGTGCATGTGTGTGTGTGTGTGTGTGTGTGTGTGTGTGTGTGTGTGTGTGTGTGTGTGTGTGTGTGTGTGTGTGTGTGGCAGAAGGGGCAGGTAACAGCACACGCGAGGAAGAAGACGTTCGTCTCGAGGCCAGTAAATGAGAGAGCGGAGATTTTTTACAGCCAGACACACTTTGATCCACATTGTTCCAGCGAGACGTCAGTAAACAGCGAGAGCAAGCCGACGTGAGAGCGAGGAAAGAGGAGTTCAAACTCACCCATCTGAAAAAGGAAAACAAGCTGCGTTTATAGGAATCCTGGCATCGTTATGCTCTGTTTTTTCTATTCTCAACGCCTGATTGTGACTAAAAATTTGTGCCTCATTATTTCAATCACAGGCCGAGGATAAAAGTAACATAAAAGTGATTCGGCCTATTCCCAAATCATGAATATATATCAGCTCTCCCAGGCATTTAGATTCTCTTTAGACAGAAGCCTCTGGTGTGTGGAGAAGCGTGCATTTTACAATTGCTATGTGTTTCCAAAAAGAATTTGAGAAGTAGTAGAAAAGTTACGCTACTTCCATCCCTCACTGTACCTGCAGCAATGACCACTACATGTGAAAAACACTGAGAACATCAACCGCAGGGATCACTGAATGAGGCGGAAGCTGCTCCATCAACTGACACATCTTCATTCACACAAAGATGCAAAACTGGATCCGCTGACATTTTCCTCATCCTCACTTCAACGCTTCCTCACCGCTCCAAATGCACAGTCCCTCAGAGGACCCATCACGATATTATGTGCTGCATTGAACGTCTCCTGCCTTATCAATTAATTATACGCACACAGGCACTCACACTTGCACTCGAAAGCACAAGGAATGTCCATTAAAGAGGAGACTAACAGTCAAGGAATTAATCCTGCTCCCAGATGGTCGAGCTCACTGTAAAGTGTGTGTGTGTGTGTGTGTGTGTGTGTGTGTGTGTGTGTGTGTGTGTGTGTGTGTGTGTGTGTGTGTGTGTGTGTGTGTGTGTGTGTGTGTGTGTGTGTGTGTGAAACTGCACCTTTTATAGGATCTCACCACCTCTTATTCTCAGTCTAACTAAAGGTTTTCTGTTCTGTTACACAAGGGCACGGTGTGTTTTAAAGCTGAAACGGAGAAGCTTCTGTGCATGTAAATAGACCTCTGTTCTACCCGGTTCTCCCTCAGGCCATTTTCTTTCCTCTACCTCAGCTCATATGCAACCAATTAATGACTGACCAATCAGCAACGAGGAACTTCATTAAACCGTATTATGCCTTTGCTAAGGATGATAGTTGCTTAGTGCAGGCTATTATTTCTGTCCCCTGAACGTTTTTTTTTTGTGTGTGTGGGGACAGCCTGATCTACTGGCTCTGAGTAAATCCTCCTTGATCAAGTTTGAAAAGAAATAGAATCTGGGGTTTGGGGGTTTGACTGTGATTTTTTTCAGTCTGCTCAAAATCTTTGCTTATATTTAGACTTTTTCACAAACGTACTGTAACACACCTGCATTTCCAAATGAACTGTCTGGTGATTCATGGGTAATGTAGGCACCAGGTTTTGACAATGAAGAAGAATGTGTGCAATAAAACAGACAATAACTCTGGTTCTGCTGCATTGATTTTGATCTTCTTTTTTTAAATGTCCATTGACAGTCTCATAGTGTTGTAGAGGTGCAATGTTAAATTGATGGAGTGCGCTTTTAAGTCCAAAAGCGAAGCACAATCTCATCTTGTAACGTGTTCTAAAGCAGGACAAAATCTGATTCAGCACCACGGACAGCTCCAGTCTAATTTCTAATGCCAACACTATGAGTATGGACATGCATTTTGTCCATTGGGCTACAATGGCTATGCTATTCTTCCACAGACAAATGTGGGTCTTTGAACGCCTACAAAACACATTCCCTCGTTGAATCAATAATCCAATATGTTCCGTCAGAAATAACAGATGATCCGCAGATAGGTACGACGTGGAGCCGAGGGCCCCCTCGATCACACCTGGCTAGTGAAGAGACCACGACGCATCTTGAGGGACTGCCAATCACCCTCAGTAGCGGTAATGCAGCAGACAAATGAAGGCAATAACTAGCAATGGGATTAGGCCTCTTGTGAAAGAGGGAGAGTTGTGACATTTGTCTCAGCCAGGACGGTTCAAACACAGCGGTGCAGGGACAGTAGTGTGAGACTGTAGATCTGGGGAGACTTGGCAAATGTGTGGTGAACGTATGGCGTTTGTCAGACTGAAAACTAGATCGCGTTAGCAATGCTACTATACTGTTGAACCTCAAACACACCTGCAAACAGACGCCTCTAATGGTCAGTTTTACTTTACTATTACTATTACTATTACTTTTACTTCATGTGTTTTTCTGATTCTGTACTTGTTGGTACTTAATTCACATCAAAATGAGATATTGCACCAAATAGTACAATACAGAGATATTTATTTCCATCTCGTTTAAAATTTCCCTGATGTGAGAATGTGAGCGCTTGTCACCTAGTATTTATTACTGCTACGTATACTCCAAGGTTTTTAAACTCCAGGCCTAATTTTGAGACTGAATAAATAATCAGGCTGTTTTCCATCCATTAGTTTCCCTCTGATGAGTTAGTGTATTATTTCATCCATCACATATGATACCGGTAACATTTTATTCACCTTCACTCCACACAATGTAAATGCTCATTTGGTAAATATAATTCTAGTTAGAGCAAACTGCAGCGACATTCAACACAGATATAAGAATTCTAAATTCTAAGGAGACGTATGAAAAGACCTGCTCTGGTTTTGAGTCATCCTGATCTCAAACTTTCCTTAATGCGCCTTTATGCATTTCATAAAAGAACAAATCAGGGCTTTGTCAACAAACCTCCTAGGTCATCAAACGCAACCCAGCTGAGCATCTATTAAGGCTAATCAGCAAGAATAGATGGACACTGGGCTCCGCGGAAAACACAGATTAAACCTAGCGAGCAGCAGAGCCCGGCGTTACATTAACTTAATGTGCAGACAAAAACAAATCACAAGCTGTATGATTTTTTCCTGGTCACCTGTTCCCCTGTTTACGTGACCAGCGCGGGTTTCAGATAATTAATTTACGTTTGCACAAACAACTTGTTTAAAACGCTGGCACCAGGAAGGACAGCGCAATATTTTGGCTTCAAATACGCACATGCTGTCAATTCATCCTTTCATTTCCACTTGTGTTGTGAACGTAATATATAGGAGCTCATTTGCATGTTATTTCGGGTAAGCCCACAACCGAGCGCCGGTCCCATTATAACTCATTCAAAGATTACAGAAAATGTGGAGCAAGCTTTTCAACTGGATTCCTGCTATTCTGAAGGGAATAGAACAAACAAGGGAATAAAACAACTAAAATAAATAAATAAATAAATGATATTATTGTAATGGTATTGAGACACTGAGTTTAAGTAAAAATTAAATTTTAACGCCTGATATGCAGAAGTAATGCACTGCTCAACATGCTGAGAAGGAGCTTTGTTTCTGCACGTGAACCTCATTGAATATTAGTTCATAAAACTGTGGCTACATTTACATTTTAAGCACATATCTAATGTGGTTAGTGAGCGAGACATCAAAGCGCAGCCGCTGATTTACAAGCTCCGTTTTGCCCTTTTGTTTTTATTGTGCGTCTGCACTTTAAAAGAACCTTAAATATGACGGGAATCTGATTAAATGTAACAGCATGGCTGTAATTATGTCGCGGGCCGGACAAAGAGCTGCTCCGGTAGGCTAATGTGCCTGTGGCCGCTGCTCGCTCGGCTTCAGATGAGAGCCAGTAGGCCTAATTGGCTGCATACAGCCTCATCAGACGTGCTGGATTGTCTTGCTTAACATTTTATCCCCATCCTTGTATCAATTTTCAACTAAATTAGCCTGGTCCACCAGAGATGGAGCAGAATGAGGCTGGAGCGGGTGAGGAGGGGGCCGCAGGCCCGAGTTCTTCCCCTCAACGCCTCGGTACGTACAGTATATGCAAAGCGAGGCTGCGCTGGTGCCGTTCAGGGGGGGAAACAGTAAACAGTGACTTTCATGCTCGTGTCTGAGTTGCTCTGTGGTTCTGCATCGTTTTAGCAGAGAGGATATACCGCCCCCTGTAGGCCAGGCCCAACGCGGACAGGACCAAAGCTGGGTGGAATCTTTACTGCAGGGCCCCTTCCAACACTATGTATGCATTAGATCGCTGCTCCTGTTTGACTCTCTGTGCGACTCCGCAGTGACGTGCGGAATGACATCAGAATTACCTTGAAAGCAAAACACTGAGCCCTCGTTGAGTCACACTGCCAGCAGGGCACAGAGTTTAAATGAGCCTCTACCTGGAGCTCTGAGTCGAGTGCGGTGGATCCCGCGTGTGGACTGTCGTCACCCGTCTCACAATGTTTCTGCAGACTGCAACAACATGGCGCTAAAGCTAAAATGTAGGTAAGAATCTGTCCTGTGAAGGCACCGAACCATTTACAGTATTCTGTTTTACATGAACACATACTATGACTCGGGTTTCTGGAACCTCTGTACTGTTCACATCTTAGCTGTTTTCCCTAATTTGCCTTTAGTTTATGTCTCTCCGCACACACTCCAGCTTCATTTTTGCTCATTGACTTAGCCGTTACGTGGAATGCTTTCAGAGCGGAGACACCAGCAGTGGTAAAACAGGCGGCGGGGTAAAATCTTTGATCAGGATTTGCTCCAGATTCTGTGAAGTACAGAGCAAGTGACTGAGGCGCTGGAGGAGTGAGCGGTGAGGAAGGCTGAAGGAGAGGAAGTGGAGGCTGCCTGTGCAGCCATGACGAGGAGGGAGAAAAGTTTGCCTGGCTATGCGCAGATGCTGGTGGCAGTGCCAGCTGGTGGGGGGTGGGCCCACCTGTCTCCGGCGCTCCCCATCTCCCTCTTCTCTGCTGTGGAGGAAGCGACAGATGGAGTCCAAAGGTTCTGGACCGGTCCCTGCACCGCGTCTTCCGCCTGTCCACCACTTTCCTACCGTGGGCCGGCGGCACCGTGCCAGGGGGAAGCGGGGACTCCACCGGCCCCCCGCCCGGCATAACCGCAAGGGTCAACCGCTTACACAGAGGGGTCGCCCTGCTGCCTCTCTCTCTCCCTCTCTCGCTCGCTCGCTCCCACAAACACTCTGCTGCCTCCCGGTGGATGTGAGAAACAACTGCAGCCTCTCTTTGAAGTGCTGCCTGAGTGAAGACATTTCTTCATGCAGATGAAACATGCCCTCTCAAGGTCTTGCAGCGATGCCAGCTTTGAAATTATCAACACTAGAAGCCTCGTGTAAGCTCATTTTTCACTGCGAGATACACAAGGAGGGCGAGGGAGCTGTGCCAACTTCAATATGCTGCACGTGTTTGCGTGGCCGCGTTTTCCCAGAGGAGCGCTTTGGCTGTAACGCGATGCGTGCGGACTGCGGGATCCTGGGAGATCTGTGATGCAGGGTGGAGGTCGAAGCCCCGAAGCGGCAGCGGCGTCCAGCCATGTCTGTGTCACAGGGTTTTGTGATGAATCAATGCATGAGGTCTCTGAAGAAGCACAGAGAGCTCATTAGAGATCCTTTAAGAAGTGAACCACCCACACCAGTTGTTCCGCCGCACGTCAGATTAACCTCCTGCTCATTTGCTCGTAACGATACACACAGCTCTCATTAAAAGGAGTTCGTCTAAATAAAAGACGAAATAGAAAATGAAGAGAGAGAAATGTTGTCATTATTAAGCTCCAGGCCTCATAAACTCTCCCCCCGCTCGGGTTTCACCACAATCTGCCGTGATATTTGTGCATGTGTGTGTTCATTAGGAGAGAGGCTGAATTATGACTAAGATCCTTTCTCTATGCGAAGACGTGGAGCTGGGTTGTTGCTCCTCCCAGCAGGCCGCGCTGCTCCCCGGGGGGCGTTTAGAGCACATTAATGGATTCTCTGCAAATCAAGAAGAAACTTATACTTATCGCTTCCTCTCAGCGCTACAGGAATCGGACCAAATCCCAAAAGGGTTATTGATATTTAAATAACAGACTTCTTAGATGGGGTGTTTGACTGTAAAGGAATGACAGGCTTCCTCCAGGCAGCAGGTCTTAACAGAGAGCGCCTGCACGATTAAGAGACAGCCCCGAGGCCAAAGGCAGAACCACAGCCCTCTGATAAACCGCAGGGTGTTATGGGAGGTCAGGCTGACTTGCTCCAAGTCCTTATCCTGCTTCTCAGTTTGGTTTTAAACTTTATTTAAAGCCATGCTGTTTGGTAAAACATTGATTTAATGGAAATCATCTGGAGATTTTTGCACAGCGCAGAAACGAATCGGGTTTTCTACTTGCTGAGGAGTTCGACGTCGACAGTATGAAGACCGGAGGATGTGTAAAGGCAGTCAGTCAAATGATTTGGTATTATCTCGACCGACAAAGCTTCTCAATTATCACAGAACATGAAATGAATCTAAAGAGACCAATTTTCGTCAAATAATCAAGCCATTATCATTCATGACTCAATCACAGTGGAAATTATCATGTCTCAGCTTGTGCCCAGCAGCAGTAAAGAAAAAAAAAGCTCAGACATGTGAGGAAACAAAGGGATGATAATGGAGCAGCGAGCGGTCTGTGTGTCCGGTGGGACCCGTGTTCATGTGTGTCACTGGGGTGTGCCGAGATACGGGCGCGCTGCCATACCTGAGCCTGATTGAGTGCAAATTAAATCTTGTTTTGTTATGTGAATGGGAGGCGAAGAGCGAGCGAGCAGCAATCTGGGCAGAAATCTGTAAAGCTTAAGCTTATATGGGGAGAGCATTCAGGGGATCAACAGGAATATTCCGCCTTGTGCGTTGTTTTTTTCCAGTTGGTCCCTGATGCTGTTGTTAAATGTGTATTTGTATTAATAGATGGTGATTTTTTTGTGTTTAGCATAAAAAACAGTGGTGCCGTTATAGCGTACAGTTTTTTCCTAAAACTCTGAACTGCAGTTTGGAAAATGGGAGTAAGAGCCTGTCTCTTTGAGAGATGCAGATAAACATAAACAAACATTAATTAAATAATAAATAATAACCTTGATAGACACTTTTGATTAAAATTATAGATTTTCCTTTAAATAGCTTTGTTAAATTAATTGCTTTCTTGGCTCGATGTCCAGACACGTGGCTGCTGGCTCTGACAAAGCTGTTGATTCTAAACACTAGAAAACACTCGATGCAGAAAAAGGAGCTTTAATGCAGAGGAATATTCATAATCCATTAAAAATCAATTTGTGCTTTGAGAGTTAGTGTCTGTGTTCTCCGCTGTCGCTCAGCATGAAGGGGCAGTTTCGCTGCCAGTCTGACTTCCTGCCAAGACACCAATCATGGCTTTGCCTGCGATGCACGCTGCACTCTCTGAGTTTAAATAAATTCCAAGTTCACTCTTGGACTGTTCTATACTGATGACACTCCTCCATTTGTTTGTTTACAGGGTGAGGCACAGTCAGACTAGCGTGGTGAGAGGCTCGGACGCTTCGCGGTGCGTCTGGGTGTGTGTGGGTGTGCTGCTTGGACGCCGTGCGGATGGGGCCTGGTTGCTGGAGTCAGCGTAGCTCTAATCAGCTGTTGGCAGGCGGATGAGCGGGCGGTGTCTCCCCGCAGCGGCACCCCGGGTCGAAAGCCGGTTTGAAGTTTAATGATGCCAGCTGCCAGTTCCACCAGGCTGTGAGCGCTAACGAGCTGGCACTGGCGGCAGACTGGGCCTCGGCTGCAGCACCTGGAAATGTAGCACACGTTTCACAGGGGCGGGGCTCCGCCGGGGTGTGCAGGGGCCTGCTGGAGACCCGGGACAGCACCGAGAGGCCCGCATCTCTTTGAAGCACGCCCCAATTTCCATATTTCATTACACACTGCTGACTGACAAGGCCCAGCCAGATGTTCTATTTTCAGCTATTTAAATTTTGACCTGCTTTTCTGTCATGGATGCGAAAAGGAGAAAAAAAAACATTTTATCAAAACACACATGCGAGACATGGTGGGAACTTGGATGTGGAGTGTGTGTTGGGTTTGTCATGTCTTTCAGTCCCAGCAAACATTTGTTTGCCCTCAGCTTAACGCATACATGTCTTCATTACACATATTTGGCTGACAGTCCATTCGGAGGGCTTCGCCGTCTTGCTCAAGGACGCTTTAATAAGACACACAGTTTGTTTCAGGGACCGAGACCTTGTATTTATGGGAAGGTATCTAACCATCCTGCCAGCCCAGCACTCCCAAATTGGCTCCCAAAGTGAGTGATGCATGCTCTGAAATACCACATAAAACATGTTCGCGCAGCTCTCCGTCCCTGAGATATCAGGGATGATTAATTTTCCTGGTATTCTTGTTGAAATGGCTGTTAAATTGCGGCGTCCTTACTCAATCCCTCATGGAAAAACACATCGACAACTCTGACCTTTTTGTGCATCTGCTATAAATGGCACTTTGTCATCCTCAGTGACCAAGCTCAAGGATCAATGTGGGTTTGCTGGAGTCTAAGTTCCACAGTGAACTCCCTCCCTGCTGCCTGCCTGCCTGCCTGCCTGCAGAAGAAGAGAGACGGGAGGAAAACAAAGGACGAAAGCAAGGGTGAACACACAGTGGGAGCAGCTCCGAGTTTAAAACCACACGATCACACAAACGAGAAGCACACTCTGCAAAAATCAGAGAGAGAAAGGCTTTGACTCATTACTCAACCCAACTCCCAGCAGGGGGAAAGCAGTTTATTCCTCCAGTAATACATCTGTGAGTGTCTGTGTCTGTGAACGAGCCTGACTCACTGGAAGTGGAAACGCTTTTCAGAGGCACTAATGACAACAATATAACAGTAGATAAACTACACTATTGTGTGTTTCTTGTCTGTGGCACGCTGCTTTGCTTTTGCTGGAAAAGGAAAAATAGTTTAATTTCTTGGTGAACTGTGAACTGTAGTGTATCACAGGATTTACGGTGATGAATGGAAGCACAGAGAACAACAGCTGAGAGGACTAAGACCAGCAGAGGGATTATGACTGTGCGCCTGCTTATTGTACAGCGTTGTTTGAAGGTTTGTGAATACTGGACAGTTTTCTCCAAATCTGCACTAATGTGAGCCAAATATTCATCCAGCTCTTCTGAAGCACATATTCAAAGTACGAGTAGTTGTTACCTCAGGGGTCTTTTTGGGTTGTTACCTCAGGGGTCACCACTGAGGTTCTTTTTGGGTTGTTACCTCAGGGGTCACCACAGAAAATCATCTTCCTCCACCTCACTCCATCCTGGGCATCACCAGCCAACCTCATGGCCCCTGTCAGCACATCCATGTGTTTCCTCTTTGGTGCTCTTGTCTGGCAGCTCATCTCCAACATCCTTTTCCCAATATAGTCAATCTCCCTCTTCTGCACGTCCAAACCATCTCACTCTGGCCTCTCTGACTTTGTAGGGAACTATGTCTTAATAAATGAATGAAGACAGGCATACTTGTGTCATTTGTGTCATTGGGTTCCCTGATCTAGTTACTTACCAGACCTACATCCATACATGCAGAAATCAAACAAACAAACAAAGTTTCATGTTCATCATATAAAACAGAAAAGCAAATTGCTGTTGCCTTATTACGCAAGGCTTTTTTCAAGTAAACAGTATTACTAAGCAATCAGGACATAAGTGCATGACTGTGGGTGTAAGATCCCACTGGTTCATCAAAGTATATTATTCATTCCTTCTCCTGCACTTTGAAAACTCACACAGACACTCAGAAGACGCTTCACTAAGGACTTTGTTAGTATGAATGTTGCAGACATAGTCTTCAGTTACTGGACTACCTGACCTTTGGCATGACCTTTAAAGACAATTTGCAGTACCAGCAATCACCTCGTGCCTTGCCTCACATTATTTTACCCTCATTATTCTTTCACTGCTCCTTCTGCAGCACAGGAGAAAAGCGCTGGCTCCAACAGAGGGGTCAAAGGTCAGGAGCTGGAGGGTAAAGATGCAGGTCATTGGTTCTACATTCGTGTCCAGCCAGTGTCCTCGGAGAATTTGTCGCCATCAAGCCATTTGATCTCTGAACCCTCAAACTGTCTGTCAAAAGCTGACCCCTGGTGGAGCCTCTTGCCAATTTAAGCAATTAGGAAAGATCCTCAGTCATCAACAATGAACCAGACAGGAAGACAGAGCGTCAATGGCAGGCAACAAAAAAGCTTTATTTTACATAATGGGTAAAGAAAATCAAAATTCACTCAGAAACTAAGACAGCGAGTAGGAGTCAGCAACATTTTAAACCTGCTGGGTGCGTTTTGATATGATTAATACTATATTTTTTATTAAATATAATAATATATATTTTTTTATTGTGTTTAGGTAAAAAAATTGTTTTTGTTGATAGTTCATTAATTGCTTCAATATTTTGTTTCATTATAAAAAAACCTCATTTAAATAATTTATCTTCTAAGTGAAGCAACACAAAAAAACAATCATCAGTATAAAAAGCTTTAAACTCATAAAATCTGAGTATGAGGTTTTCAGTGCTGTTTGTTTTATTTACATCCCAAATCACATGTTTTTTATTACTATTTCATTTCGTATATATTATCAGCCATTAAAAACTAGGACACCTGTTTTAAAGCACCAAATCCTACAGCTGGTAGAGAAACAGAAAAACGAGCAGCAGCACAAAACAGCTTCTGTGGTTCTGAGCAAGACATTCGTTTTTGTTTTCATTATCATTCAGGTGTACATCTTCCCTGTCCAGCCACACAGCAGGACAATTGATTGTGCTTTGCTTCCAAAAAATTTTGTGCTAATAAGAAAGTCTATATTTGTTCCATTATTAATAAGCTGAAAGCAGAACTGAACTGACAGAAGCTATTTTGAGGAGGTTGAGGACTTTGAATCAACAGAATAAAGCACTGTTACTGTACATGCTGTGCCAGAAGTTAATTTTCATTCCCCAAGTGAAAAGAAAAACAGATAGGTGTGTAGAGTGTTACCCACCGTGAGGCTGGGTGAAGATTCATACGTGGGCTTCTATTCAAATACGAATGTCTCCTTGACATTTTCTAGTTCGTGTTGGCTGCTCATCCTTGTCGCGTTTCTCTGAGCTGCAGATAGAACAGCACGACCTGTTGACATTTACAAACTCATCTGGCTGAGAGCGATGGCATTCTACAAGGAGAACCAACTCCGAATGTCCCACCACAAAGTCCCATTTCCAATGCTTAGATCAACACAGGAACGCATTTTGTTTTAGCTTTTAACAAACACAATGTGAGAGCCACGTTATCACCATTTGCCCTTCAGGAATCTGTAACGTATTTACCATGCTATTTGCTATGAATCTTTACTAAAAATGCCCAGAATGCAGCATTCAAACTGACCTAGTAGGTGGGTAGCAGACGGGTTCACCATTTTTACTGAGTGCCCCTGCTGTCAGCAGAACTAACTATAACCATATCAATGTGCTAACCAGGGCTTTATTATCATACATATAAAGCTCTGGATAGAAGCCATCAAGTGTCACCCTGAGCACTTGGTGTAAAGGGTGAAATGAGGTGAACACACAGCCCATGTAGTAACAGCCAAGCACGACGAGTGTCTAGTATGCATGTGTGATATGCTTTTAAAAAGGGGAGATAAAAATAAAAAGTGAGGCACATGGGAGACAAATGTAGAACAAAGAATGAATTAAACAGGTTCTTTTCTTTGTATGGAGGAGAAAAGACTCCCTTAGTTTATTGGCAACCATTCAAAATTAGATCTCAAACAACAGTTTGAACAGCCAATAAAATGCACTAGCTAAAGTTAAATATGAATCACTGTGCGGATTTAGCCTCTGCAACACATTGGAACCCCAAAAAGCTCACAGTGGGGTAGTGCGGATTTGCTCAATTTTGTGCTTTTGGTCCAGCCAATATGATCTTTAGAAGTCAGGACGGTCCTTCTTTAGCTTGCTGTAGTCCATGTTAACGGCGAAAAGCTGAAAATACAAACTTATCTTAGTCCGATTAAAAAAAATTCACAAACATGAATAAAAAGTGAATGCAGGGGGTTTTAGGGTCAAGCACATGTTTTCTTTTAACAGGAAGAGGTTCAATAAAACATGCTTATAATACTGAATCCTTGTGCAAAAAAGTACTTCACAAATACTAAAGCTTTACTCAGGTGTATTCCGGAAACTTCTGTTACCTTTAATCAAGTGTGAACAGTTAAGATTCATCCGATTACTTTCCACAAGTCACAATTAACCCGATTATCGCATTTGGTTAATCCTATTAAAAGAAAATAATCCAGGTAACAGGTTTGGCATAAATCCATACTACATCCGTGAATACAACCACCTACATTCTACACTACACAAAACCCTGAGTGTACCAGCATGATAAATACAATTTCCTAAAAGACGGAGTCACACCTTGTACTGATCATTTGGGCCCAACTTGTTCCAGGGCTCGGGGTTGTTCTTCTTATCCCAGCTGTAGAACAAAAATAAGCATAAGCAAACATGAATAGATTTATGCACAGTCAAAACTAAACGGCAACAATGATAGAGACTAGTGTGCAAATATGATAGAATTTTGGACATCTAAAGAGCCCGGGATACAAAAAGAAAATGCTCTTTTGTTTTGTTTGTTTTAAACACTTACCAGACATCGGGATTCTTCAGCGCCAGGCGAGCGAGGTACATCGCGGCCATGGTTGCTCCTCCACCAATGAAGATGAAGAGGGGGATGAGCTGTGACAAATGCGTAGGTAGAACCTATTTATCTATTTAAGCACAAGTTTCCCAGAGTAAACACTAAGGAAGCTAAACACAAAACGCTGACAGACTGTATACACTAAAAACACAAGACAGAAAACCTGAAATAAAAAATTAACTACACACAGCTTCTAATCAAAGTCCCTTAGTGAGCAAGTTGATAGCATGCGCTGAAGATGGGCGATTTGACGCAACAACTGAATGTATACAAATATTAAGCGATCCCATCAGCTGATTTGAATGAATTCTATACCAACAGTTGTGTAACAATCATATAGGTAGTTCAGGTTCTACTAGACGTGAAATATGAAGAAATGCTACTTCACTAGCTGCTGCAAATTTCTGCACATAGGTAAGAATCGGGTAAAGGAAGTAGTGACCCGTGACAACAAAGTACCAAATTCTACTAAAATGTCACTGGTATGCTTGACACTTAAAAGTTTTAAATAAAAAAAACGTTTACAGACCTTTTGGTAAAGGTCACTCAATACTTTTTAACGACCAGAACTTGTCAAAGTCAGTGCGGTCATTGGCATCGTACTAGCTCGCTAACGTTAGCAACGCTAACTAGTTGAGCTAAGCTAAGTTAGCCAAACAGAATGCTAACCAATTTCATGAAACTAAGTCTTTATACCGGTATTTCGTGATTAGGAATTAATCACACTTACGGAAGGGTGGGTTCTAAGCTGTTTTCGGACCAAAGCCAGCATATTGGAGTTTGTGAGTTCAAGCTGTAGTAGTACAGAAAAAAACAACTTAACAAGAAGCCTTGCCAAAATGATGCGCACTATTATATGGGAGCGCGACGGAAGAAAGGCCCAGCTCATAAATAGGCCGCTAAACATAATGCCTGATGGACAGCGGCGAAAACACGCGATTATTACTTATTAAAACACTTTACAGACCGCTTGTGTAATAAGACAAGACATATATGCAAACTATGCTTGTAATTCGTTAGGATTTGACTGCTGTAGTGTTTAATTTTTTTTCTAACATGCAGTATTTTATCCTGGCAAAACTAATGGTCACCACAATTATCATTTTACTTCCAAAAAATATCCCATGCAGCTGAGAGACGTCTTCTAAAAGACTTTATACAATAAAAAGTAAATGTCATAACGTTGCATGGTTTATATTAAACAGTAGTATTTACTCTACGTGATGTTACATTCATTTTATTTTTACGTGTTTAAAATGTGTAAATGATTTTTTATAACTGTTGTCATTATGTCGTTATGGACACTTACGTCACTTTCGTGCATCACAACAATTATTTAGCCTTTAAACTGTGCCATTAATTGGCAGCTACACTATAAATACACTGCTACCATCCAGATTTTACTACTTTTAAAAACAAATCATTCTATTTTACTAAGCCAGGCCTAAGGATGTATAAGTTGCTGGTTGGTTTTATTTATTAACATTAATAAATGTTATTAATTAAATATTAATAAATACCACTGTTTTAAGTAATTAATAACACTCACCTATTGAATGTATACAACCAACCAAGTATTGGTAATGAAAAGGAAATCACCATGAAATATCACAAGTTCCCTTTATGGCAAGTTGTTTTCAACTTGTACAAAAAAAAGTAAAAACAACTCAATAGTAAGATTGTGCGTAACACCACAGCCTACATACAGCTCTTTATATTTTATAAATGGCATGACACTTGGCTAGTTTTGCCAAGAAACAAATTACATATGCAATAATGTTACACATTCAATCAATATTTTTGCACACCACTCCTTATTTGGTGGTAGGTTGTTCAGTTAAATGGTAGAAATGTTGTAGGCCTTGTTTAGAGTTTCTACTTCGATCTAAAAACTGAGGTGAGCTGGGGATTTGTCCAAGTACAGTATTTTCCTCCTGTGAACTTCAGTCAGTCCAAATTCCACAAGGTAGTTTGTGGTTGGATGTTCATTGATCCTTACAGGTCATTCAGGACCTAATCCCATGTAAAACATTGTTACAGTTTTTCAACAGTACATAACAAAAGCTGCAGTTCAAAACTACAACAACTCTCTCTTAAATACAGTTAAGAAATCTGACTGTACTTAAATCATAGGCACATATAGTATGCCTTTACAGGATGTCTTATGAAAATAAGAAACTGGCTATAGAGGTTTTGCATTTGTTCTGCAAATCTTCCAGGTGTTTTAGTGTGTTGTTTTCTTAGGGGCTTTGCCAAATTTAGCATCCAAACCGAGACCTAAAAAGAGAAAACATGAGTCACATGCTGGATTTGACCAATTATTAATAAAATAATAAATAAAATTAACAAACTATCCAATATAATCATAGAACAAAGCATGTACATATGCATCTATTCTAAGATGGTGTTAAATACACAGTACTCTCAATACATAATTTTCTAGTCATACATGGCTTGTGTGGGGTAACCCAAAAACTGTAATTAACGAGCAAAGGTGGGAGAAAAGGATGTCACGAATTCTCACCGAGAAACACTAGGACGGTGCCAACCCATTGCAACGCAGTCATGACATTGCCAAACAGAATAACTGATCCAAGGATGGTGAAGAACTTCCTCGTGGTGGTGATGATGGAGCAGGTCAGGGGCCCAAAGTACACCACCGTCATAAAAATGAAGGTCTAATAAATGATGCAAGCAGAAATTATATTTATCAAAGTACTTCAAACACTATATAGCAATCCCCTTCTTTCACACAATAACACTGTTGTATGATCAACCCTTCATTCACCCACCTGGCCTAAAGCACTGGTCAGTCCAAAGAGAAGAATATTATAGAAGATGCTTGGGTGGCGCTCAGTGAAACTCAGGAACTCCCACACCTCTCCAGTCCACAACACAGCTAAGAGACGAGAAGAAGAGAACAGCAACATAAAGAACATTTTACAACATAATTCAGTAACTCATGTCACATTTGCTGCATTACAGCTATATTTTAGTTTCCACTTGTGATGCGAAAATTTAAATCAGTCAGTGTGGACCTATAGCTCCACCATGTGGTTTAATACTGTAATAACATACTGAATTTACTGGGGGGTGTGTAGACTTGTAGATAGATAGATGAACTTTATTGATCCCACAGCAGGGAAATTCAATTGCTGGAACAGCCACAGGAAGACAGCAAAGAAATTGTGCAGGATTGCAAGAAAAATGAGCATTAAAAATGTTAGAAGTAATAGTAATAAACAACATTATGTACATATAAACAACTCAGAAATAGTGTACAAGATAAAGTGACCAAAAAACAGTGCACATTTGAGCCTGTCAGACGTCTACACTGTACAGTCTAACAGCGGTGGGGATGAAGGACCTGCGGTAGTGCTCCTTCCCACACTGTCGGTGGATCAGTCTGCCACTGAAGGAGCTGCTCAGAGCTCCCACAGTCTGGTGCAGTGGGTAAGAGGAATTGTCCATGATGGATGTCAGCTTGGCCAACATCCTCCTGTACCCCACCTCCTCCACACAGTCCTGTGGACATCCCAGGACAGAGCTGGCCTTCCTCACCAGCTTGTTCAGTCTTTTTCTGTCCTGGTAAGATGTAAGAATACCCATGTATCCTGGGAAATACCAGCAATTAAACGACTGAAAGCAGATTTCTGGCTAAGGCACGCGTGGGGGTGTCAGTATTTTAACAACCCTAAAATGAACCCAACAATTGTAAAAGCAATTATTGCATGTTTCATTTTATTGCAACCTATACAAGTAGAAACCAGATTTGCAGGAGATATGCTCAGAATCATGTGATGGCAGCTGCAGCCAATTTGTTGTAGGAATGATAACAGTCCCTCAGTTCTCATAATGGCTTTGACTTTTTTATCTTTATCATAAAGCGTCAGCTTACAGAGGCTCTCATATTGGGTTGGTTTCATTTGCCTTACTTTTCACTCATTTATAGTTTTCTTTTCACATTATTAAGGCCTTTGAGGTAATGCACTTCTATCAACAACAGCACAACACATGTTGACTTAATGAATAATGTTTTTTTTTTGATGGTGGTGGTGGTGGGGAGGGAAATGATGCTTACTGCCTCACACCACCTATTTACATTAGTGAACATATAAACTCAGAAGTCATACTTTAAAATCAAGCACTGTGAACTGTAAAAGCGCCAGAATCAGAATTTTACACCAGGTGGTCACTAGTGTTTGTGATCATGCAGCCAAAATTTGGCAGCACTGAACCATATGAAGGTGATTTAGCTCATTAGTTTGTTCTCTCTAGCCGCAGGTGTGCGAATCAGAGAAACAGGCTGATGCAGCCTTGGTTTGAATAAATGATATATTTGGCTACATGCAAGTGTTTCAGAGCACAGCTGCCCTACCTAGTCCAAGCACCAGAGTGGACCACATGTTGATGTTCAGCATCATGTGATTTGCGCCTGTCTGAAAGCGGGCCCTCATGTGGTCCTGAGCCACTCCAGTCAAACCGTCCAACGTCAGAGAGACCAGCTACGGCACAGCACAACACACGTACAAGCTGTGAGATGCGTTAACATCACAAAAAAAATTACAAGCACAAAGCCGATTAAAAGGTACAATGAAACTTTAAGACAGAACTCACCAGTAGAATTTCTCCAAACCCAAAAACATGGTCATCTGCGACATGTGAGCTCTTGTTGGGTTTGTAGAGAAACAGAGCCACGCCACTCACGATCAGCAGCACACACAGGTACTTAGCAAAAGGGTACTTCTTCCTCAATATTGTAACCCCAAGAATCATCACTGTAACAACAAAAAAATAATGCTTAAAGTCACCCTGCACTTTTCTACATGTTGCACAATGTAGCATGTAAAATACAACAAATATTTATTCAATATGTAAACAATTAAAGGTTACATTTTTAAATGAAAGCAGAAAAACCTAAAAGGAACACTATTCTATTACCTGGTATCGGCTTGCAAGATTTCCCCAGGACCTACAACATTAACTTTGCATTAGGATACAAGATTGTGGGAAAATCACATATGACCAATAGGTTCAAAAGGAATAACGTGACCTAATCAATTGTTCTTTGTTTTTATCTAAAAAGGGCAGACTCACCTGTGTGGGATAGTTGACATACTGAAGGGCAGAATTACTGGACACCATGGCTCCAAGATAAGAAAGGGAACACAGCCCATAGAGCCAGCTCTTGGTATGATCCTGCTTAGAGCCCTCAAAGAACGTGATTACTAAAATGAAAGATATGTTTTATATTAAAGCACTATACACACAAACACACAGAAACTTTTATCTGTGCCTCTTCCATGCAGTATATACTCACAGATCTTCGCAAACAAAGCACTGATGATGCACTGGATGAGGACTAATGTCCGGGCAAATCTGAACTTCTCCTTCTTGTCCCCTTGACCATAATCACCTCGAGTACTGTAAAATATAGAGAAAAAACACTGTGTTGAATGCAGGACATTGAAGACAGTCAACACAAAACTGAAATAAATTATGAGCCAAGAGCTTCATAACAAGATTGAATGATCCTTTTTTTCCAAATTATTGGACAAAGTCATCAGTTTCAAGTCGTCATTCTGAAACCAGATGCTCTCTCAAACAGCATATCATTTGACACAGGACTGTCCACTGCCCTTACAACACGTACTGTCTGTAGAAACCCACAAATAGCCATTATGGCGAATCCACACATTTTACAAAATGCTAGTTTCCCAAATTGAGCTGTAAAAACAACAATTGTGACTTACTGATGTGGTGGTTTGCTGACGTAGATATAATATTTGATAGAGGACTTTTTTATTTAAGAAAGATTCAGGACATAAGGCACTTTGCATTTGCAAGAAAATGCTAAACCCTATCCGAAAAGGATGAGAAAACCTTTTAAAACGTCTCTTTCCAGATATGGCAGTTTGCGAATCTAAAACCAACTGAGGTACACGGCCTACCTTTAAATTAAAAAAAGTGTTTCGGTATTCACGTGGGTTTTAAATTGAGCTATTTTTCAGTGGAGTTTGGTGCAGGACGGTCGACACATGTATAAAGCTTCTCACAGACCAGGGGCACGTAGTCGACAGTTACTTACATTGTCTCTTGTAATATTCCGTAATAGAAGTAGCACACGAAGACTCCAACGAAGCAAACAATGAACCGTATCCGCGTATTGTCCCACAGCGGGGCCGCTTTTCCTGCACCTTTCCCCGCGGCCATACTGTCGTCTACCAGCCCGGGTATAGTGACCGACACCGCTCCGCTCCCCGCGCCCCTAACGCCGACGTCCCGCTCCACTATAGCCGCTGACACGAGCCCGCAAACAGTGCTCGCGTTCACGTTAACTTTGTGTTTTGTAGTGGCTGAAGGTGTTGCTAATAAATTAACAAAACCCTCCTTGGCACAACAGCTGCTGCCAGAGCTCGCTAGCTGTCTCTCGAATTATGTGGAGCTGCACAAAATCATATTATTATTGTCAAATCTGTCTCAGTTCGTGTGTTTTGTGCCTCCGACAGTCCGAATATCTAATCCGGGACAGGTGCAATATCAGCGGTATCCCATTTCAACCTTTAAAGGTTTTCATCGGGAAACTTAGCCGATAATTAAAGAGAAAAAGCGGGGGATGTCTGGAAAATTGAGTTAGCGGAAGGACCCTTAGTCTGAACAGGCGAGCCTGAATAGCGAACTGAGGCTTAATAAAATGAAAAACACACTGTGCTATGCCTATTTAATTTCTTCAGTCGAGTGATATAACCCATACAGCTATGTGAACTGATTTTGTCATAATTGTGTTTTTGTAGACGTGTTGTGTAATACGGCAGCTCTAAGAACAGCTATTTTTAAAATATGAGGTCCTTCCTTAAAAATGTCGCGCGTCTTTTTGTCGTCCTAGGATGTGGATCAAGCTGATTGGTCCATGTCAGGCTTCGCGGTGAACTCCCAGCCAATCACAACCACAACGTTTTGACAAAAGGCGGTGCTCCGGTTTAAAGCGCATTTCCACGTGTCAAATGCAAACATAGTAAATAGAATGCTAAAAACTTCTTAAATGCTCTTCAAATAATGACGTTGAATCATAAAGCTTTATTTTTTTATCACAATAAGATACAGCACACTAAAGACTTTAACTGTCATCACCCTACAATGTGTTAAATCTGCTCTGATAATAGATGAAAAACACAATTGCTCATGCTTTGATTTTTCAATTTGCATAGAATTATGCCGTTAGAAGTGTGAGTTATGCAATTGCGTTTGAACTCAGAGGGAATCAACTTCTTTCATATCAAAGCAGATACATTTCAAGCTACAAAGGAACATTATCCACATAACACAGTCAAATTCTTTAGTTCAAAATTGGCAACAACAATAGCAATTTGATTATAATGGTTCCTGCTCTATGCAAGTAGAACTAATAAGAAGTCCATTCCCGCTTGAACCACAGGAGTGTAAACAAAGGCAAGATTCCTTTGGTAAATACAAAAACAGCATCCCCAGCCTACAAAGTTACAAAAATATATCTCTTTCTAGAAATACTTCTGTATAAAAGTAAGCCACTGTAAACTATAGGCTATAATATTCATCTTCAACCACGGTTTTATGAAATTTCAGTAACAAACAAAGTAATTTGTTTTATAAATGTATTGCTTTGCAAACAATAAGAGTCAACAGTAAAGCACATTTTAAGTGCTTGAGGTTTCTGACTCTGAATTGACTCGTTTTGGTTCATCAGCTCAATCACAGCATGATTCAGGTGGAAATAAAATCAGAAATCCAGTCATCTAATTCAGTCTAAAGAATGATGACAACAAACACTATTCAAAAAAAGTCTCTTTTTTTTTCTTCACAATTATCATTTTACATCAGTGATGAGCACATAAATCCAAACTTCCAGTTTGTCCAGATCTCAGTAGAGCAGTGTGTTTTAGTCCTGAGGAGCTCTACTCACATACACACCTACTGCATGCCCAGGTGTCGGGTAGGAGAGGCCTGACCTGGGCAGCCTGTGACAGGAGACACAGACAGGCCACGAAAGAGGAGGTCCATGGAGGGCAGGAGGGGCTTCAGAAGACTGACAGGGCAGAAAGCAGAGCCTCCGTGGGGGGTAAAGTTGACTTTATTGGGATCAGGGCAGGACGGCTGGAGGAGAGGTTCATCCTGACAAGTGGACCTAAATGTAAAGGCAAACAAAGATGCAATATAAGCATAAGGAGCTATGAATTGCCTCATAAAGAGCAACCCAGATGCACTGCAGATGCTTTATACTCTGGATACAATATGTATCAACTTGTTTCCGCGTGTGTTTAAGCCTTTTCGCATAATCGGAAATGTGCAAACCTCTTCTAAAAATAATCTGAGCACAGTGTCCTTGTACACGGAATCGAACAAAAGGACCAAACTGTACTTGCACACAGAATTTTCACAACATGTGGTTCATCCTCTGACTCACCTGGAGATCTGTTATTCTAATCAACTATGTTTTGACAATAATGTGATATTATGATAATAATAACTGATTTTAAATAACTTTTATAATACATAGAAGTGTTTAATGCTATTTACACTGTCAATTAGTATCTCTGTATTCACAATAATTCTTGTTCTTTCAGTTGTTTTTTCCAACAGTTTTCAGCTTGAATAATCACAGTTAGGCAGTGATTCATCTACCAACTCTTGTTTGTACTCTCTGTCCTTTTTTTGCACAGTACTTGACGTGAGTAAGGATTTCTTCTTACTAGCTGTTGTTGCTTTTTATCTTTCTTTGCAGCTTTGCTTGTCTGATGCTTACTTTACTGTGTTGGAGCATGATGGGGTTGTTGCCAGACTCCCAGATAAAATGTATGTCCTGATGTTCCCCAAAGGCTTAATTCATTTAACATTACATCATTTGGAAACGATGTGATGGTCCATAAGGCGTTACTCACAGCGTGTCCTCGCATACTCGTACTCGCTCGCATCCCTCTGGTGGTTGGCGCTGGAACGAGTAGGTTTTGTTTGGGCGAGGAGACGTAGAACAGGGCTGCAGGTGAGGAGGGTCCAGGGCAAACGAAGGCAGCGATGTTGATGCAGAAGAACACGGGGTCTCGCAGTCCGCCAGGTCTGCACACACGGATGGAACAATTCCAATAATTATAGAGAAATCTGCACAGAGAGATCAGAGTGTAGTGCTTTAACCCAGAACACCACCGAATTTAATTTCTCACCTGCTTCTCCCATGGGACAGGGAGACTCTGATGGAGACAAAAGCACTGGGTTGAGTGGACAAGGGGAACTTGAAGGGGACAGAAGTAATGGATCTAGAGGACAAGGGGACTGAGAAGGAGAGAGGAGAGAAGGATCCAAGGGCCCTGGAGACGGCTCACTCTGAGAACCACTGCTACATCTTTGTGCAGGGACAGGGGCCCTGTGGCCATCTGGGATGTCCAAAATCTGTAATAGGAGGAATTAAATGTATGTATTAAATACATTACACTATTATGACTTTGGGATAAATGCATGCTGGGCATATTTCAGTGTCTAACCTCATGGTCATCATCAGGTTTCTCAGACACAAACACCTCCTCCAGTTCCAGATTAAGGCCTTCCACACTTCGCCGCAGGCGAGGGGCGAGTCGGTTCAGGGGCATCAGGGGCATCGTCTGAGGAGAAACATGCGAAACAAGGAGCAGGTTTAGAGCGCCGGTCGCTTCATCTCAAGGTTTATTCACATTGCCTTTAGTTCTGCTAGCGCTCTGTGTTTGAATGGCACCGCATGATACCGTGGCTTCAGTGACAGGGCTGCAGGAGCACGCGAGCTTTGATGACAGCCGTTCCTAAGAAAAGCACCGGTGTTTTTTTATATCCCTGTTACTGGGCTCCGGCCCGCCTGCCTCTGGAGGCCCGACTGGCAGCGCCAGCGTCCGTTCAAACACCAGCGCCCGCGGACGCAAACCCAGCTGTAGCTACCTGGGTGACGCCGGCTGCGTGGCCTGCGGGCAGCGGGCGCTGGGGGAGCTCGTATCCTGCCGAGGGGGGGGTGTGACGGGAGCGCTTCTGCAGCTGGTGCCTCAGCTTGGCCACCTGAGGGCAGAGGAGAGGGAGTAATGGCTCCCAGCTTCTCGTTCAAACAGTCCCGTCTGGGACTGCTGACGTTTCGTGCTCATGTGAGAGAGAGTGAAGCGCTTGCCTCCCTCAGGTGCTCCGCGCTGCCCCATGAAGCCGAGCGCTTGTGTCCGCCGGCGCTTCTCCGGCCCCGCGTGTCTTCTGCCCAGGAGCTTGGAGTCTAAATAAAGAAGTAAATACAACAGTGTGGTCAATGCGGAGTCCAATTCGTCATATCTGTACGCTGTGATGTTTAATAAACGGCCAGTTTCCATCGGCCCCGGCTTCCAGCAGGGCCGAGTTTGCTTCCTCTCGTTTCTGTTAAAGTCAGTAAAACGTCGAGCAGCAAATGTACGACACCGACGCGCAGAGAGGCACAGCTGCCGCTCGCACCTGCTTCACAACAACTGTACAGAGGAAGGCGACTAGAAAACCACTCGGAGCTGCAAAACACATCAAAAACACCCAAACCACATCATTGTAAAGCCTAAAAATACAGCGCAGCCATCAGCATTCAACACCCCAGTGCACCTTCACACATCATCACCAACGCAGCAGCCTTGTTTTTCACAGCCACGTCCTGCAGAGACAAACAGCCAGCAGGGAAACTCTGAGTGCCCTTTTAAATGATGTCATTCGCTCCATGTGACCGTACCGACTTCTTCACACCGACTCTTGATCTTCTGCTACTTGCTGCCACAGCCTGTTGTTGGGTGAGAGCGGACGACTCGAGGTTCATCGTCGCCGGATGAAAACCTGCTTAAGTTGATGCCCAGGATGAACTACGGCTGGTTCTGGTGCTTCGGCCTGACCCACGCGGCCCGGCTACATGCGGCCTTTAACCTCCGACTGCCAGGACCACGCTCACGTCAGACCCCACCCTCAAAACATGGTCTGAAAGCTTCTTGGTCTCACGACTCAGAGGAGTCGTCCCATTGTCATATCCGCCTGCAGAGAAACACAGAAACACGCTCGCCCCTGTCCAGCCAACGCAGACTAAATAAGTCCCTACACAGCGTGAGTCACTCATACTCTGACATTGGGTTTAGAGTTACAGCTGCCCCCCCCCCCATTACTGCAATACTAAATACTCCACCCTCCTCAAAATATAAACTAGGAACCATGGGAGAGCAAGCTATAAAAAGACTGGAAGGTAGCGGAGCATTTCGTCTGCGGGGCTAATTTTCCAGCTTGGACAGCTCATTAACAGCAGCGAAACAATAACAGGATCACAACTGTCATTATCAATATAATTATTATTTAAAATATTGAATTTGGATGTTTTGAGCTCGTGCCCATAGAGCTGCTTGCTCCACTGCTGACCCAGATTAATTTAAAGGCATATGCTCCAGCAGTGTAATAACTTCAGTTACAATGCTTTCCAATCCAATCAATACTGTGGTCCTCGGACTTTTGGTTCATTAGGTTATGGGTCATATACTAAAAAGATGGGAGGGAGTTCATTTTGCCCAGCTTCAGTAAGATTCACACAGAAAAGATGCAGAAACGTGCCTGCTGAGGAGGTGTGTGTGTGTGTGTGTGTGTGTGTGTGTGTGTGTGTGTGTGTGTGTGTGTGTGTGTGTGTGTGTGTGTGTGTGTGCGTGGTTGAGGAGAGTGCTGGGGGATGGGGTGGCTGCATAATGAGGTCAGGAGGGGTCTGCTCCTCACAATGGAGGCGAAGGGGGTTCGTTTGAGCTAGAAATGTGTCAGGAGCGAAGATGAAGCTGCGGAGCTTGGTGATGGTAGTCTGGGCTTTGTGCACTAGTTAGGCACAGATACAGTGGAGGGGGGGGGGGGGGGGGGGGGGGGGGGGGGGGGGGGCAGAGAAGAGCAGCAGACGAACAAAAACGACTATTTCCACTTGGCTGCCTTCCACGCGCAGCGTCGAGCTGGAACCGCCGAACACCTGCGCCGCCGACGCCAGATCTGCTCCACACAAACGTTTAACACAGAGCAGCGGAGCAGACAAAGACGTTTGCCTTCAAAACCTGCCACATGAAGCAACAGGCTCGTTGGGAAATACGCGCCGGCCACGTTGGCGGCGGCGCCGCGCGCGTCACTCACCTGCGTGGCCTTGTCGTTGAGGCCCTCGGCCTCTCTGGGCCACTGGCCCTGCAGGTAGGGTCCAACGATGGCGTCCAGCGACAGCGTCCTGCGGATGGTGGGCCTCGGCGCCCTGTCAGCTGGAAGAGACAGGAAACCCAGTGAGCCCACGAGCAAGCCTCCACCCAGCACGCAACTATTTCTGTGTAAAAGGTGATGATCGCGTTTGCCTGTGCGATCACGTCGAGCTTGTAGCAACAGTGCACGACACGCGCGAACGCGGGGGTTTCAGCAGGAGTGGAGCACAAAATGACTCCCAGGCTTCAGAAATGCAGTGTGTGTGTGTGTGTGTGTGTGTGTGTGTGTGTGCGTGTGTGTGTGTGTGTGTGTGTGTGTGTGTGTGTGTGTGTGTGTGTGTGTGTGTGGACCAGAACCGTCCCGCTGCACACGGGCCAGAGGGCAGGGTGTGTAAACAAGCACGGCTGCGTGTGTACAGTTAAAAACAACGTGCCGCGTGGAACAAAGAGGCCTTTAAGGCTGCGGCAGCACGGAGCTCGCACGGGTCAGAGTGCGAGGGGTCGGCACAGTCTCCACATAACATTATGGGAACCGATACACTCACAAACCGCACGTCACCACATCTCAGGTGAGAAACATTTCATTCTTATGCCAGATTCTCTCAACAGTTAGTGAACGTGCTGGTAATTAACTCATTTGTAACGCATTTTGCTCAACTTGCTTGTTTAAAGGGAAGAGCAGTTCACGTTGCTCTGTTTAAACCCACTCTAATCAGACTCATATGCAGACTGACCCCTGACACCTTCAGCATCACGTTTAACGCTGCTATTGATGGTCTTGTGAGATCAACCCAACTCCCGAGCTTCTACACCGCATGGACGTGTGCGTGCGGGTGCGACCCCCCCCCCCCCCTCCTGCGCGTGTATTTACCCGTCTTGACCTCTCTGCTGAGCGGAGCCGAGCCCCTCTGGAGCTGGTACGGGACCGTGGCCCGGAGGGGCTGCAGGCTGGGGTTGCTGCACCCCCGAGGCGCTGCTCCACTTCTGCTCGACATCCCCCACTCCGCTCCCACGCTCGAGCCCCCCCACCCCACTCTTGTGAAAACACGCGCACGCGCGCGAGGCTCGGGGCTTCGCTGCTTTTCGCGGAGATCGGAGCGGGCTCCGCGCGGCGCCGCGTCTCTCTGTGGGCCCACGTTCAGTGCATCCGCGGCGACGATCCGAAACCGGGACCGGGCCTCCTGTTGCGCACCCGCTCTTTTGTGATGAGGACCATGGCGTCCGTCGCCTCGCAGCTGATCCAGGGAGTCGGAATGAGCGCGAGCGCTGAGGTTTAACGCATCACTACTAAAGCGTCACGCGTCGCGGTCCCTCTCGTCCACGAAGTGACAACACAACAGCTCAACCTGCGCGACTCTCTCGTGTAGTATATACTTCCAAGGCCGATCCGGTTGGCTGCTGCAGAATACTACTGAGCACCTATTGGCCGCCGCATCCGTCTGTCTGCCGAAAGGGAAAGCCCCCCTGAAAACTTTAAAGTTCCCACCCACTTTGAGGAGATTTCTGCCTCTTCCCCTCCTCCCGAGAAACACCCACGGCCAGGCTCCGAGTCTATTCAGTGTGTGTGTGTGTGTGTGTGTGTGTGTGGTCACCAAAGTGCGGTCCAAGGACCCCGAGAGGTCAGTGACGATGCGCCGGAGCCCACAGATGCAAAAAGCAAGTACAGACATATCTTTAGTCTGGTCATAAAATAAAACACTGCTTTAACCTCCTGTCATTTGCTACTTATTCTCCTCATTAAATGTGATACGTCTTTAAATGTTTCATGTATCTGCTCCCATTAGAGCAGGTTCCAACATATGCTCGCAGAACAGCTGGACGCGCCAGCATCACGTTCTTGCAGGAGCAGAGGCAGCACACAGAAACCTTGGGGCCCGTGTGGTCGAAGCGTTCCAACCGGCCGTGAGCACGTTCTGATGAGGACTGCAGCTGTTCTCCTCCAAGAAACCAGAAAGGAGGACGCGGTTATAGCACCACACACGGGGAGAAATCCATCCAGCGGGTGTTAAGTGGTCTTAATAAATGAAGGTGTTCAACGATATTGGTGGAGAGAATCAGGCTTTCACACTATTCATTGGTCTTCACTGGTGGATAGTTTGCAAGACGTTGTGGCTGCAGTCGTTCAGTATTTGGACCCACCTGGAGGATTTGTTTGCACAGTCCATCTTGGTTTAATTGGTGGTAATTGATTACAAACTGAGCATTCCTCAACTGATTCCGTTTCACAATATTCACCACAAGATGGCGCCAGAGCACGCGCACCACTGGACCCCACGTGGTCATAATCCATAACCTTCTCTCAATGTGTCCAAAAAGGCTTTAAAAACTATTCGACAAGAGCAAATATTAATGGAAAAGGCAGTTTATTGCAACACAAAACAAACATATTAACTCAATATATCACATATATGTAAAAAGAAACAAGATAAACAGATGCAGGATCTAAAGATTTGGTAGAATCCATAAATGTAACCATACTGTAACAGTTTGTATGTTTGATTATTCAAGCAAGAATGATTTGCACCTTCGTGGGTGGCAGACTATTCAGTTACACTCATAACACGATTCCCAGTGCACCAGACGTAAAAGCAATCGTTCACGCTACACACTTAATCTCTATCTCCCAAAAATGATCACTGCGTGTTTCATTGCGTGTGGCTGAGTCCAAAAAGCTGCACGTGCTGTTTTGGTTACACCCGAACTTGAAAAGTGCACGAATATGCACAACCGGGGCGATATGTGGTGACGTGAATGCTCTTAAACGGGCCCAGGTGTTTGCAGAGGCTTTGCGTGATACTGGATGAACGGAGTCACTGTACTGAAAGAAAGGAAAAATGAAAGAAGCTAAAGAGACGCGTCCTTTCGACCTAAAGACAACCTTACTCTCGTGTATAAAACCCACATGACTTTCCTGCAGTAATCTCATGGAGCTGGGTGGATGTGGGAGCGGAGTTCGGACGGGGTGCTCATGGTCAGCGCAGCATCACCAGGCAGACAGGCTGGGCGGGTGGGGGGAGGGAGGGAGGGAGGGCGGTGGGTCTCCAGCTCCTAGCTGGGGGAGAGCACAGGGCTGGCTTCGGTGCTGATGTTGACCAGGCACTCGTTGGATTTGAGGCTGGCCAAGGACTTGGAGCTGGGCAGCGAAGCCAGAGAGCCGCACAGACCCAGCATGGAGGGGGTGTTGTCCTTTCCTGCAGGGACAAAACAGAGCGGACCCCACTGAACGTCACCCTGTGGCCGCATACACAGCCCACCAGCCCACGCCGAGGCATCAAGTCTGCCTTTGTATACCGATGCATGAACATGTGCATGGGTGGCTGCCACTAGAGGCATGAGTACAAACACACAGTCTTCCTACTCAGGCAGAAATGTTAATGGATTTAAGCAGACAGAGCAGAAGCTAATATGTTACTTGTTACTGGGAGTGGCACATAAAGTGACTATAAGTGGTGGTTTTACCTGCTGAGGTCCAGGCGGCGTCTCCGTTCTGCCGCCCGTCCGTCTTCTGGGAGTCAGAGTTCAGACTGACATCGGCCGAAAGCTGATCCAAGCTGTGGAAACTCCTCCTGTACCAAAACGTCGGGGCACAAATCATTTTCTGTCACGCGTGCCGTCAAACTACTCTTTGATCCTTCAGAGTGAAGCAAACACAATATAATAGAAGCGTGTAACAAGGTACCGGCGGAAGATCTTGACATCGCCTTGGTTGTTGGTGATGGTGGACCACTGGTTGACCAGGGGGATGGAGAGGTCTTTGGCCAGATGGGAGGAATCACAAGGCATGAGGGCTGAGCTGGATGAAGGAACATCGAATTTATGCACCTGAACATCAGCAGACGATTCTAACAGATCACAACGAGTCTCCGACGGAGCTGGAACTCACAGCTGCGCCTGCAGCTCGAGCACAATGGCCTCCAGCTCCTTCTTCTCCTGCTGGCTCTGCACCGTCAGCTCCTCCACCTTCGCTCTCAGACACTTGTTCTCCGTCTCCACGTTCTTCAGCTGGGACTCCCGCAGGCGCACCAGCTCCTCCAAGTAGCCCTGCACACGAGACGCGGTCAGAGGGCGTCCCTGCAGCCGGGAGGGAGCGACCCGGCGGCGGTGCTGGGCTTCCGTTTACCTTCTGGGCGTAGACGATCTTGAAGCGCTGCTCCATCTTGCGGCACTTGTTGCTCCAGCTCTCCTCGTCGGTCACCAGCGGGACGTAGGGGTGCTCCGGGACGCTCTCCTCGCTGTTGCTGCTGTCCACGCTGCGCCCGTCGTCCTCATCGCTCAGGTAGTCGTAGCTGCGCGCGGCGCGAGAGAGAGAGCGTGCGTCAGGCGGCGAAAACGTACGTGGCGCCGACGAAGGGCGCCCGGGTCCGACTCACCTCTGGGTGAATTTCAGGTAGGGCGTGTAGTCGATCACAGCGGGCGACTTTCCATCCAGAGTCTCCCCCTTCAAGCAGAAACTGCACAGACGACGATGCAAGACAGAGCAGATCAGTTTACCTGCTAATTCAGGCGGAAAACGATGCGTGTTCAACATGCAGTGTTTGGAGTTTTATCGTATACTGTACTGAGGTATCAACGGATTGAAGGCAAATCCATGTATTATTAAAGTGTATGCACAGATGAAACCCCTACACATCTGGCCATAATGCGTTCTAATCTATTGATTATTTATCCCATTCTATAGAATATTGGCAGGTGAAGTCTGCAAACAGACCTCGATACTGTTTTAGGTGATTCAAGGCAGTGACCTGGAATGTCCTTCATGTCTGCACATAAGTTCACCTGAAATCAATGGCACTCAGTCCGATGAGCATGCCAGTCAGCACTGTAGCCTCCTCTCTGAGCATAATGGCCCCGTCATCATAGAACCTCCTGTTAAGTAAAGAGGAGACTAGTGTTCATTCTCCTGATGCTTTGAAAAGCTGGAGGTTTTCACCAGCCAGTGTCTAGATTCGTAATCTGACCTGGTTGTTCTCGTGTCCCTCAGAGCAGTGGACACGTATTCAGACAGGCGTTTCTCCATCAGCGCCACTCGAATCCACGCGCGCCCCTGCAGACGAAGCCAGAGGAGGGTAAAACACGTGCTATAACACACACACACACACACACGCACACACACACACACACACACACTCGCCTTGGCCCGTGACGTGCTGATGTTCTCTATGTTCTCGATGCTGGCGATGCAGTTGTTGGGCACCTTGCTGCACGCCAGCCGAACGTACTCCCAGAAGCTGCGCTGGCCGTCGGAGCTGAACCAGCTTCCAGAACCTGCTCCCACATTTAAACACAGCCATCAGTCACTTCTTGTTTGACAGCGACCGACCTCATTCAGACTACAGCTCACTCCAGAATGAGCTTTGCTTTAGTGAAGTCCAGCATAAAGCTCCTACTGTAGGAAATGAACATATAAACCACGGGAGCCACTTCCTCTGTGCTTCGTGTTACCTGCAGTGTTACCTTTGAAGCGGTGGCTGAGGATGTGCTCTAAAATGGCAGCGAAGTTGAGGAACTCCTCGGACGAGTCATCTATGGGCTCCGCCGTGTACTTTTCTAGGAGCGTCTTTACGGAGAACCTGGGGGAGGAGCGCACAGAGAAAGGGCAATGCTATTAAAGACAGGCCCTCCCTGCGTGCGGTGGATGCGAACGCTCAGCCGGTCGAGCGCCACGCGAGCTGATGACATGTGGCCGTGCACTGCAACAGAACAGACAAACGTACTACTGTATTTGAAGCCTGCCTCAACAGCGGGGAGGAGGGTTTCTGCTTGTTTTGGGAACCGTGCCATCCCATCACACTGAGGTCACCCCGATTGTCTTGTGTACTGCACAATGTACCCCTTTTAGCGCTTTGGCAGTGTTATCATGACAACAATACAATTAATCCCCTGTCCCTCCAGCCTTTGTGCACAACGTGCTTCCAGGTCCGTTAGGGTCGTGTCTCTCTGAAGGACCGTCCGTATCAAAAGGGTGATCAAACAATTCCCTCCCCCTCATCTGTACCAGTGGTCTCCTCTATTTAGGGCAGCTGCTGCAGAAGCCTGAGCCCGGCTTCTGACCCCCGCGCGCTCGCCCCGCTGCCGCAGCCGTGCGGCTCAAATGTTAGGAGCTGGCATTGAGCCTCTGCTTCGATGGGCAACACCAGCATCACCGAGGGCAAGACTGCCCTGGCTGTAGGGAGCACCTCCATAGCCAGGGGAAAGACCACAGTGTCCATGGGCAACTCCTCCATCTTCAGGGGAGTGACCACCACCTCCATGGGAGACTCCACCATCCAGAGGCAAAAGACGACCGTGGCGCTGGGACGGGCCAGCTTTAGCCGGGGAACCACCACCACGTCCTTCCGCAAAGCCTTGACGTCCAAGCGCAGGAACACCTAAATGGAAAGGACGCCCGACGCCAGGGCTAAGACCCCCAGAGCAGACAAGCAGCCCAACAGAGACTCTAACAATGAGTGGAAAACCACTTTCTCATCCAGCAAGACGTCCTTCACCAGAGGCAGGGTTTCGATCCTGAGGACTAAGTACGCCGTCACCTGGGGCAAATACGCAGTGTCCTGGAGCAGAACCACCGTAAAGCTGGGCAGCTTCAGCGTAGCGGCGGGCACCACCTCCGTCTCCCGTGGGGATATAACCACCTCCCTCACGACTCTGACCTTCGCTCATGGGACCAAGTCTGTGTCTGTGGTCAAAACCACCCTCATCAGGGGCACAGAAACGCACAGCAACATCTACTGGAACTTTCACACATGAATCGTGCACACACTCAGAAACCCCAGGATGTGTCTGTGTGCTCAGTTTTAGCAGGTCAGTGGTGCTACTAGTAAATAAAGAGCTGCTGCTTGTGATCCATGTCCGGAGTTAGAAATCAGTTCCTACCCTGTTGTTTGTGTGTAACCTCTCTGCGCAAAGTACGAGAGCGGATGCCTTTTACAGAGAGTGCGAAAGCAACCGCACGCCTATCAGACTCTGTGGGCGCGAGTGGGCCGTTCCAGAGCCACACTGGCCACGTCGCGCAGCCGCGATCGCGGTGAGATGGTGGTTTGCGACGTGTCGAGGAGGCGAGCGCGAAGCAGCCGCGCGTGTGTGATGTATGTGCGAACAAAGGCGTGTGCTTCTCGTCGTCCTCATCTGCAAAGTGTATCTGGCACAGAAGTACATGTATGGATGCTGATGAGATCGGACTGATGTTCTGACCCCTGTCTGAGTTTTTATAACAATGCTCCCACATCCCATCAAACCCACTTTGGACCTGGTGAACTGTAAAGGCTGACGATGTAACTGTGCTTATAAACGTAACATGTCTAAACACTGTTTGGTTTGGTTGACTTGTACAGTAGAGATCAGGCTTTTAAAAAAGGTAGAAATATAAGATGGATGAGAAACTGCAGCTGAAGGGGCCATGTTTTAAACGGTGGGACCACGCATACACAGGAGAAGCACTATCAAATCCTCAGAGAACACATTCATGCGTTGCCCGGTCCAATCTGGTGCTTTGGGACTCACCACACATATGTTATACACAGTGGTGCACAGAGGGAATGTCTTACAATCAGAGGCTATATGGAACAATGGCTCAGAAGAAAGTGATGTCACCACAGATTGTCCCCTTTGTAACAATGTGTCCTTCAACCGTCTGGTGTCGTCGTGGCGATGGGACAATCGCTCCACTGTCCCAATCCCCCAACACAGGCTGTGTCCACCTACGGCTGCCTCTGTCCATTCACGCGGACACATGGGTGGTATGTGGCCTTCCAGAGCCCACGTCGCCCGGCTCAACGAGGGCATTATGTGACACGGGGGTCGCGCTCTCCACGCGCAGCATTCTGGTCTCTTCTGGACCGGAGCTGATGCTACCATTGCCCCCAAGGGCTCGCGGAGCAGGGTGCGCTGCATGAGTGTGCGATGCGTCGCGTGGAGTGAGCCCCGAACGCCGCCGTCGAACCTGGGTCTGGACGACAACCTCCTCCCCGATGGGCAACACCAGCTTCACCGAGGGGAAGACGGCCTTAACCCTGGGCAACACCAAGATCAAGAGGGGGAAGACCAAGCTGGCCATGGGGAGCTCCTCCATCACCAGGGGCAGGAGCACGACCTCCCTGGGCTCCTCCACCATCACCAGCGGGAAGACCAAGATCGCCCTCGGCAGCGCCTCCTTCAGCAGAGGCACCACCACCACCTCCTTTCGAAAGGCCATCTTCCCCAAACGCAAGAACAAGACGCTCTAGGTGAGGGGGGTCCGTGCGGCAGCGTGGGACGACCGGCACCAGATGTCACAGAGCAACAGCCCCATCACAGAGGACGCACGGACGCCGCCGCACCGTCCGCTCAGAGTCTAGGCCCACCCGCGAAAACTGGATTCAATTTACCTGAGAGGCTTTGACTTGTTTTGGGTCACGCCGGAGTAACACGGAAACAGGTCAGTGGTGACTGGACTCCTTCACATGAGCTTTGAAGTAGGTCAGTCGGGTTCAAGGTACAATAGAGCTCCAGGGTGTGAGGTGGAGTTCTGTGTGCTCCACTCTCGTGACTCCAAACTCAAATACTCAAGTTCAGAGTCTTTTTCATTCAGTTTTGTTAAAAATGAAAATATACTATTTTATTCTCTAAACGAGTTACGATGCAGTGCAGGTTGGAATTGGTCAGAAAGCAAGCAATTAGTCATTATGAGGTTCCCACGGGGTCCAGTATAGGAGACGACAACCTATGGCCCTGACCTGCAGCAGATGACTGTAAACTGGCATCCTCTGATCTGAAGAGGAATCACTGGTTTGGCTCAAGTGCAAATGGTTGGAGTGGAGCAGCAACGTGCTCTTGGTACGATTTGACACTGAAAAACAACTGCAGGGTGTTGGGACAAGCCTCTTTTGTGCCCCCTCTCACTTGGCCTGGCTCGGCCCCAAGCCGGCTCTCTGCCTTTCAAATGCCCTGTTGTTCCCCCTCCTCGCTCCTCTACTGTACGTCCATGCGAGTGGAGTCCCAGCGTGAGCAGACCTGCGTCCGTCAGCAGCAACACCTCGCTAGTTCTCATACTGTAGCGCTCAGCTTTTATTCCACTCCCTCAGAAACATATCCCTGACTCCTCTCTCTCTCTTTCTCTCTCTCTCTCTCTTCTTATTTCTGTCTCTCTGTAGTCTTGGCATAACCAGCAGGATCAGATGACACAGGCGGACTCCTCACTGGGCGCAGCGTTGTGTAACACCAGCCAGAGTCGTGTTTGTCATCCTGAAACGTCGGGGGGGAGACGCTCTGCCTTGCGCCGCATCGGCACAAACAGCCCAAAGAACCAAAGTCCCGTGCTCTGATGCGCAGACTCGTAATCGGGCCCCAAAAGACGCAAACGCGTAGCCACAGCAGGGCGTGTCTCCACCCCCTCGTGAATAAGAGTACAGGCAAAGTGTGTCATGGTAAGAGGAGGTGCAGAGGGGCCGAGGGTGCAGGACGGACAGCGAGGGTGTTGGGCTGAGAAGCACCGGGAAGTAAATTAGACGTTTGAACCTGACGGGGGGGAGGGAGGGAGGACGATGGCGAGAGATCGAGCCGCTCTGCTGGTGACACGGGCAAAAACGTCAGACTTCCCCTGGAAGTTCACGCCTCTGAAACAGAGGAAAATCCAATGGAAGCTCCGTAAAATTAAACTAGAAATCGATGCTATTCCCAGCGTGGGATGAAAGGCTGTCGGCACCGTCTGCTTATTGAACCGGTAAAAGGTGGAAAGTGCTGTTTATCTCCTCCTGAGCCACGCCCCGAAGAGCTCAGACCTCAGCCTCACCATCACTCTGTTCCGTTCGTCTCACTCATCCTGTCTATGTTTTCTCAGGTTCACCGCAGCGTCGCGTCTCTGCAGTCTCGGACCTCGGCACCGCAGCTTTTAGCCAAACGATACCGGTGTCTGGTCCAGTGAACAAAGCTCGAGTTGCAGAATATTTCCCACTGACTGCAGGGAGGCTCAACCCCCTGCCGTGTTGAGACAAAACTTGTTGCTAGTGGCAACAGCAGACATGATCCACGCAATGCTGCCACCGTGGACGTGAAACACCGTCAGGTTTTCATTCACACTAAACATCTCGGGCTACGATGCAGCCAGGTGGAAAACACTGCCTGTTACCTCGAGTCCTGAGACCGACACAGGCTTTGGGCTGTGAAACCATTTGAATAAATTAAAAAATTACAATGCTAGAAATTATAAGAATATATTATTTCTCAGATGTTTTTCTGAAATGCAATGTTTTCACCTGACATGACTTTTTTTTCTTCCTAAATTTAAGTCCTGGATTCGGTTTTGCTTTTGGTGTAATGTCATAGTTCCACTATTTCCGCAGGTTTTTCTTTTTTGTACTCAAACTGGTGCTGTACATGTTTTAATTAAAGGAGGTTTTCTCTGTTAAGTGCGAGGCTGTAAACAAGACACTGAACTACTGAGAAGATTAAAAAGTCTCTGTGCCTGGTACCAGTGACCCACCATATGCCAGACCACCAAGAGTGTGATGTCAGACTGAGAAACATTACACAAGATTCTGAAAACCCACCAAATGACGTCCTCTGTGTCAAACCCATCAGATGTTGTTAATGTGTGTGTGCTGACTGTCTGGTAAACCTGTATATGAGATATTAGGGCGGAGAAGGCTCGGCCTTGATGTACTAATCGAGCACTCACGTCAGCTTCGCTACTGCAGCCAGGCAGCGGTTCAGACTGTGTCTCCGTCAGAGCCCGGATCCAGTGTCCTGCATCAACAGGAAGCCCAGCCTGCTTTAATGCCCAGCCAGGGGGCTCTGCTGATTCACAACCTGCCTCCAGTCAAAGACTACGACTAGTTGAATCAGCTTTGGCCAGAATGACATCAAAAGTGCAACGCCAAAAGGTCAGAAACATCGCGAAGGAGGAGATGCTGATCTGACAGATGCTCATAATCAATGTCATGTTAATTACAAAACAGAGAGAAGCAGTGTAGTGAGCGTTACTGACGGAAAGCTGTTTATTTCAGTCCTGTCCTGTGTTTGTCATTAAAATTCTTACATAATTAAATCGGCTTTAGCACAGTTGGTCCAAACAGCAACAACTGTGTTTTATGCCCTTCTTAATCTTCCTGTGTTGTAAGTTGTAAGTCCACTGTGAGAACGTTCCTTTTATTTCAGGCATGATTTGTGTGATATTATGTGTTTGGCTTTGTGTGTATCACTAAACAAAGACAGGACCTTGAACAGGAAGGTACTGGAATAAAATATGAGTTTGTGTCAGTTTTAGAGTGTGAACATTTCCATATAAATTCTTTCCAGACGGCTGATTCTGTTCCTATATCAGCTCAAAATTAATATGAACAAGGTCAGAGTCAAAGACTGAATCTCAACAGGATAAGAGAGAGAAATTAAAACTGAAATGTGGACGCATGTTATCACTTCTGCAGGGTGTCTGCATAGTTATAATAAAAATATGTTACAGTAAGATAATAAACAGCCTTTAGAATCAGTATGTCCACAATTTTGATGAATAAAAAACATATTTAAAAGTAAAGATTCAAATTCTATGTGCGTATTTGCTACTTTGTAAATTATTCTCTGGTAGTAGAGTTAATTATGTCTATGTCTATGATAGGAATGTAAAAATAATGTGTGAATATCCGGTCTTTAGAACCTCAGAGGCAGATAATACAGTATTACAGTTATTAATATTATAATATAAATAAATTAACAGTAATCTCACTTTAAAAAAAAAAAAAAACTAAAATGGATTCTGATTTTATATAAATAACAAACATTTGATGATTTGGCTTCAAGGTTTTTACAATCATTCTACCCATGAGAAAGGTTCAAAATATATTAGATTATTAATTCTAATTCTAATTTATTCTATAATTATTAGAATACAGGTTTATTTGATTATTTTATCTACATGAATTCTGATTTGATTTTTTTGTGGCTAATCTTCTGATAATCCGACATCTCATTCTATGAACCAATCGTGTCCAGGGTTAAACCTGACCTGAAGCGTCTTCCACTTCAAGAGGATGCACGTGATAATGTCAACATGACATGTTGCTGTAAATGCTGCCTCGTTGCTTAGATCTGAAAAATCTATTTCGCACTAAAAACCCATGAGGTGAGCTAATGGTGCTCTCAGCTCGCTGACAGATGATCAACTCTGCCGTGCACGGTTGCAGTTTGCAGGTCCGAGCCCTCAGAGCACTTCACAGGACAGTGATATTTATGGGGGCCACAAAAAGAATGATATCACGGCCCATCTCTCAGTGCACCGTGCAGAGTGAGCGCTCCGCCTGGCTATGATGGAGGAGGAGACCTGCCGCTGCCTGTCCTGTTTCCTCTGCAGCCAGAGTCATTGTCATTCTTTGAAGCTGCGTTTACAGACTGACATCAAGCAGGTGTCTCACCAACACAAATCCTACACTTAAGAGAAAACCTTGAATAAAGTTATATATATATATATATATATATATATATATATATATATATATATATATATATATATATATATATATATATATATATATATATATATATATATATATATATATATATAAATGACTTATACAATGTTAGATTATTTTTCCGTTTGCATAAGAGCGGTATGTGAAGGTGAACACGCACCTGTCCTCACCTACCCAGCCTTTCTGGACATAATCCCGTATCTGACGTTACATTAGTATTTTCTATTTCGCATTAATCAAAACCGTAATGAGTGTCGTAAAAATCTTCCACCGTGGGCGTATTCTTAAACTGGTGAACTGAAGAGAAGGGTAAATAGAGCATGTCGTGAGGAAGTCTATACCTGCAAACCATGATGAGGTTTTTCCGCTCCACGCCGACGCTCCTCGAAGACGCCTTTTTCGATGTCAAACCCATAGCCATTGCTGTCTGAATGCAGCCCGACTCCATCCAGCGGCGGCCCCGGGGCCTCTTCGGGATCCGTGCCCAGGCCAGGACCCCTCCCTCCAAGGGCCCTGTGTCCTACAAACACCCGCTGTCCTTTGCAGGAGCCAAGGGATGATGCTGGATGAGGAGGACAGGACAGGAATGCTCAGCGTCAAGTTTGACATGATTAGCTTCCGGCTGAGATTTTCACAATAAAATCCCCTTGTCTTAACCCCCGCGTTGCTTGTCAAATATTTATGCTTTTATTAATCATCTTAAATCTTTATTTCCGGGGTTTCACGCTGACGTCATGCACTAGGCACTAAAATGATGCGTTAAAGTACTTCTGTAAAGGTGTACATTTGAAAGCGTCAATAAAACTTCGAAAAATGCATATCTGTTTATTAGATACATTTTAACGACGGAACAGATCATTTTTCGAGGCTTTTATTTTGTTTCCTGTGTATTCGCGTATGGTGTTTTTTTATTATTTTATTTGGTGCGTTATAATATGATATTGGTGAACTAATAGCAACTTAGTTAGCTAAACCTTTTGTGTTATATTTTTTATGAAACATAAAAATGGCTTTTAACAGAATGAATCCAGTGACGGCGTTAAATCTGTCGCTTCCACTCCGAGGCGCTACGAGGCGCTGTGTCGACCACGCCGGTTGTTTATTTACTCCAGACAAGATGGCGGAGTCTGAAGAGCCAAAAGCGAGTTCTTGCACTTTTTTGTTCAAAAAATCGACTAAGAAATTCTCCGGACGAAAGAGAAAAGCAAGTGACAACGATAAAGGTTATAATAAGAAAAACTTCAAATTTGTATTCCAATATCCGTTGCATTAACATCGTAAGATCAGCGCTCATGAAATGTAAGACGTAAACTAGCGAGATGTGCGTGTGTTCCTTTATCCCTGGTTTAACATTGACAGAAATGTTAACCTCATACACAGATGTACTTGTTATCTCACCAGACCTGGTTTTTAGTGTAGCTTGTTACTGCTAAACCCAGTTCCTTCACTTGTGATGCCTTTTCGTTCCCTCGGATAATAGAGAAGTGTGACGTCTTTGTCCAATTTACGATGAGTACTGTGTGAATTATATAGTAGCTGTAAAATCGTAAAGGTTTCACAATTTACACAGCAGTTAATGTGAGAGAGGTTCCAGAAATAAAAGCAGCCTTATTTTCAGATGGCAACAGTGACGAGGACCAGAGCTCTGTGGTCAGAAGAGAAAGGAAGGACATTAAAGTCAACCCCATGATTCAAAAGGTACAATGAACGTTATATAAAATTCACAGTCTTCAGTAGCGAGTTTCACAATGAGGTGACTATTTGCCGAATTTTTGCAGACAAAGAAAGTGGAAAGGGATGTCGCATCTTCTAGTGACAGTGAAGAAGACAAAGAAGGAAAAAAGATCACTGTGTCCTACAAATCCACACGGTCCGCAGTAAGTTGATGATGCTTCGAACAATAATGTGTTGGGACAGTAGGAAGCTAGGTGTAAACTTATTAATTGGGGAATGTGAATGAGAGACAGTAGTCATGGAACCACAACCTCTTCGCGTAATGGAAATAATGTGATAACACTCCACTATTCTCCCAAACTTAGAAACCAGAGGGACCAGAAGACATGGGTGCAACTGCTACATATGAGCTGGACACAGAGAGGGACAAGGATGCGCAGGCCATCTTTGAGAGAAGTCAGAAAATCCAAGAGGTAGGAGACATAATATTATGCAGTTATATTTTTAAGATAAGTATAGTTTTTTTTTAATAATATTTTCCTCCACCTTTGTACAAAATTACACACTAGTATTAAATGTTTTATCATAGATTTTCTGCTAATGTTTTTTCCTTTGAATCAAGGAGCTGACTGGTAAAGAGGATGATAAAATCTATCGGGGAATCAACAATTACCAGAAATTCATCAAGCCCAAAGACACCACAATGGGCAATGCCTCCTCAGGCATGGTCAGGTGAGCACTAATGTATATTCTTCTTCTGTAATCTTATGGTGTCATAGGAATTATAACATCATTTTACCTTTTTACAGGAAAGGACCAATACGTGCCCCTGAACACCTGAGAGCCACAGTGAGGTGGGACTACCAGCCAGATATCTGCAAGGACTATAAGGAGACTGGTTTCTGTGGTTTTGGGGGTGCGTACCGGATACACACAGCGTTATCTGTGCGTTAAATCTTAGTCAATCTCTTATCTAATCTTAGTTTTCATTTTGACTGTGCATGCTTTTCTTTCATATTTAGACAGCTGTAAGTTTCTTCATGACAGATCGGACTACAAACATGGCTGGCAGATTGAGCGAGAACTGGAAGAAGGCAGATATGGAGCCAATGGTGAGTATAGGGGGCTGTAATTAAATAGTTTATTTTTGTGTCAGCATTTCCATTTCACAAACAATTCTTTCCTTTAATTTAGATAATGAGAACTATGAGGTGAGCAGTGATGAGGAAGACATGCCTTTTAAGTGCTTCATCTGCAGGGAAACCTTTAAGAATCCAATTATAACCAAGTAAGCATGTCTTTCTGTCTGGCATATATCGTTTTCTCGCCATGCAGTGTTGTGCATTACCATTTCCTAATGGTCACTATCTCCCAGGTGCAGGCATTATTTTTGTGAAACCTGTGCTCTTCAGCATTATCGCAAATCCAAGCGCTGTTACGTGTGTAACACTCAAACCAATGGTGTCTTCAATCCTGCTAAAGGTAAGGAGGATCTTTCATTTCTAAGAGGAAGAAGCTTCTAAAACATTCATGTGATATATTCATCTTAATAATTCCCTTTACATCAGTCATGTTTTTTCATTTATATTTTATTTCAGAGTTAATTGCCAAGATGGAGAAACGCAATGCAGACACTGAGCAACCACCATCAGAGGAGGAGGATTAGCAACATCTAAACTTTTCCAACCCATGCTTTCTGTTTGTGTGTACATTTTGAATAAATGACTTTTAGATATTTACTGTAATTGCCTCATTGCGTCGTGCCTTCAAGTTAAAACACTGAAGTGAACAATGTTTATTGGTAAAAATCGATTTCTGCAACATTTCTGCAAGCGCTTTGTCGTCACTTTCAAATACATGCAGGCAAAACAAGCACCAATGTAACATTCACTTTTGACATAACATTACACCCAGCAGCAAGTTCAAGAGAATACACACTTCTATGCTCCAACGGTTTAACTGATCAGATGTTATACTCTGTGTACATGGGTGTTAAGCATGAGTCGTACTTTGCACAACACAGGCAAAGATCTAAGAAATGCATATAGATGCTTTTTATTAAATTGGCCCTTGGGACAATGTCCACCGTCTCATATAGAGAGCTAACTTATGGTGAGCAGATGGGTTGCATCCACTTATCTTGTCCCAACAAGAGGTAGAGAGTCCCCTCTGACTATTAAGTAGCATCTTACCCTTAATATGTTTCACCTCAGAAGTAGCAGTAAGTAATAGGAACCTGTACATTGACTGCAAGTGCTTTGCAAATAGAGTACAATCTGTAAACAAGTGTGTGGAAAACAGAGGGCATCAGTGCAGTGCAGAGTCTGTGCATATCTAGAGAACAAAAGCGTGCAAGAGACATCAAAAAGAGGCAAGACGGCTGCTGGCTTTTAACTCCCTGTTTGAGGACAGCAAGTCCTTTTAGTTTGAGATTTGTATTGTTTACATGACAAAAACAAATCTCACACCATCTTCTCAGAGAGGTTTCCATCCATATCCTACAGGTGTCTTCCCACCAAATTCTCCATTGTCAGAAGTCCCAGTCGTCCACCTCCAGGTGGCTAAGACCCGATTCCAGACTGGCCAACCCAGAGGGAGAGTCCTGTGGCTGGGAGTTTTCAAAACTTGTGATTGGTGACACAGGCTGTAGCAGTTCAGGCAGTGCTTCCGATGGCCGCCGTTTGATCTGAGAAATGGAAAAACAAATGTGGTATTTATCTCATCAATATATTCTATTCAACTTAACTGAATAAACAACAAGGCAATATGGTGGGATCACCAAAGCTTATATGGTATAGTTGATAAGAAAAGACTAGACACAAACAACACAACAACAGCACTTTTTACAGTATTTGTTATACATTTTTAACATTTACACACCTGTTTGAAGAAGGGGTGGCCTATGAGAGTGGTAGCAGATGGTCTGAAGTAAAACAGAGACCAATAAAATAGATCAGTAACAATACATGCTGTCCTTTTCATACACAGAATATTATATAAAAGTTCCAACCTCTTTTCTGGATCTCGCTGTAAACACAACTCAACAAAGCCGTGGAAGTGAGGGGAGAATGTCCGGTTGTAGGGGTGTCCTGCTGATGAGGACGGAGGCTCTCCATTGGTGTGTCTGACTGCTCCAACTCCCGGGCCCTCACAGATCCCTGAGTCAGCACCAGAGCGGGATGGTTTCATAGACAGCTCCTCTGGTGGAATAGTGGTGGTGTCCAGCAAGCATGGCACCGTCCCATTTAGCTTTTCCAGCAGCATCTGTGGAGGGTAGGACATTTTGGACATTAACCAGTTAACCATAAACCAAGTTGTTTTTTTAGATTACAACCTGGATGTGGCTGATGGGACAGCAAAACACAGACAGGGCATCGCTACATCTCTCTGCACCTGTGTTGCTGGCATGTCTTTGAAGGGCACATGTCCATTTGCCAGTTCGCAGGCTGTAATCCCGAGGCTGTAGATGTCTGACCGAGAGTCGTAACCCTGCAGATTCTAAAAAGAAAAAAAAATCCCATTTTTCCCGTAAACACTTTATTTTCTCAATCTACTGCCGCGCGTGGAACATTGCAGTACCTGCTGTAGCACCTCAGGGCTAAGCCAAGGCAGCACTTTAACACTGTACTGGGGGAAGTCATGAACCACTTTGGCCCTCTGACCATGACGGATCAGACTGAAGATGCTCCGCAGACCTGACATACAGACCTGTCCATCAGCTGAGATCAGGACATGGCTGGCCTTCACACTCCTACACAAATAAAAACACCAAACACCATGAATCACAATCCAGCAGATATACAAACACAAAACCATGTAGTGACCCAATAATAGGAGAAACGATTGAAACGATTGATTACAGTACAGTAATACACTAAAGAGTGCTCTACCTGTGGACGTATCCCATGTGGTGAATGTATTCAAGAGCTCTGAGCATGCCCATCAAAATGTAGGCGATGGTCAGCTCACTCATACCATCAGTAAAATGTGTGCAAATGAGATCTCTGGCTGACCCTGAAAAATAATGAAATAAGAGAAAGCATTTACAGAACTGGCTTTAAAATCCTATTGACAAACATTTGTCCACTACGCACCATAAGCCATGAAGGGGGTGATGACCCACAGCTCGTTTTCAGCTATAAAGACACTCTTGTATGGTAGAATACTGGGATGGTGAAACAGCTTAGACACATGTAGTTCGCTCTGAAAGACATAGGGAAGTAGTTAAGTAACTAAGCAGGTATGAGAGAGCAGATGCAGTGAGGTTAAATTAAACATAGACCAAAGTGTTACATTAGCATTCCCAATGCAGAAGGGAAGAGGAAGCATCTGATCTATTGGCAAAAGACAAGCAAATACTACAGGACTGAGGGAAGATCGCAGGAGGACACAGACCTGCAGGTAGGCCACCATGTCATTGGTGCACGACTCCAAGTCAATCCGTCGGATGGCTACGTGCTCTCCAGTCGGTCTGTATCGAGCCAGATTCACTGTCATCAAGTCGTCAAGGCCCCGACCTGAAAAAATAGGCATGGGCAGATATATATTCAGTCTCGTCTGATGCAATAATAATTGCATCAGACTAAATAAATAATAAAGCAAAAAAAAGTATTTCAGCATTCTGAGTCTTACAGGACATTGCCTAAACTTATTTTTCTCAATCATGAGATATCATTTGAAGGCTTATAAATCCTTTGTATATAAAACCCGAGGACAAATCTGGTTAATGTGAAAGTGCTGCTGAGCCAGTTGCACGTTTTTTTACACTTACCAATAACGGTCAGGAGCTCATATGAGCTGCTATCAGGGAGGAAGCTGCCCATCGTGTCCCGATGTGGGAAGGAGGTCAGACTCTCCTGACTGTCTTCATGGGCCTGAAGGCAGAGGAAAAGCAAAAGGGCATCAACACTAGGCCTGAAGCTGACTCCGCGTTATATAGTGCAAGACTAATGCTGACTTTGTTGTACGTGTTAAACCTGTTAAAAAAATAGGCTGAGGTATGTTAGAATCGCCAGTGATAAATATGATGTCACTAAAATCACCATCATCAAAATGTTTAGCATAAACATGTACAGTAGGTGCAATGATAGAAACACAGTCCAATACCAAGATCCACAATATTAGTACTTAATTAAAATAGAAAAATACTGAAATATGTACCGCAGTACTGTGTAAAAGTATAAACTGTGGTCTCTCTTTGTGAGTTTAGTTTGTCAGATTTGCGTGTAACAAGCAAAAGTTTGAAGTGAGGACTCCTGAATTCCATCAATTCGTGACAATTCAACTGATGGAAATGGACAGATTGCAATAGCAAGCTGTGGAGGCAAATGAAGATGCACCGATTACGGATATTTGAATAGTTTCCATGGCGACCAGCAAAAAAAGCACATTCAAGAAGAGAATAGTGCAGTTCTTTGAAAATGTACCCAAGAGCCTGAGGTAACTACAATATCAAGATGTGAGACACACACACACACACGCACGAACGCACAACTCCTATAATATAGTTTCAGATGAAAAGCTGTTTATGTATTTATTAATTTAGCTGCTGTGTGTGGACACGTACAACCAGCCCGGTATCTGAAATTTCTGCACAGCGCAGTCAAACATGCTACGACAGGCATCGGTTAATCTGTAAACACTGATCACATGGGTTACTGTACAAGCCTCCGCTGTGGTCTCAATCCAAAGTGGATGTCATGCATTGCAAAAGCGGAACCCATGGGACTCCGTTCACATACAGCCCACAGTCAAGCGCAGTGGCAACATCAAGTGTGGCACCGTATTAGTTCACCGACAACTTAACAACAAGCTGCCACCACAACATAAAATGTCCTAGTAAAATAATGGGGGGACAAAAGGGCACGGAAATCTACAACAGAGCAGTTACTATACCTGGAGGCCGGCATGTTAACGGCACACTGAAAACTCAGACATTACCATTTAGACTCAGATACACTTCACTATACATCATTTTTGCAACAGGAGCCCGGGTGAGTGGGGCAAGATGTCCTTCTGTGCTGTGAGCATGAACAGTGTTTCATGAACGGGACACTCATGCATACATCATGCATATGGGCAAAAGCCTTGGGGGTTGTGAATTCCTCTACACAGAAATCTGTGCGCGCACCCACACTCACATGCACGCACATACAATAGAAGGCGAGTGGGGGATGACAATGCAGTGGCAGGAGTACCACACTTACTTTCCTGTGAGAGAATCCCTGAGCTTGCTCTGGGGTAGAGAAACCACATCAATGACATAAAGACATGTACACAGACAAGACAAGAGAAGGATCTGTGTTTAGGAGCAGCTCAGCACAGCTTCTGGTACGGTGGGTTTATGCTGGAGAATTTCTAGGGGTTTCCCTGTCGCTGGTCAGCAGACCCGTCTTTCAAGTGTTGCACTATTAACAAATCATAGTTTTCATGAATACAATTAAACCCATGCTGAAGTTCAACTACAAAACAACTCAGTGGGAAAGTACTTGTATTTGCATAAAACACTATTTCTTTTCCCAGAGCCAGAGTCGAGCAAATGATGAAATGCAAAACCAGGTAAATTCTTTCATGTATTATGTAAAGCAATGGAAAATATAGAAACCATGCCAAACCAAATAAACATGCATCACCAAACAATGACCAGCCAGCAAGAACATGTCAAAGAGGCAAAGACTGCAAAGAAAGAAGTAAGCACATAATCCACCGTACTAACTTTACACAATACTCAAAAATCTAGAAAAAACACCAATTTTGAGGATTTTTAAGAATTGTGCCACCTTAAAAGATGAAGCCACTCAAGTTAAACAGCTACAAACAATATTTTAGCTTCAAGGTACTGAAGACTAAATTTATTTTGCAATTCTCTTTCTCTTCTTTCACTCTACCTAATTTATTTTAACAAACGTATCGTGTCTACAGGTCTTGTCGATGTCTGGAAATGCTGGAAATGCAACAGAACTAAAATATACTGTCTTAGTCACACAGGGAAACAAACATAACTTCTGACTAATAAGCCTTTCCTAAAGACATTTACAAAATCTAGCAGTTCAAATCTTAGAGTCCATAAATGGATTTTACTGGATTGTAACTGGATTACCAATTCTCCTTAGACTAGTGCCAATCTTACTGTTATGTCAAATAACGAAATTAGTCCAGAGCTCTCCTGAGGACTGGTCCGCAAATCTACCGACATTATATAATTGAACTTGGCCCAAATATTGGACATGCATAAACTACTGTCAAAAACATTCAGACACGATGTTGTTTTTAATTGCCACCAATGTACAATTTCTACGGTTGCATCTTAATTTCAATACAGCATGAATGCATGTCGGCTACAACCTAACTACTACCTCAAAGCTTGGTACAACAACGCTATTGTGTCTAAATACATGTGAAATCTGAATGGAATCCACCATTTTCTAGTAAACCACAAATAGCAAATCAAACTTAGCTGACAGGCAAAAAGAAACAAATGAATTGTTTTAATTATTAATATAAATCCTGGTAAGCTTTAAATAAAATAGCACCGACTTGCTGTTGTTTCAAAAGCAAATAAGGCATTCATTAAAACTGGATTGTTTGTGCAATCTGCAGAAATGAGTAATCAAAAAGTAGGAGATTGTAATTCCAAGATGACATCTGAGAAGCAGCAAAGCAACCAGCAGCACCGAATGCAGTTTCTGTTTGTGCCATCGAAAACCCCAGTATGTAAGTGTTTTTAACTGCTTTAAACCTCACCTCCAAATAACTCCAAATCCCGCAGGCTCTCCACACTCAATTTCTCAGATACCCAACGCTGACAAGGACAGAGGTTAATGACAGACATGGAAAAAAAGAGAGAAAATGCAGGCAGGAATAAGGAAAAGTTTCCACACAAGCATTAACACTTAAAGCTAGTGAATAAAAGTGGGTCATACTTTCTTTTCTTGGGTGAATGGAAAAGTCCACATTTAAATACATAGCAACATCTAACTGGGCTCTATAACAGCATCAGAACTACGTGCTTGCATTGCATTTATTTTTATATCGACTGTTGTGCCTGTTTCTGAATTATAGATGTCATGATCAGTTTCACTAAATACACATTTAGGTAGAAAATGACACTTTACTAAAGGGGGGGTTTGTTACCCTTTGGGTAAAGTGTGTGAAACTTACAAGAAAAGACATGGATCCTCTTGAAAGGGTTACATATAATGCAGAGATATCATCCAGAGAATATCTGTAAAGAAAAGAACAGTTCTTGGACACTTTTAGTAGATCTATCAAAGTCATTATCAATTACATCATTGATAATTACTTGATAATTTTACACAGTAGTGTAAAAGTACTGCGACATTACAACACAAACATGTTCGCATGTTATGAAATTGACTAAATATTTATTTGACGTGATTAATAAACCCTGAATAACAAAGTTAAGACAATCTGTCAGATGACTGGAAAGGTACAAGCTAATATTTATACCGTGATCATTTTTAGAAGGAAACCAATCAACACTCGCCTTTCGCCTTCAACGCAAGCACCGATATGCTAACTTTAGATGGATATTTCACGCAAAAATGACACAAGATCCGTCACAAGCGAAGCTAATGTTGCCATGATGGAGGACGCAAGCTAACAACTGCAAACAACCGCTCTGTACCGCAACTAGACGCTTATTTGAACCTACCTATATAATAATTGGAGCAGCGACGCCTCGATCGTAGTATTATCATATATTTAATGCAAAGCATTTCACGCAGCCATCCTCGCCAGTAGGGTGTTTTTGACAGTGCTCCACGACGCTTTGTTGGTAGACCGCCGCGGCGCGCATGAACTGCGACACGCCCACAAGGAGCTTGGCGCGTGCTGATGACGTAGAATCCTTTCGCATCAAGACATTGAAGAGCTTAGGTGTACTGGCGTCAAAAGCAGGTAAATCCGATCAGTTAACAATTTCTATAGACTTGTCGATCTAACCGATGACGGAAATGTGTTGCATGAGTTTATAAAAAACGTTGTAAAACCAGGGGCACGCAAGTAGCTCCACATACTGCCGTCCTGGCCTCATTTTGAGGCCTTGAGCTAAGCTAAGGCTAGCGAGGTATGCAACACTAACACTATTATAAAAGCGGTTAAATATTTTTTATGTACGATATAAGATCAGGGTCAGATAAATCACACTTATTTTATGGTTTGTGTTATTGTACTTATCCATTAATCGCTTTCTTCGCCAGAAAATATTCGTTCCTGCAGGACCTGCAGGAAAATATTTCTTGAGTAATGCACTGTTGGTAAACATTCACGTGTTCATAGCCATGAATCAAATCCCTCTGTTAAGTCGCGTTCATTTTGAGTTGAATGTGTTTGCATAGCTACGTAGATGTTTTACATTTATTGTGCTCCACGCATACTCCACCTAACACTGGTCCGTATTGCAGTGTAGGACGTCCCCCTCAATAAAAGCAAAAAGGCGAGTGGTAATTTTGTTTTTTTTTTCCTTAAAATTACCTGATCTACTAAAAGGTATTACACTAGCAAATAGAATTGTAGTGATTGCTATTTATTTACTTTTTTATAGCGAAAAACCAACAACAATTGAAGGTTTTGTGCTGTTGCCTAAAATAAACCTGCTGTAATAGATTAAATGATTTAGACATTGCTGAACCATCATTAAATTGAATTACTTTCAGTAAACATATTTTACTGTTGAGGCAGAAAAACAAATGTCAACATTTAAAAAAATAGATTTGGGTAAGTGGTTTTATCCTGCCTGTCTTGTTTGTTGCTTCCACAGCACAACCATGAACTGGAACAAAGGCGGTCCGGGTGTAAAGCGAGGGTTTGGATTTGGAGGATTTGCCCTTGCAGGAAAGAAAGAGGAATCTCCCCTGCCACAGAAATCTCACACAACATTCGGTCCCACAGGATCCGGTGGGGGATATGGGAAAGGCCAACAGCTCCCATCATTCTATAAAATAGGGACAAAAAGAGCTAATTTTGATGAGGAAAATGCGTGAGTGTTACATCTTCCCCAAACCTACACACACATACATATATTTAGAAGTAAAAATAACCAGTATGTACGGTAATTTGTGTTATTTATAGTTATTTTGAGGATGATGAAGAGGAGTCCAGCTCCACTGTGGACCTACCTTACATCCCAGCTGAAAACTCTCCTACCCGTCAGCAGATGCGGTCTGGTGGCGGCTCAGATAGTGAGGATGACCCACTGGATGCCTTCATGGCAGAGGTGGAGGTAAGAACAGTTTTGAAGTCAGGCAGGAGTAATTTGATGCTTCATGCACTCCTCTCTTTAACAAACCATTTTTGTCCTCTAGAACCAAGCAGCTAAAGACATGAAGAAACTAGAGGAAAAGGAGAAAAAGATAGACAAGTAAGTGTTTACAATTTTTATTTATTTACTTGATTTTAAGTTTTTAGGTCATTAAGTTTGACTAAATACAAACTTTACTACCACCCCTATATTTACATTTAAGTCCACTTATTTGGGTTCATCTTACTTTTCATTCTTATTAATTACTGTGAACACCTGTACTATAGACTGCTTTTACAATTGCTTTATGCCCAAATATTCTGCCAAGTTTCTCCAATGTTGACCCTGGGACATAGGGCAATTCTTATGGTGGTTTATTAGTTTAATAGAATCAGGTAAGTACTATTGCCTTTAGTCATAGTGGGATGTGGGCTGTTTTGGGTGTATGAACAAGCTGCAGGGAAGTTTTTTTTCTCCGCTTGTCATTGCAGGGGTATTCGTGATGACATTGAAGAAGAAGATGAACAAGTGAGTGAGCCTTCCAGAGTTTTTAATCCACTACATCACTGATCAGCGATCTCTACAACATCTCTAATCTTATAAAGTCCCCCATCTCTCTCTTTATCTGGCCAATCAGGTCACACTTATGATCCTTTTGTGCATTTAGTGTGTCATTATTATTGTTTTATTTATTATACACTGTGATAAGGAGAAGTTGATTTTTTTTGTGAACAGTAATTTCACTTTCTCTAATATAGTTTGTTGTGTCTTCAGGAATTTGGATGCTGTCATAAGTAGCAAAATGGTTCAGTTCTTCACATTCAGTGCTGTGCTCTCTGCAGGAAGCCTACTTCCGCTACATGGCTGAGAATCCCACAGCAGGGTTGACCCAGGAGGAAGAGGAGGAGAATGTAGACTATGACAGTGATGGGAATCCAATTGCCTCCACCACCAAAAAGATCATCATGCCGCTCCCACCTATTGACCACTCTGAGGTACAGTCGACAAACTGATCGAGCACATGCTGTTTCAGTGATGTCACAACTGTGGATCAATAATCCATCTGTAAACATTTGAGTAATATATTTATTTTCCTTTTTTAATATATAGATTGATTACCCACCATTTGAGAAAAACTTTTATAATGAGCACGAGGAGCTCAGCAGCCTAACTGGCACACAAGTGATAGAATTACGGCACAAACTCAACTTGAGGGTAAGTCTGGAATTCAGTCGCACAACTATAACTAGATACGTCCTTGAACTGAAGCATAATGTGGGGATTGTTTTTCATGCTGTAGTTTTAGAGTTTTGACAGAATTTCTCTGTAAACAGAATATTTTTTCTCAGTCAGTTCTGAGTGCAGCTTCCTACCATGGCATCATATTTACGGAATCATTCCTCCTCTTTTTTTTTTCTAGGTATCTGGTGCTGCTCCCCCGAAACCGTGTACCAGTTTTGCCCACTTTGGCTTTGATGAGCAGCTCATGCACCAGATTCGCAAATCTGAGTACACTCAGCCTACACCAATTCAATGCCAGGTATTCATCTCAAGGTCAAATGAATTATTATTAAATGTTTTCATTGATAGAAGGAAAAGTCACGGTTCTGAATCTGGCTTTTAGGGTGTTCCTATAGCTCTGTCCGGGCGTGACATGATTGGTATCGCAAAAACTGGCAGTGGCAAAACTGCAGCTTTTATTTGGCCAATGCTGGTTCATATTATGGACCAAAAAGAGCTGGAGACTGGAGAAGGACCCATCGCTGTTATTGTGTGTCCCACCAGAGAACTTTGTCAGCAGGTAAGACTGGGGAATAACTGGCTCAGACTTCCTGAGTACATGAAGGTATTTTCTGCAATGTTTAACTCCTACTGTGTGGTGCTGTGAATAGATCCATGCAGAGTGTAAGCGTTTTGGGAAAGCCTACTCGCTGCGTTCTGTGGCAGTTTACGGAGGTGGCAGCATGTGGGAGCAGGCCAAAGCTCTACAGGAGGGAGCAGAGATCGTGGTGTGCACTCCGGTAAGAGAGAGGAAAAACATTTTTTGATGAAGAAAATTTACATTCTTCTGTCACCAAGTTTACCAGATTTACCAAAGATATGTGTTTGCACAGGGTCGTCTCATTGACCATGTCAAAAAAAAGGCCACATCCCTGCAGAGGGTGACGTACCTGGTGTTTGATGAGGCAGATCGCATGTTTGATATGGGCTTTGGTGAGTTGGCTTCATCAGTGATGTAATAAAGATTTCTAGAAAACTGTTTCTTCTCTGTAGTTTATTTTCAGCATATTTAAAGTTATTTCTTTTCTGCTTTCAAGAATACCAGGTTCGATCTATTGCTAGCCATGTCCGTCCAGACAGACAGAGTAAGTGACCTCTGTTGCCTTTTTGTTTTTTACTGTTTTTATGGTTTTGTGTGTTTTGAAAGATGCAGCATGTCTTAATGCAATGTCCTTTTACAGCTCTTTTATTCAGTGCTACTTTCCGAAAGAAGATAGAAAGGCTGGCCAGAGACATTTTGATGGACCCTATTCGTGTGGTGCAAGGAGACATTGGAGAGGTGTGTGGCAACACAAATAAAATGTGTCTTTGTGTGTTGATTGTGTCTATATTGTATACAAGTGTCATTTAGCTTCTCACTGACCTGTAACAATTATTATGTTTATCATTTCACCAGGCCAATGAGGATGTGACCCAGGTGGTGGAGATGCTGCCCAGCGGAACAGATAAATGGGGCTGGCTGACACGGCGGCTTGTTGAGTTCACCTCCTCTGGCTCCGTCCTCATCTTTGTCACCAAGAAGGCAAACTGTGAGGAACTAGCCACTAACCTAAACCAGGAGGGATACAGCCTGGGCCTTCTGCACGGAGACATGGACCAGAGTGAGAGGAACAAGGTCATCAGTGACTTCAAGAAGAAGAATTTGCCTGTTCTGGTGGCCACTGATGTAGCTGGTGAGGACACAACAATGTGGTGATGTAGATGGAAGGTTCAAATTTCTTATGTTTAGCACTATTTAACATTGTCCTGCGTCCTGTTTTTTTTTTTATTCCTCCCCAGCTCGTGGCCTGGACATCCCATCTATTCGCACAGTGGTGAACTACGACGTGGCGCGAGACATCGATACGCACACACACAGGATTGGTCGAACTGGTCGTGCTGGAGAGAAAGGTGTGGCATATACTCTTCTCACCAACAAAGACACCTCATTTGCTGGGGATCTTGTGAGAAATTTGGAGGGTGCAAACCAGGGCGTTTCTAAAGAGCTGATGGATTTAGCCATGCAGGTGAGTCAGAGTGAAGTGAAAGGATTATAAAAGTTTTTTTTAGTAACTTTTAAAGTGAATGCATTAACTTCAACGCAATGTTTTTCTTTTTACCATCAGAATCCATGGTTTAGGAAATCCAGATTCAAAGGGGGTAAAGGAAAGAAGCTCAATATTGGCGGTGGTGGACTTGGTTACAGAGAGAGACCAGGCCTGGGGTCTGACAGTTCTGTGAGTTACTGATTATTAGACTGTAACGCTGCTTTTCATAATAATACTTAAACTGAGCTGTAAAATAGTGAAGTGAGCAAAACATTTTGCTTAACCACTTCACTCTCAACGCATGATCGACCATTGGATGTTGCCTATACTTTTAATGAGACTGATAATGTGTAATGTGCTTAACTCTTTGATGGGTTTGCAGGAACGCAGCAGCAGCAGCAGCAGTTTGTCTTCCACTAGTGGCTTCGAGGGCTATACCAAACCAACCACTGGGGCGATGGGAGATCGCATGTCTGCAATGAAACAAGCCTTTCAGGTAGATCTCTAAAAAAATGTTTGTGTCTGTGGTAACTATGTTTCAAGTGTGCGCTGGCCACATGTTCTTGATTTAAAAATATCTTGACTTTTTTGGTGGTAAAGTCCAAATCAACTTCTCTCCCTTCCTTCTTGTAGGCTCAGTATAAGAGCCACTTTGTGGCTGCGTCCAGTGGTCCTCCAAAACTCAGCAGCAAGTCTAACAGCACATCGGGCTGGACCAGTGCTGGCAGCCTAAGCTCTATACCAACAGAGCCTGCCAATGGATCAGAACGGTCCCATGGTATCACCATGGCCATGGCTGGTTTTACCAGTGCTGGTTCTCTGAGCTCGGTGCCCACCAGTTTAACTAGTCCACAGCACAACTACACTCCACCTGCACCTCCCACACAGAGAGACAGTTCGCAGGACAGACATGGAGAGGACCGGGGGCATCATGGAGACAGTCACCACCGGCGCAGCGACAGAAGTGATCGGCACAGTAGCGATGACCGTTACAGAGATCGGGATCACCATGGAGACCGTGACCGGGATCGGGATCGCGACCGCCACGGAGACCGGGATCGTCATAGTAGCAGCCGTCACAGCGACAGTCGTAACGGAGAAGGAAGCAGGAGAGACAGAGATGATAGGAGGAGTGATAAGGATGGGGGAGACAGGGGGAGTGGGGAGGGGAGGGACAGAGATGATAGCTTTGCAGTCCCTGAACCACCAAAGCGTAGAAAGAGCAGGTGGGACAACTAAAGAAAAGGTAAACACATTATTACACCAACAGCTCTGTGTTGAGCTTGTCTGTTGTCTGGGCAGGTAGCAAATATTACCAGAGGCTGACATAAGCACAAGACTGTAGGGGGAATTAGTGGACTGAATAAAGGGTGGTACACCAACAGTACCGTCAGGTTGGTGAGGAACTTGTGATTGGATCAGAGTTTGTCAGACAGAGGAATACAATCAGCTCCGAGACAGCCACTGTATATACACCATCAAGACTGTTATTGTAGGTCAATATGTTCAAGCAATAGAGCTGTGATGAATCCTACTGTAAGTAAACAATTCGAGTTTGGATGTGTTGGTTGTTGTATTTCTCGTCATTCAGCTCCTAACATGCTTTTGTGCTTGCAACCCTGACTTGTTTTCGTTCATGGACGTTCGCCAAGTGGTTTTGGGTTTGCATTTTTTCAATCTGCAAAGCTGACTCTTGCTGTTGATCCGTTTCATTTGTCAGATGCACTGTGATGATTTAATGTCCTGCAAGTACGAAATGTACAGATAGCCCTCTTTGTGTGTGGTAGTTAGATTTTAGTGCTGTGCTTTTCCTTGGCATTTAGTCTGTCCATACTTTTGAAAAGTTTTCCAGAAAGATGATTTGTTTTGTACAAGAGGAATATCAAGGGTTAAATCACAAATGGAAAATGTGATGTTTTGATTAAAACAACGCTTTCAATATCTAATTTTGTGTTTTCATTGATTGTTTATGTCAACCTTTACCAATGGAAACAAATACACAGGCATTGCACTTAAGTTTGTCTTTAAAGGCAAAGTAACACAGGAATTACATCATTTTGTCATTTTTATGCGTCACCTATATAGCAGAAGTGCAAGTGTAATTTTAACGGCATTTATGAATGAACAATAATAAACTTGATAGTATTATAAACCACATGATGATTTTTTAAAGTGTCACACAATGCCTGTTGTGCGTCAGGACACTGAAACCACCATAGATTGTAAACACTCACCTGCCTGAAGCACAAATGTTAGACGCAAATTTTTATTTTCAGGCTACAATAAATATGCCAACAATGCAGCAACAATGTTGAACAATAAAACAATAAAAGATCTAGTTTCTCGTACTGACCACCAGGGCGCAGTAAACAAGCGTTACACACAAACTGTAAAACTAATAAAAGCAACATATTGTTTTTTCTGCAAAATATATTTTTCAACAAAGCTACAATGCAAAAATCGTCAATAAACCAAAATCCACACAGATGTGAATCACATGGAAACATGCAAACATTGTTTTTCTGCCTGTGTGTCGTTTGCATTTTGTTATGATTTAAAGGTCACATCTTTGTGCGCAAATGCCGGATGAAAACATCAACACAATTTCAAATCTACGAAACACTTCTATTTAAAATGCATTTACCATAACTAAGAATAATAACAATTCAAGAATTAAACCGAGGTTACCAGACAACAGGCCAAAGTACAAAATAAACTTCATCTGCACTTTGTATTACGTCAAGGAATAAGAATATTTTAGCCATAAAATTTAATTCACGATTATTTTATCATCAATCAGTCAATTATTTTCTCAAACCTAATTCAAGTCGGGTGCGTTCAAGGCCTCTGGACAGAACGCACGACGACAGCAAACAAAAGATTTGTTTTTGCTCAAGTAACAATCTGAGGTCTTATTGTTAAATAAACTTGAACGAAAACACGAACATGTCGCTAAACGTTTGTAAAGCAACGTTTATGCAAAACGTTTCTTTAAATGTTTGAAAGCGGCATCCTTGTTCGGCACGGAGTCATGGTTTGTCCGACAAGCCCTGAATGCGCCAGGGACAGATGAGAACCAATAGCGTGCGACATCCTGCCGGAGGAAAAAAAAACCTGTTCTGTTGAAAACCGAGACAAGGAGCTTAACGGGGTTAGAAACTCGCCGGCATCTGGACCAGCGTCCGCAGCAAAGCCCCGCGGGAAAGTGAATGAGATAGACGTCGTCCTCCAGCCAGCGAGTTAGCAGCCGCCGTGTCGCAGACCAGAAGCGCAGATGGTGAGTGTTTTCCCCGGCTGTTGTGTGTCTGCAGCCTCCCCTCCCTCCCTCCGCCGTCCTCCGCTCCTCATTGTGAGATGAGGTGAGGGGCTGATGTCCGTCCGCTCCGAGGCTTAGCCAGCCGACGAGCAGCCCGCGGGGGTTCACGGTCCCCGGTACCGATGCTGAGTGCAAACGGTACGTGTGCGCGAGACGAGGCTTTCGTTTGCCGCGTGAGTGATGTTTCGCGCCGCCTCGCTGAACGTTAGCCGGGTACCGTTTGTTCCAATGCCTGGTAGTTAGCTAGCTATCCGGCTAGTTAATGTCAACAATGTGTTTAGGGCCAAGGGGTGTATAAATCAATTAATCGCCAAACTCTTTTCGAAGTTCAGCAAATAAATATAAATTAAAGCACTAGTATAATATAATACGGATGTGTGACGTTCAAAGCAGCCTCCGCTGATCTCCCCAAATGTTTTAATGCACCTCGGTGTCTTTTGTTTCTCATCCAGTTCATTGTGTTTACATGGATTGGGGGAAACAGTCTTGCACACATGATCAGACCACTTTCTGAGTCCAGCCTCAGCTTTATTGTAACAACTGGACGATGTCCAGGTTTGAATGAAGAATAAGATGTTGTGTATGTTCAATTATCCATCGCCCAATAGTCACTGAAGCTACATGGTCATTTAAATGCAGCTTTTAGACCAGTGTACAGCTGCTGCCATCGTCCGCTGAGCAACACCCAGTGAATGAGTGGTTGGATTTCACAATCAAATGTACTATTCACTGTCTATACACACGTCTTTCCTGTGTTTGTGCTGCTGAGCTGTTTACACGCTGCTCTGTGGCCTGGTGAAACCACATTTTATCCCTTCAGCGCACCGCATCCAGTCTATCATTACAGCGCTGGCATATGGTGACAAGGCTTAAGCAGGGACCGGTCATTTACATTTACTGCCTTTGTCAGTGTGCGGCCTGGCTGTAATTTAAGGCGGCGTTGATGCCTCAGATTGACTCTGGTGACTGATTGTTGTCAGTATTCTGGTGGATGTTTGGATCCAGGGCTTGAAGTTGAGCAGCTCTTTTGTCTTTTGAATGGACTTCGGTATCATACAGAGCTGCACAGTTAGCACTAATCACATTTACGCCATTCCACCATTAATCATTGTAAAACAATTTAGAGCTCAAGATCCTGCTTTGCTAGTGCCATATGTTGGCAGGAGGAGGTTGTTTATCTGCTGTCAAATGTGCGGAACATTATTAAATGGAGAAACAGCTTTAACAGGCTTCACACCTGTACCTTTACTTCCCACCTTCTGTCGTTTGCTGTTATTGTTAAGGCTTTAGAAAATAAAAAAAACGCATTTCTGGCTGTTAAAAGGTGCAGATGTGTAATATTCGCTTTCAGGGGAAAAAGCTTAAGTTGATTGAAAACTAATTTGAGACAGAAGTTAGTTTTCTTTGATTATATTTGTTCAACTTGTGCTGCACCTGGACCGCTTTGCAAACCAAATCATCAGTCCCTATACACAAATATCTCAGTTACACACAACACAGCACAGTGCGTGAAGGCACACGCCTTTTAATCTGATAAGTACAAATGCCTCCTGTAGCATTTGTAAACCTGCGTTTTAGTTTTGTGCCACAGACGGTAAAGACCTTTTTCTTTCGCTTTCATTTGCATCATTCACTTCATTTTCCTGACATGCTTCACTGTCTGAGGTCTCTTGTTTTAGGACCTCAGACAGATGGTTCATGATAAATATGCAGCTGTAGTATTCACAGTAATAAACCAGTCAGTGCGAAAAGTCAAGTAATAAAGGTCAATTTTATTGCTGCAGAAGAAGTAACTACATTGTTATAAGGACCTGTTTTTGAATCTTTATTTATTCTGATAAATCTGTCAGAGGCTAATGAGCCTTCGTTGTGCGACGGTAACAAGGTTGTGATGTATCTGAATGTGGGGGTTGTTGTTCTTTTTTTAAAGGCGGGATGAGGCAGTACCAGGTTAAGAAATGTTGCCTCCTCTCAGGTCCACGATGACATCTGATCACTTATAGCACAGGTCACATACAGAAGCTTGTGGCGTCTCCTTATTGTCAAGTAAACACAGGCTTCATGCCTTGGACGCATACTTGCACTGCTGCTATTTCAAGCTGCTGCAGCGTAACGACACAAACATGACTCGGTGATATCTCAACTTGATGATTTGACACTGGTTCATGTTTCACGTTGTCCCTGCCACAATGAAAGGACTTGAGTGGTTTAAGCTGTAGCCCGAGGCAGCTTTTATTGAAAAAGCTTATTGGCAAAAGGAACACTTGGGCCTTTTTAGCCTAGTTAGACATGCAGTGCGAGGTCATGTGAGCAGAAGTTGCTGACTACTAACCAGCATTACAAAACCTGGTTCTCATGGGTCTGTTGGTTTCTCTACCACTTAAAAGCTTGAGTTTATCTTAAATCAGCAGAATGAAGATTTAAGAATAACACGCGGTTATTCCTTGATTTGATTCCTAGAAAGGTTTTCAGCAGAAAGTTCATCATTTTGAAGCAAATATGCCAAATATTTTGAGTGACAGAGTTTTGCCTTATTCAGATTTGTTGCTGAATAACTTCAGAACAGGACATTTAATACACACTGGGTTTTTGCAGGTCATCTAATTGCACCTACAGTATGAAGCTAGTCAATTGAGGAAATAACGGACATAATTGACAGAAGGAGCAGTTAGATTGTTTAAAAGCTGCATGTTTGGATAAGTCCCTTTGGTTTTATCTGGACTTGAACAGCCTCCCAAGGCAGGAAGTGAAAAACGAAGTGTCTGTCAGCTGATTAATGCAACGTACAGACATCCAGTGCATTTAAATGAACAAGTGAGGAGAAGTAGCAGCTGACCAAATGCCACAACATGCTCTCTACTGGGATGAAACCAGTCCTGGTTGTTTCTTTTTCCACTCTGTCAGCTTGCCCTCATAAATTGCCCGGCCTCTGCATGTTCATGACTTATTGATGGAGGTTCGCTGTCGAGGGGAGGCCCTGCCTTCCCAGCAGCCCGGGTTTCAGATGCTGGATCAGTGCCACGGCAGGTCCATGACGTGCGAATATGAAACCTGAGCTTCAGGGTTTGTTTTGCTCACAGTGGACTGGAAAAAGCGGTTTGTTGTGATTAGTTTAAAGCCAGACTGCTGGGCAACTGGTAGATAGATTCAGGAGTGGATGCTTTGAATTTGTTCTGTTTTTTTATTAAATGATCACATTCCTAAAAATAGGGAGTGAGAGATTGTGGGAACCTTTTTTGGTTTAATGACAAGACATTTGTTAACATAATGCCTGCCTTACCTTCTAGGGCTCTGCAGTGAGTTGTGCTCTTTCCATCTGCACCACTCAGACACCAGACAAGATCTTTTTTTTTTTACTTCTGAACTCTGAACATTCTGACCTTTCGCCTTTTTGTAATATTCTTTTGGGTTGTAGCTCCTTTTTAAATGGCCACACTTTACAGCACAGAAACAAGCCGGGTCTGGACTTTCTGAACGGTGACTGCCGGTTCAGATTCTCCCCCTATGACATTTTTAACAGGTTACAACATCCACTAAAAGCCCAGTAACAATCATTAAATCTGATCAGTAACAAAAGAGGTTGTGTTTGTTTTGTCACGTGAAGCTTGGCTTTTCATCTGTTCAGCTGTTTAATTGTCTGTGTGACATGGGAAGAGAGTGAACCAGACTTCCCAAAACCATGCATTAAAGCACAACAATGAGGAAACAAGAACTCCTGGGTGGCTGCCGCTCCAACACTGATGCACACGCAGGCATGTGCAGGTGTGATTAAAATTTAAATGAGGACCGAGGGAACCGGGAGCGTGAGGGGTTGATGCTGTGAGGTAAGAGCCAAGGCTCTGTTGCAAGAAGATTCCGACACTTGTGTGAAAGTGGCCTTTGTTTTGTAAGACACCACAAACCAGCTGGCTCCAGATCGCACACACTTGCTGGACATAGTATCGAACCCTGTTGGTGTGAAGGCTTTTTATGTTACTGTATATTAGCCAGGAGCAAGGAGATGAATAGTTTACCAGCTTAATTGTTCGCCCACAGGCATCCAGCTTCACAGTCGTCTGCTGGGACAGAAGTCACTCAGACTTCAGCTGATGCTGTCGCTGCTGGAGACGCGGCACGACAGCGGAAGCAAGATGTGTCACAACTACTTCCTGCCACATTCGTACTGTTTCATGGCAATTGAGGCTCATGTACATATAAGGCAAAAGATGAGAAGGAGCGTGTGTTTCTGTAGCTAACCTTGTCCCCCCCCCCCATAAAAAGTCATTTTTTTTGTCATTCATCATGTTTCTTTTATCAATCACGTCTACACACAAACTGTCAGCAAAAATAGGTTTTTGATAGTGTAATTAGATCTTTTTCTAAAATCAACAGTGTAAGTAGTAGAAGATCAAAGTCATGTTGCCAACAGCAACAGGAAGTGGTGTAGCACGAAGCTGCTACGAACGACATCAACTGAAGAATCAGGGATATCTGAGACGGCAGATTGCCGGGATGCGATTGCTCTACAGGAAGCTGCATGGCCTCCGTGTTAATTAGATAATCATTTGCAAAGCAGGTCAACGGGTTCCCACACTGCACCCGTACTGTGCTCCTGTCAGGTGATGCGTTAAGGAAACAAGAGTTAAAAGTGCGGTTTTGGGTTGTCAGTCAAAGCGCTTCAATAATTTAGTTAGGAGCTGATGTCAGGAAAGGTGAGGTGGAGGACATCAGACTGTTAGTGATGTGCAACCAATTTGATTTTAAACAGGACTTTTTCTTTTCACTCACATCAGAATGAAACCGCTGTCCTACACGAATACATAAATAGGTTAATGGACAAAATGCTTGTTGTTCAGTGCTTCTGAAGTGCCCCAGTGTAAAATGATGTCCTGGTCAAAACCAGTTACAGCCGGTCAGGAGGTGAAGATATGATGTGATGTTCTCTGTGGGGCGTGACGGCACCAGTGGTACCTGTGTGATGTGAACCAGGCCTACAGCTTGACTGTTTATATGAACTTAAGACTGGTACCGCCTGCTTATTACAGCTCTGGTAGCCGTCCCAAACCCCCACCTCCAGCCTTCACCCCTTCCAGCTCCAGCCAAAATGCTTTACATAACAGGGAATTAGCAAAGTCTGCAGTGGACTTTCCCCCTGTCTGAACTCAGCCTGTCCTTCTCCAACTGCCTTCATCGGCAGCTGCTGTTTATTTCTTTCCTTTCTACGTCACGCCAGAAAATACCTGTTAGTTCAGATGTGGCCGTGTGCTGGAGCTGGGGAGGGGATTTCAAACGGTGCTGTCATCCTGCACCGGGCTGTAATTGCGTGACAAGACGTCAAAACCTGTGTGCAGAAGAATGCAGTGATGTGCACCGAAAGGCAGCTGAAGAATTAAAAACGCAAACCTACATGATTGTAGAGCTGAGCGAATGAAATGTATCATTATGTAGAATACAAAGCTGCAAAGAGCTCATGAAATGTCAAAGGTAACGACAGAAGAGCTAGGTATGAACGTTTCATATAATTCCCAGACAGTTCATTACTGCAAGGCAGATTCTGAGCTGCTCCATGTCGAGGGCAGAGAGTCCCACAGCTCGGCTCACATGACCAGACAGAAGGCACCTGATCCTCTCCCAGGGGTGCAAAGACACAGATGGAGCAACTAGGAAGGGGGGGGTGAGATCAGACTGACGCGCTAGTAATGGTAGTAACAGGGCTTTGAACTAATCCCCATAGGTCAGACATGTTCTGCTGAGTTCACCTGACGTCCGTTCGCACATTCGAGCATCTTTTGAGAATTCATTTATGGTCTTTGTTTTTCTAGGACACTAGAAGCCCAGCTGAGGAGAAACCTGTCCAGCGATCCAAGGTAAATATACACTGCATGCCCCCCCCTTTCACTTTCAGCAGCCTTTGATGTCTAAAAGGAACAGAGCCTTTTCTCCATTTTGACTTCTTAAATGCTGCCTTTCATCCACCTAATGATCAAGGCCTGGTAGTAAATCAGCGTGTTCATGTGCTCAGTCCTTCAGCTTTAAGACTCAAAAGGAAGTGTGTTCATCATGTGGGAAGACTGTCTACCCCATGGAGAGATTGGTTGCCAACAACCTGGTCTTCCACTCCACATGCTTCTGCTGCAAGCACTGCAACGCCAAACTCAGGTGACTAGTTTTCCCACCTTTCCAGCCTTCTGACCTGTGGTTTGTATTTGACTGCATCATAACTTCCTCCGTTCTTTGCAGCCTTGGCAGCTTTGCCGCTCTTCAAGGTGAATTTTATTGCAAGCCACACTTCCAGCAGCTGTTCAAGAGCAAAGGCAACTACGATGAGGGCTTCGGGCGCAAGCAGCACAAGGAGCTCTGGGCCTCCAAGGAGACGGATAATATATAACAAAGACAGCGTAATGATGCCTGGCTGAGTCCCATCCCATCTCACCCTGCCCTCTTCCTTTACCTCCTAACACCTCCAAGACATCACAATGAACACGTGCCCTGTGCCCCGTGGCTCAAATCACCCACACGCACGCTCACTCGCTTTTCTTTTTAAACCACCAGAACAGATACATGCACGAACAGCTAGAAAATGACTAGCCTTCGTTCATAAAACTCATATTACCGCAGGGTTGTGTTTTGGATTCGTTTTTAATTTGATATTTTACTTTTTGTAGTTGATAGTTATTTGTGACCAAAACCCTCGTGTACAAGGAGTGTCATAACAATGGCTTTGATTTTTAGATCTTTTTAAAAGTTCCTTTTTAACATTTGACGCCCATTTTTATTATTTTTCTAAAAAACTGAAGAACTGTGTGCTCAGACAAGCACATCAGTGGCGTTAGCAGGCATCCATTGTGCGGTTAGAGCGTACACTCAGGTCAACGTTTGCCCAAGGATCTTTCAAAAATATTACATAGCCGATTTTACTCACCTTACACAGAACACAAACTCAGTATTGCGGCTCCACTGTCACAGACTATGACTGAGGGACAAACAGGGTAGAGAGTACTGTAAAATAACCGCACACGTCACAACGGCTCACCTCATGTTGGCATGGTTGTGTTTAGTTTTGTCGTTCACATTTAGCCATCGACTCCAACAGCCAGTTTGAGTCTTATCCCTGCATGTTGGTATGACAGCGTCGAAATAGCCTTATCTTAACTGTACGCATCTTTTGTGTTGTGATGGGTTATGTGTCTCACAGATAATGTCCCATCTTAAAATAGTTGTTGCACTTGATTTTGGATTTGATTTAAAGTCGTGTCTTAAGTTTAGAGTTGAGGTCTTGGTAGAATACGCAGACTGTGTTTTGTATAGTGTACTGTATGTACATAGAGCTGTTCTGAGTGTGATTAGTAAACATTCCCCATTATGCCGTATTCTCGTCTTACACACGACCTGATGATCACGGTCAAACCGAGGCATCGTTCGTAAACATCCCTCACATGTTACATTGAGAATTTTCTCGAGACCCGCAGGTGTTTGGTTTCATTGCTGTACTACAACTACACATCTGTGCCACATAGAAATGTGTTGGCCGGACTGAGCTTAAGCGTCGCGGGAAACCACACAGTTTTGTTCCTTTTTGTCATTTCACACTTGTCAGTTGGTGTCCTGTGAAAACATTCCCCTGCTGTACTGTAGTTCTACGAGTTTTCTTTTTCGGGGGACATAGACGGATCCAAATCAATCACAGTGTCTTGATCATCAATAATTTGTTCCACTGGTACCATCCAGTAAGCACAAAATAATTGCTTTTAAAATAAATGCCTTCCTCTTTTGTAGTACCATGATGTGGCTAGTGAAGGGTTTGTTAGACACTTCCTCTGAGGTGCTCCCTCGTGGTGCAAAGCGCCCTCTGCTGGGGACAGTGTCACAGTCGCGTTTAGTGTGAGCGAAAGAAAGAACTTTTGACTGTAAACCTCTCAACATAGCCTTTATTTTTATTTAAGTGCATGTTGCCTCAGTCTGCAGCGTTGCTGCTGCACTCAAGCCACTTTTGATCTAATTTAATTGCAACACCTAAGAAGAATGAGTCCTGAGTTCCACATCTATACTTCATTCTAGTCCAAGAATGAGTCTAAAGCCATTCCAAATATCATTTTAGAAAATGTCTGAATACCACTCAGACTTGACTGACACTTGAATGACACAAAATATTTTTTGTGACAGAAGGTTTACTGTGAAGTCAAACATGCTGTGCAGAATAAAGAAGCGGAACGTAACAGATGGATATTTTGCTGCTTTTTCTTTAAACAAAGAGAAGCCTTAGAATAAATAGCTGACCTTTATTTCTTTTTCAAACCAGACCATTTAAACGCATAGGTCTCTACAGAGTCAGACCTGCTTACTTTAACATTCAATAATTTCACTCAACCAGCAGCCATTTTTCATATTTAACTTTTTATCCACATCTAATGTAAAACAATTCGAATTCTTTTTGATGTCTGTTTTCCTTTTTCGTATATTGAAATGATCCTCTGGATCCAGAATGCTTTAAGATCAAGGTATTGTATCTACAAATGCTGTCTTTGTAATTCTTTCATAGCAGTTCGCCAAGGTACAACTGCAAAATCTGTGAATTGCAAATTTTAAGTGTAACAGAGCAGACAAGGTACACGTTACACTGGTGCCAAGAGGCTCAGGTTGTTTGTGGATTGTTTTATTTTTGTGCTACATTTAATGTGGAATTACTTTTCAATGCTGTTGTTATTGACCTTTTAAATGTATGCATCCTTAACAATGTATTCTATATTACAGACTTGACCTGTGGATTGAGGTGGCCTTAAAGCAAAAGGACACTTGGACTGTTTTTGCAGTCTCTCTATTGTCTCTTCTCCCTTCTCTATCGCCTAGTTGTGGTGTAGAACATTTTGACCTGTAATGCCCCCCCCCCCTTGCTACGCCAATACACACAGTTTGTGCATTTTCTTTTTTACATGCTTTTGGAGAAAAGATAAATAAAAATGCTGGTGTTGATATATTTCAGTCTTTGTGTGTTAGTGGCTCCACTAGTTTTGACTCTTGTCAGTGATACAGCATGACACTGGTTCAGGTACTCGTGCACGCTCTAAATGTTACTTTTGTACTTAAACTATGAGGGTAAAGATTTTTTTTTAAGAACGTGAAATCTGCCATGTTAAGTTTAATAAGTCAAATAGTTTGATAAACTGCAATTGTCCGACAGTCCTGAAGGCAACACAGATCTGACCAGCGTCACATCTGGATCCGCCCCTTTATGGTGCGCGCTCCAGTAGAAAGACTTCGACCGAGCGCGCCCCCGCGGCTGCACGGCGCTAATTTACATAGTTTGGCGATCAGAAATCCCCCTGGGAATAAATCCATGTAGTTGCATACGCGTGGACGACTTATAGTCGAGCATTTGGAAAACATGGACACAACACTGTTCTGCGCCGTTGACGACCTGTTGGAAGCATAAAAGTCTGTTCCGGATAGCGATATTTTTTCAGTCAGGAAGTTTGACGTATTCGACTGAAGATTATTTCTTCCTTTGTTTTGGTTGGAGAAACTTGTGGACTATCATCGTTGGCTACAAACTTCCTTCTACTTGGGCTGAGTTTCGTTGAAAAGCACGGAGTTTTTCCACGGCCAATTCACTTCGTTTCCTAAAAGTGAAGGGAACCGTACTGTAGTAAGGAGTCCGAACACTTACGTCCAGACTTCGTTAGTCTTTGCAGCTTATGGGGGTTTTGTGTGTAATAAACATATATAGGCGGTATTTCTATCAGCCAGTGTCATTTCGCAGAGCTCTGCAGTGACTCTTAAACTCCACGTCGGCCTCTTATTCAAATTCCTCCGTTTCTGTTATGCGACCGATAAAAGGCCGTTATGACTTTCACACGCTCGCGTCTGTCGCGTTCTCGTTACAATGCGACGCAACTCTCCGGACTGCGATTATAAAAACAAACGTAAAAGCGGCGTAGGGGTCAAACTTGGCAACACAGGAGGAAAAGTCTGCAAACCCAGCAGGAAGACGGGCCACGGAAATCACGGAAACCGTGCGGTCGCTCCCGCAGATGGATTTCATACAGGCCCCTCGCTTACTGCTGCACCTTGTTCGGTAGTTTACGCTCCGCTGCGCGGCTCAACTCCACGCGCCGACGTCTGGTGCGACTTTTAAAAATGTTCTGGACATTGGAGTTTTCCAGGGAGCCGAGAGCGCCGCGCCACAGTGTGATGTAGGCTTTTCCTTAGAACACTGTCCGTGTAAAACCCACAGCTGTCTGATGTGACCGCTTTATTTGTCACTACCTGGGAATCTTACGTTCGTGTGTTCGCCCGAACTTTCCGCCGGGGGAGAGGAGGCCTCGTTACCTGGAGGAGGGGGGGTCGGCCCCGCCGCGGCGCACCCCTCGGTGTGTCGGGCTGACTGAGGACGCCGATGGGCACGAGCGGCCGCCGCCTCTTCTGCGTCATCTGTGCCGCGAAACACCGGTGACCGGAGTCACCTGCGCGCGCGAGAAGCCTGGACGTGTCCTGACAGGAGCCGACACGACAGGTGAGCGGCGTGGTGAGTCACGCACGTGACGGGGTTGACAGGTGACTGACTGACTTGTGTTGCATTTGTATGATGTGGGAAAAACGAGTTTTATACTGGGAAAACGGCCACGAGAGACTTTTGTTTTGAATTCTGTGATCACCAGATCTCAATTTACATAGTAAAGCTAGATTACCGGATAATGACAAATACTAGTCAACTTGAATGGAGTTTAAAACATTCTTTAATAAAATATAAAGCACAGGAAATGAACTGAGGGTATTGAGGAGGTTTCTCACTAGTCGAAATCTATAGCAGTGTAACTCTGAGATGGTTCAGTGACCTGGGATGGTCACTATGGGTTTACAGAAGGGTTTAAGCCTAATGTGTCCCCACTGTGAATGAATCAGAGGTTAAAGCAAAAATAAAATTCAATGTCAATGAGTCTTGTTTTGGAGGGATTACACGAATCTGCCAATCACAGACATTCCCACATGCTTTTGCTCCACCCACCCTCCACTTGCCACAATTGCGGTGAAGAGGAACTCTTGGAACCTTGAAGCAGAGTAGATGTTTTAGCCTCTCTGACAATGACAAAAGTTCTGCGTATGTTTGTAAAGTAAACCTGATAGGAGAAGGGCCACGTTCCCAAGGCCTTAAAAATCATTATGTACATTTAAATGCATACAAACGTGTAAAACATGAATGTAAGGCTGTATTGGCCAAAGTAAGCACGTTGCCTTTGCTAAGAGTGCAATATTCAAATGTGGTGGGTTCCCCAGAATTAAAAGCACATGTGCACCTGAAACAGGAGAGACATCAGACCCGTCCAGATGCATCCCTGGCCAAAGACAGAGCGAGGACTGTGGCTGGGAAAAACAGCCTCAGACTAAACACCGCTCAGAGCAGACAGAGGAGAAGGGGGAGAAGAATCCATGTAAATCCTGCTAGTCCTGGAAATGTGATACAAGCAAAATAGAGCCGGCACAGCTGACTGGCCTCGTAGAGCGCAGCCTCCTTCTCCATTGAATTCCCAGCATTCCACTTGGGAGGTAATTAAAATCAGGAGAAGCAGCTTGGCTTTTGGATGCAGGGTTTCATAGTCGTGCCGTTAACTGGAATTGGCTGCGTTTACCGTGCAAAAGCCAAGATTTCTTTCCATGTGTAGTACTTGCTGTTCCATGGAGGACAGGATGAGAAAAGAAAATGGCCCCGAATTCCCAGACGTTCCTGGAGGTTCATGGAACGACCAGAGGAACTGCACACCTCATAAACACGGCGCTATTTAGTAGGGGATCAAATGTCACGAGCGTGAAGTTGCGAGGGTTGAAGGACAGAAGTCTTTGGCACCCGCTCCGTGGGCAGAGAACATGAGAGTGGCAGCTAAACGCGGCAGCGCTCCGCCGACCGGCCGCAGGCGGACGTGCCGGGCATTCCTGTGGCTGATTATTACCCAGAAATCCACGGAGTCAGTGAGTCGCCTCAGGTGCTGATGCTGACCGCTTCATGCACACAAGTCATTTCCTCCTCAGACAACAGCAGCCTCCTCTGTAGCTTCCATCCCCAGACACTTGTCACTGGTTCATTTAGTAACTGGTTCTCTAGCTTTGCCCACCACTTAACCACCAGGCTACTGTAGATGATGTAATTAGTGAGGAGATCTGAGCCAGGAACAGCAAGGCGCAGGCTCCAGTGGTTATTGCTGTGTTTCCATCATTCTTTACAAACCTGTGATTTGATCTGTGAGACTCATTTTCTTTGTAGTGACATAAATGTGTGCAATGTGGATGTAATATAGACAAACACACACACGTTCAGTGTATAATGATTAGTTCCTTCCTGGGTTTAATGGAACAGTTCCCTAAAGTTAATCGTTATGACAAATGGTAAAGATCTTGATTTGTCTGTATGTGGCCCTGTGATGGACTGGGGACCCGTCCTGCGTGGACCCGCTTCTCGCCTGAATGACAGCTGGGATAGGCTCCATCAAGCTGCAGCGTTGGGGTTTGGGGGGTTGGTTGTCCTCTAATGTCCAACAATTATTGATTGAATAGTTTCTTCAGATTGGTTATACTGTAGTTTGTTGTTCACATCGGTAAAATATCTTGATAAAACGTGCTTCGCATTTTGTTATGAAATCCACTTTTGTTTGGAGTTAAAGGCAACTGTGCTAAAAAGTGACTAAAATCAGTTTTACCAACCAAAATTCTTCCTTCACGATTTGAAATCCTATTTATGTCCTTTCCTTGCTGAATTCTTTGGCCTCCGTACTGGAGACATTCATGGCTGGAGGCATTTTTATAAATGATTAATTGATTGAATCCAATGATTTTGGGCAAACAAGCTTGTGACCTGAAAATTGACTGGTTGGTGGAGACACACAAGTTCTGCAGTAAATCCTTTAGTTTAGTGGCGTAAATGTGGGAGAAACCCTTTCCATTGAAATAAATTCCTGCTTTTATAACGGAGTGGACATTAACAGTGAATCTCCGTTCTAACACAGCTGGGTTGTATCTCAGCAGCTCGTGCAACCAGAGATGTTTAAGCCTGGTAGATATTTAAAATGGCAGGAAACCCACTGTAAAAAAAACTCCTTCTTCCCATGTGAGCCGTGCCAAACCGATCGCTGCCAGTGCTGCTTGAGTTTCACCCGTTTCCAATTGTCCTTTTTTCTTTTTTTTTCCTCTCATCGGAAAAACACAAAATGCAAGTTCTCACATGCGCGGAACACGTTCTCATCCACCAAGAGTCAAAGAAACTCTTCAGGTCCGTGTCGGGCTACAATTTAGCTTTTGCTACATCGTGCTTACATTCCTGTAAAGAATCCAGCATGAAAAGGACTTTGGCTGTAAATGAAAATGAGGTCCTCTGGTTATTGTCATGTTGATACAGCCTGTCATGTAATTTGATTACAAACTATACAGCAGAATGATAGTAGAGAGCAGCTACTGGTTCATACTGGTTGAATGGCCTCCCACTTTTCATCTCAGTGATTCTTTTTTATTTATGTCTCTCTGAAAATTGATAATTACCTACAGTAAGTTAGTCTAAAAATCTGCCCAATAACCGATTGAGTTTTGCTTTGCCTCTGCAGGCCGGGACAGGTTTCTGAAGACTGGTGCATAAACCACGCACCCAAACATTACCACAATGAGTAAGTATAAAACCTGATGTCGGTGCACGGATTGCTCGAAACATTAGATAAAACCAGACCTGAACGCTGTCTCGAAAGAACCTCACTGAGGCCGCCGCTGCAGCTAAGCACGCGGGTGGAGGATTGGTTTTCGGTGTTGTGGAGATGGGGGTCTGGTTCTCTCCGCTGCCCTGGGGCTGTGTGATGTCCATCCAAGCTACACACGGAGAATATTTTCTCTTCGTGAGTTAGTCCAGCCAAGGCAGAGCTTGTCTTGAGATCAAACGTGGGAATAGGCATATCGCAAACACTGGGATCCTTCCCTGGCTCCAGAGCCTTGTCACAGGACGATCCCAGCGCAGCTGTACTTAAATGACTCAGTTTCTCCACGCACCTTCCAGTGCAGCGCTAAGTGCTGCAGGAAATTAGCTCCGTTATGAAATTGGCAAATATTAATACGAATTTTTATGCGTAACAAATGTGGCCATTCATCTGCTGAGATTGCTTTATAGAGCCTCTCGCTGGTCTGCCAAGACTTTTTCCTTGCTGGAGAGTAAATATGTAGCTAAGCAAGAGCTGCGATGTGAGTCCAAGGAAAACAGGGAAGTACCGAAGGTAAATCTGCAATTATAATGATGAATGAAAACTTATTTCTACGGTGCTGCGGATGGGGTCAGCATAGGAACTCACAGATGCATTCAAGTGTGTGGGTACATATGAACATGTTTAGAACCTATTATGGGATCTATTGTCCAAGCACTCTTACCAGGTTTCTTTTATTGTCAGACTGCAGCAGTCACAGGGTGTGTGGTGACGCAAAGGACGACCCGTGGGGTCATGTGTGGCTTGCATCATGTTGCCTACGCCTGTTTTCTGTCAGGCTGTGCTCCCACACTCACTGGGGAAAGACCAGTACTCTGCAGCAGAGCGCTCAGTTCATGCACGTCGTCCATTCTCCGACCTGCACCCTAACTTTCTATTTTCCCAACCTGCTATTCTCTGCAGACGAGAGACAAGCTCTCCACTCCATAATGAAGGACCTGGTTGCCCTCCAGATGTCTCGGCGTCAGTCCGTGATGTCGTATGACAGCGGCAAACCCAAGACGCCGGCCCAGACCAACAGACAGGTGAAGTACAGCTGCATTGAGCGTGTAGTTTGGGCGCAGCTCGTGAAAAAAACTGCAAAGCTGAGGTCCCAGACATTTTCAGATTCAACCTCTGGGAATCCTGAGTCACATAACAGTGAACAGTTAGTGTCCAGGTAAAAGTGTGAATGACTGCTAAGTTGTCTTGAGGGAGAAGAACCATGACAAAGTGTAGTGGGGAACACGGACTCCTGTGTTGACAGCATGAATCATAGCCGCTGATTTGCTCACAGTGAGAAAAGACATGTTTCAACAGTCGTGTCTAACAACTGTACATGGGACTCACAAATTATAAGTGAGGAGGGTCTGACGCACTGAAAAGTATTTTTTTAGCCTCATTACCATGGGTGTGGTATGTGTAGAAGTTTTATTATGGTCTGCTGCTATAATAAAGCATAATAAAATATTTAGGCTTATTGTTGATGCGTTAGCTAATTTAGCATAATGTCAGATGAAATCCCAAGGCAGTCATTAACTCCTGCACTCCTCCTACATCTGAAATGTATTAGGTCCAGTTATTTTCAACTGCCTCTCTAAAAATATATTGACCCTTTGTGGAAAATTGGTGAGTAGCCCACCTACCCGCTCTTGTAAGGAGTTGAAATGAGGTGCAGCCGCGCAAAAATAGCCAAAGTAAAGCGGACGGCTCACATGCCGGATTTGCTCAAAACCAAAGATTGTTCCCCTGGGAACGACGGTCTCCACTGTTTTTCCAGCTCAATACCTGGCTTGTTAAGAGGGGAAGTGGGTTCTCGGAGAGCAGCGTGTCTTCCCAGCGAACGCGTTGGGGTCGACCCAGGGGTGAAGCCATTACATGTGTTTGTGCTATTCTTTGGGGAGAATTAGACGCCTGGCTCTTCCTCCTTTATCCACTCCCTGATCTTCCTGTTTCTGCATTCCCGTAGGAGGATGTCAGGATGAAGTTCGAGTTCTCAGGAGAGAGGAGGTGAGTTTGGTTTGGCCTAAATAAACCTACATGATTTGTGTGTGTATACAGTATACAGTCCATCTGCCAGCATGAGAGAATAGGGATGCAGATGTAAACGCGCTCAATCGCTCACATGCTGTTGCTGTCACGTGTTCCAGTTCATGATGAAGAGCACCTCACATACACTCACTCGCTCCAGCACTTAATTCAGGCTGGTATGTGAGCTGCAGAAAGGAGCTGGAGGAGGAAAGGACTGTGGTTAATGTGTGGCTGCCAGCACAAGCCACAAATATGCAAGGTGTACTCGCTGTAGGAATCTGAATTCACTGAGAACTTGAAGAGCTTGTAGCCACTGGTACAAACCTCTGGGTCTGTCCGTTTGCAGGATCCTGATGTTTGGGCGACCTGTGCAGTTTGAGGAAGTCCAGCAGAAGGTTAAAACTGTGTTTGGGCAACAGCTGGACCTCCACTATATAAACAACGAGGTAGAGCTATGTGTTGTGTTGTGTTGTTTCTCTCCCTGATCAATTCACTCTCACTGTCCAACATCAGAATAAGAATAATGTGCAATAAGACAATTTAATTGATTTAACCAAAAACGTCAGATTGATTATCGCATCCTTCTCTTCTCAACACTTTGTGTGGCAGTTGTCCATTCCTCTGCGCGGCCAGGACGACCTGGACAAGGCCGTGGACCTACTGGACCGAAGCTCTAACATGAAGAGCATCAAGATCCTGCTGCTCACGCAGGAGCACGGCAACGTGAGAGCGCCCCGTTACACACTCCCTGCATTCAGCTGTTGCACCACAGCTTCCTCATTCGCCGTTATTGCTCTAACCGTCCATGGTCTTAACCTCCCGTCTCCCCCTGCCAGGCCTCCTCACCCTCCCACCCCGTCCCCAGTAAACAGGTGAGGATCAAGCCCTCCCAGTCCACTGGAGATGTCAGCACAGGCTATCAGCCCACTGAGCCCAGAGGGCGCCATCTCTCAACGGGTACGTCGATCCATTGTTTAACGCAACAGACTCATCTACTTCATGTTCACTCTGACAGCACGGGAAATACAGTACATTTCGACATAGAGGAACCGACTGCACAGTTTCAAAATTCATGCAAAAATGTTTTCTTCTCTACAGTGACTGATGCGTGGCGGTAATTGTTGTTGTTACCCGACACTCTTGTGTGTCGTATATCTGTCTAATCCCAGGTTCTCAGAACACGGGGCGCAGCTCTCCGCCCCCCGGCTACGTGCCTGAACGCCAGCAGAGGATCGCCCGCCAAGGTTCATACACCAGCATAAACAGCGAGGGGGAGTTCATCCCCGAGACCAGCGATCAATGTGTGAGTCATCGCCTCATGCGCCGGGGAGAAATTCACCTTCACATGGTTTTGATGATCTCAAACGAAAAATATTTCCTCTGTATGAAATGCAAGCTTCAGTGCATAGACTCCATTAAGTTTCCACTGTGCCCCTGTTCAGGTGCTGGATCCATGGAGCAGTGCAGAAAACTCAGTCTCTGGAAGCTGCCAGTCTCTGGACAGCAACTCCGACAGGTGAGCAGCAAACCTCCTGGCTTCATACACACATTTATGTCTTTCCATTACATTTCCACCAGATGCACTTCTGTCAAAATAAGTGTCTCGTGCGAGTTTTACTTTGGAAAACATCAACATTGTTCCCTCTTCCCTCCTCTTCCTCTCGCAGCCCCTCGCTGAGGAAGGCCCGCATGCACAGGGCCAAGAGTTACCCAGATAATCGCCAGGAGTGTTCAGGTGAGAGCAGCATCCAACTGGTCAGTTTCCAAACAGTGGTTTATGCAAAGAAAGCACTCTAATTATGCTCTTAACTAGCTCAAAGTCTTACATTTGACTATTTGCTTTCAGACCGAGAGAATCACGTGTATGACAGGGTGGTGGGGAAGGGAGGCACCTACCCTCGTAGGTATCACGTCTCCCTGCATCACAAGGACCACAGTGAAGGTACAGTAGGACCTGCAGGTTGCCTTTTCGTTCCTCTGACGTCACTAATGGTAACCAGCCTCCTCCCTGATCTTGTTCTTCAGGCCGTCGCACATTTCCGCGCATCCGCCGCCCTCAGGGGAACCTGTTCACTCTGGTGCCGTCGCGGCGGTCGCTTAATGGCAGCGAGGAGAGTCTGGGCAGCTGGCAGCTAGTGGACGCCCAGGGGAGGCTGCGTCCCCAGGACCGATCTGTTGGCCACAAATGTGGGGTTTCATTAATGTCATAAACATTAAATTCAGTAAGTAATCGTTTAAATAATGCTTTTGTATTAATGAGACATCTCTCTGTCTTGCTCCTCCAGCACCCAGTGCTCCAGTGACGTGGCGCCGGGGAAAGCTTCTGGGCCAGGGAGCCTTTGGACGGGTTTACCTGTGCTACGATGTGGATACTGGGAGGGAGCTGGCAGCCAAGCAAGTCCAGTTTGATCCAGACAGTCCTGAGACCAGCAAGGTGAGGCACGAGCCAGTTGAACTCTGTGTGTTTTTATTCTCCCTTTGTTTCTCCATCTGGTAATGTTTCTTATGTTTTTGGTCCTGTTCCTAATAGGTCATTTGTTTTGACATTGCATGCTGACTATTTTTAGGATTCTATCTGCAGAAGGCTTGTTATTTCACTGGTAATAGGCATGATTCATATCTTAATTGACTACAGTACAGTTACATGTTAAACCTTAGTTTGTTGAACATATTGCAAGACTTTAAATGCACCAACAATGATCTTATGATAACGTACAGAGGCCATTGTCCTTTATCACGAGTAATCAAAACTCACAGTGTGGTTTCATTCAATTAATGTTTAGTTTTGTAGTGGGATTATTTTATTCACAGAAAAACAGACATTCAATAACCCGAGAAGTGAAGTGGGTCGACGTCGCCCCCCCTCGTTCCTATTTTAATGTCTTTTCCTGTCCGCCCCAGAGAGAACTTGCATTGTCACTTCCTGTGTATGAAAGCTGCTGAGGAGGGTGATGGGTCAGCGTTGCCTTGGCCTTTCATCACCCACCCTCCGCTCCCACCCCCAGCTTGTACCAGATGTGAATTAGTTGTTGTTATTAAACCAGCTTCTGTTCTGGGACCTGGGGATTACCGCGTGTCTCTGATTTCCCTCTCTCTCCGCTGTGGCCTCATTCGATGAAGTAAACACCGGAACTTCTTTTTTCTTTTCAAGAACTTGCTGTGGGGTTTTATTTACTTTGCGCTTTAGGTTTCGGTTTTTGGTCGAGTCCGGGCTGAGTCATTAATCACTATTGTTCTCTGTATTCATGGTTACATTTGTATGTCAACAGTATCAGATATAAGGGTATCATTTGCACCTCCGTCACCAGTAGAATTTATCTGCTGCTCCTCGTTTCTGTGCAGGAGGTCAGCGCGTTGGAGTGTGAAATCCAGCTGCTGAAAAATCTGCATCACGAGCGCATTGTTCAGTACTACGGCTGTCTGAGGGACCACAATGAGAAGACCCTCACCATTTTCATGGAGTACATGCCGGGGGTGAGGCAGTATTCACTTCGTGTCTTCAACAAGAATTCAGAGCAAAGGTTGCTTGCTCAAGTAGAACACAAGTGATCTCTTTAATAATCTTGGACTCTGTGTGTAGTCAGATTTTATTTGATGATATGCTGCAGGACAGTTTTAGCTTCAAGTGGGCTCAGACACTCACATAAAAGCTTCAGAGACGGAAGGAATGCAAACAAAGGGCAGTAATCAGTTCCCATGGGAAGCTCCTTAAACAAATGTTATTGACAGAGAATTTTAGGCATTTAGAAAATTCTCTGGGGCTCAGTACCTGTGCTCTCATCCAATTATTCCCCAGCTTTAAATAATAGTAAACAGGAATTTTAGCAAGATGAGAATTTCCCCCTTCACTTAATCTTAGCTTCAGTTTGATTTCTTGGCTAAAGTAAGTTATTGGATTATAAAAACACAGTGCTTTTTCTTTCAGTGCAGTAAAACATTTTACTTAAAGCTTTCAAACAAGTGACTGGAGATGTGTGACTGGATTGCAGACACCATCTATCATCATCATACAAACTACTAAAACAAAAGTCTCACGTTGATCAGCCTTTAAACGCATCACAGTCATGAATCATGATCAGTTTTAAACTGTAATGTGATAGCTGTGCTTTCTTTTCCTCAGGGTTCAGTCAAAGACCAGCTGAAAGCGTATGGCGCTCTGACAGAAAATGTGACCCGCAAGTACACAAGGCAGATCCTGGAGGGGATGTCCTACCTGCACAGCAACATGATAGTACACAGGGACATAAAAGGTCGTCCTGCTTTACTACAGAGTGCTGGGGAGTTCATGCACGATGAAATATTGACTCCTCCCTTTGCGGCTCTCAGGTGCCAACATCCTGCGGGATTCAGCCGGCAACGTGAAGCTTGGAGACTTTGGTGCCAGCAAGAGGCTCCAGACCATCTGCATGTCGGGCACGGGCATCCGCTCTGTGACCGGCACCCCGTACTGGATGAGCCCAGAGGTGATCAGCGGGGAGGGCTACGGCCGCAAGGCGGACGTCTGGTGAGTGATTCATTTCAAGCGCGATTCGATTTTTATCTCGTCGAATTAGCCCAGTTCGCTAGCAGTGCTACCCAATATCGCATCAAATCCATGAAAATAGGATCATCTCAGGTCCCTGTAAGGTGTAAAAGTGAGATTAAAGGGACATTTGCAGCCTGTTGGTCTTAGAGGGGCAAGGGCAATTTGCTCTTAAAAGGGAATAACTCCAAGAAAGTAAGGAGCCTGCTGTACATAACCCAGTTCCTGCCACACTCCCACACATAGAGCAGAAAACATTCCCTCGTGCAAACTGATTGGGTGGTGACCCACCAGGCGAGTGATGTGACTGGCTGAAGGCCAGTCAGACAGGTCGTAACAGGGTTTGGTATGTTCCAGGTTCTCAGCCTGCGCTGGAGGGGAGTAATGCTCCCAGGAGGGCTTGAACCTCCAAAACAGGTGGAGGAGGCCCTCTGCAAACAGCCACTGTAAAAGCTTCCACTCAAAACATTCCTTCAAAGCTTTCAAGTCGAGAAGCTGAGACGTAATAAGACGTTTGCATTTCAACTTGTCGAGTGACTCAACCGTAGATTAGACTGAAGTGAACCATTCATGCGCGTCTCTCGCAGGAGCCTCGGCTGCACCGTGGTGGAGATGCTGACTGAGAAACCTCCGTGGGCTGAATATGAGGCCATGGCAGCGATATTCAAGATCGCCACCCAGCCCACCAACCCACTGCTGCCTTTGCACACCTCTGAGCAGGCGCGGGACTTCATCCGCTGCATCTTTGTGGAGGCCAAACACCGGCCCAGTGCCGAGGAGCTGCTCAGGCACCCCTTCTCCCAGGTCCTGTGCTGAGGCCTGCCTGCTTTCTGAACGCACACCGAAGACCGGCTAAAGAGGAGTCCGTCTCCACTCCAACGTCCAAAGACCGGACAGTTCTTCAGCTGCAGTCAGTGCAATGCCTCTCAAACCAATGCCAGTACATGCGTTTATTAAAGTCACCACCAGGGGGAAACTAAACACAGACCAAGCATCTGTCGAAGGCGGATGCTCATCAGGTCGTAGCTGCTTCACCTGTTGTGTCCACCCTGTGTTTACTTTACAGTTATGACAAATGTTAAGAAGCTGACTGTAAAATATGTGACAGAGCTGCATTTTAAACCTGAAGCAGGACTTAAGCTTACTTTGCCCAGACTATGCTGAATGCCACTGGTGCACTACAGTGTTAATTAGCTGTTGCCTCCTTTTCCTACTCTGTGTCTTTCTGTTTATTTCTATTCCCCTTTTGGAACAAAGAGATCTCGGCCTTTAGAGCCGTAACTCTGTCTTTATACACTCCTAACTAGAACTGCTTAAAGGCGTTTAAGCTATTTGTGGTGCACTCCTGCTACATTTCTAGAGTATTTATATTCATATATACATATGTATTATTCAGAAATCCATATTTGTGTGTAAGCTGAATGAACAAACCATTGTGCGGTGTCCCTTGACATATGTGTAGAGTAGCTACACTGGAGTTAAAATGCTAATTACCTAAAGTATGTCTGATTTTAGCCCAAGCTGCCATTTAGTAGATGTGTAACGACGGACAATAATGCACTGCAGCAACACTACGTAGCTCCGGTTTGTATCTTCCTGCTCAGTTGGACAGAGCCACACGTTTCTAATCATTTGGAGGTTCCGAGGATTCTTGTAGTCCCGTCATAGCAGGGGTGCAGTTTGTTGAATGACCGTTTGGCCTTTTTAAAGGCTGCTGGACAATTATTCCTCAGAGATGTCACTGCTTAGTGCTGGGACCTACACATAAATGTATTCAGTTAAACCAAAGGGATCTGTGGAGCTTTAAGCTTTTATGTCACCAAAAATCTTTCTACCTTTTACAAAAGCTTTCATGATTGGTCTCCTCCAACAGATTTTAAATGATCTTGTTCAGATGTTACTTTAAAAGGAATGTGTTATTCTCTGTGGGAACTTAATGATGGAAGATGTATTAACGTTTAGAAAAATCTGAGGATACATTTCCTGTTTAAATGGACTCTTTGTCTACCAGTCAGCTCTTTGTGACTTAGCCTTCTACTGTACCTGGCCTCTTGCAGCTCTTCTGGATCACAGACGTGTTCAGCCCAGTGTTATAGGTGTTATAACAGTGTCAGACAGGTTTCTGTTCTATAGACTCTGTGTCATTTGTGTTGAAATAAGATGAGATTTTCATGATTGAAACAAAATTCAAACCAAAGACGTTTAATGTAACGGTGATTCCTGTTGCCTTTCATCTTTCTAAGATTATAGTGTTCAAGTGTTGTAATGGCCCAAACGTCCCTGGCTGAGAAGCTTAGGGATTATATTTTAATCAGATGCACTTTTGTGTGAAATGAATGTTGTGGTTTTATTTTTGTTGTCTTCTCCAAATTGTTTTTTTTGTTTGTTTTTTTTTTTACTTTAAATGTGAAAAATAGTTTCATTTTTATTTATGTTCCCATGTCCCATTTTAATTAGCGTTTAAAGCATATATATGTGTGTGTGTATAAATATAGTTTTTATAAATAGACTGTGTCAAATCTAATGATACTTTCAGGACTTAGTGTCGTTAAAAGTAACTCATATAAAGCAGCTGGTTTTGCATATATTCAAGAGTTGGTGTTTATAAATGAGAATTGGGTGGGAAACAAACTCGGCTGCCTGGTTCTGGCTCCAGCTCACAAAGCGTGCATCGTTAGCTGTACATTAAGGTGACAGTGTTATCCGACTCGGCTCCATTGGGCCATTGTGCTTTGAAACATTAATGAGGTCTTATGAATGAAAGAAATAGCTGCAAATGTTTCCGTGTGATCTCAGCGTCATTCTAGATAATTATGGTGTGTGTATATGTGTCTGAGCCACAGGATCAGAGCCAGCGCTGGACATCAGAGTTCACTGTTCAACCCAGAAGACGACTTTGTTTATCCCAGGGTTCAGACAACACCCGCTTCAATACTGTTCTGGGTAAAGGGCTTGCTGCTGCATTAATCTTAATGTTTCTACAGAGCTGCTACATGCTAAAGGCAGCTATTTTATGTTCAGTGTGAAGAGGAACGCAGTTCTAAGAAAGGAATCCTGGGATGAGCAAAGGAAATGGAACTAGTTGTTAGAAATGTACCGAAATATGGAACTGTATAATGATGCATCATGACAGGACTTGCAGTGCAAAGTCTGAAAAAAGTGTCAAATTTATTTTACAGCAAGAAAAGAATATTATGTTTAATGACTACAGGCTCTTTCCAAAGCAAATAAATAGTTTTTAAAAGTTGCGTTTGGTTGTTTGTCTCCATAAATCTTGTTGACCGTATTGCTCCCTTTGTGTTTTTCTTTTTCCTCTCCTCCTCCCATTCTTTCTCTCTTTTTGCGATTCCTCATGAGGAAAACACAGACTGAGGGACAAAGGGCCTTTTTCTTGACTTGCTGTGACACTGATGTGCAGGGATTCAGACGCTAGCTTTCGACAGGTTTGGTATTTATTGCCATTGTTCATTCTAGTCCCTAACATAGAAACGATAAAGACCGGTTCCAGTGAATGATTAAATTGCAGGTTTTAGTTTTTGTTGCAGATATTTGCTGAACATTTGAGTTAGAGAGTGTTAATGAGCATTGATCATTGGACTTGATGCTCGTTTTAAAGGTGAGCGTGTCCATCGACGTTCACCTCCGGCCCGGTCCGAGTCGTGTCCTGGTTATTTGCCAGTCCTATGTGTGGTATGTGTGGCCCCCAGCGTTCCTGCTGACAGGCAGACTGTAGCTTTGGGTCGAACCCGGCCTCTTTGTGGTTGTCCTCTGTTTGGACCCGGTGCTGCTGAGTCACATCGGCAGCCTGTCTGTCCCCGTTAAGCCCCCCTGCTTTTCGTTGACCCAGTTGAGGTCTTGTTGCTTTGGTACCTGTTATTTCCACCTCTAGGCCTCTAGGCTACTGTCTCTCAGCCGAGACCTAAAATGTCTGCTCATATGTAGTTTATTTGAAAAGACCTCCATGTTTAAATGCCATTTGCATCTGTATCTGTGGATTTCCAGCTGGTTGGCCAGGATTCAGGTTGGTATGTGGCTGTGAGAGACGCACCCCGGGGATTCTGGGTGTAAAATGCCAGCGTTGGGTATTACACCGTCAATCTTAACTGGCAGCCATGTTGCCTTGGCCTGAGTTCAACCGCATTAGGATTCACCCCCACACCCCCCTTCCACGAGGGTCCTACAAATGAGATGGTCTCATCATGTTGGACACATGAATCAGCTGTTGGACTCAGCAGCAGTGAGCGGTGAGAGGGAGAGGCCTGCTCCACCTCTTTCTTCTTCTGGATGTTTAATCTGCGGGACGCATTACCTCAGTGACCAGATCTGAGGCAACTGCTGTCGCCGTCTGAAAAATCTGGAAAGGCCAGACGATAACTGTCACCTTAATGATGCAGCTGTGCCGTAAACCCTTAGCGATAGAGCGTTTTAAACCAACACACCCGTGCCAGACTTACATGGTTCCATCTTCTTTAACCTCTATCAACAGGGACCAATTGGGATTCAAAACACTGTGTTGTTGTTCTCCTCCTTTAAAAAGCACCAACACCCTGAAGCCAGACAGTAAAGTCGTACTGGGCTTCATTCACTGTCTCCTGGTACCACTAGTTTCCAGTCCTTGTGATTTCATGAGCCAGTAACAAAGAAGCTCTTTATGTCCTGCTGCTGTTGGAGCTTTACTACCTGTAGCAAAGCACCAGGCACATTTGCATGTTTTATTTAGACTTCAAATAAAGTGTATTTTCGGTGTACTGTATTTTCCATTGTCCTCTATTTAAGTCTTGGAAACTCCTAATCCTGGCTTGAATCGTATAATCCATTAGTGATGAATACGACTAACTAGAATTTATTTTTGTTATGTGACTGACAATAAAGCATTTATTCATCCAAATGAGATTTTCAGAGGAGCCTGCTCACATGGATTGTAACTCTAATGCTTTAATTCCTTTCTTCTTCAGGGACGTTCATCAGCCGAGGGAGAGCAGACGATCAGTCACAATCTCATCTCCACAAATTACATCTCGGCCAGAAAGAAGTTGAAGCGCTGACGTAGCCGCCCCGCGGTTGTCAAGGCGATGGGAGGAGATGGTCTTGTTATGCCGCCTGCATTATTCCTTTTGGGGTTCATATCGTGTGTGTGTGTGTGTGTGTGTGTGTGTGTGTGTGTGTGTGTGTGTGTGTGTGTGTGTGTGTGTGTGTGTGTGTGTGTGTGTGTGTGTGTGGTATAATAAATATATAAATGTATGCATTTTATAGTACAACACTAAGAGCATTAGATGAATGAAGGTACGATGCTGACTCTATTCAAATCGGCTGTGGGCCGTCATGTACTTGTTATATAACTGTTAAGTGGCAGCGCTGAGGTTTTGTCCCACAGCCTGTTTGTTTCCTCACAGTGGGTGTAAATCTACAGGCTTATATGTTGAACATATCACTAATATTTTACAATTAATCTTAGTGTCTGCAGTTTCTTTTTCTGTCTAGAAACTAAAGATGTCTTCATGCCTTTCTTTGATCAAACTCAGCCCATGTGTGGTCGGCTTGATTTGGTGGCCGGAGCCTGTCACACATTCCTTTTCATTCAGCTGGAACAGAAAGAAAGAGAGGGAGACAAAAAGGGGTGAAAGTAAAAGTGAGAGACGGGTGAGTCGGGGGAGAGAGGGGCGGAGGGGGAGTGAGAGAGACATTAGTAGTGGAGTGGACGCAAACCCTGGCACACATCCCTCAGAGTGTCATGTAAACCAGCCCTCTCTCTCTTTTTGTCCCATTCAGAGTCCCCCCCCCCCCCCCCCTCCCTCCCTCCCCGCCTCCCCCCGGCCCCACCCTGTGGCCTCTCTGCTTTGGACTCGGGGGTTTCGCCTGCCTCTATAAAAGAGTGGTTTGTGCCCTGAGGGAGTCTCATTCCCCATCATGGAGAGTCAGAGAGTGCAGTCCTCATACAGGAAGCGCTTCGGGCCACAGGCCTCAGGCTCCGCAGGCGTCCGGATGGGGAGCCTTTCCTCCGGCCGCCTCTCCTGGCACGGGACCCCCCGCAGCATCGCCCACTCCAGCCCCGTGTCCCGCGTCTCCCTGGGCTCGACCGGCGCCCTCCTCCTGGGGAGCCCCGTGGACCGGCTGGACTTCTCGGCCGACACCCTGATGAAGGCCCAGTTCAAGGAGACGCGCACCAACGAGAAGGTGGAGATGATGGGCCTGAACGACCGCTTCGCCAGCTACATCGAGAAGGTGCGCCTGCTGGAGCAGCAGAACAAGGTGCTGGTCGCCGAGCTGAACCAGCTGAAGGGGAGGGAGCCCAGCCGCCTGGGAGACATCTACCAGGAGGAGCTGAGGGAGCTGCGGCGGCAGGTGGACGGCCTCACGGCCGGAAAAGCCCGGCTGGAGATAGAGAAGGACAACCTGGCTGCAGACCTCAGCACCCTCAGGCAAAGGTAGAAGCAAAGAGGGCGGGGCTCCCGTGGCCACGCTGTGATGTCATGCACGTTGTCATGAAACAATAATGCTGCACAGATTTGATTTATTATTCAATTATTATTATAAGCTAAGGTAAAATCTGAAATATAAATATATATATAAATATATGTGCTGATTTTTGGACTGATCCACACACATATATAGGTTTTATACAGTCACATTAGACACTTCCTCTTTTGTCTTCTACAGTTTTTCTTCCTGTTTGTTACTGGTTGCTGTTTGGGCAAAAGCTTTGGTTAAGTGCTGGTTTGTTGCTTCTTTAGCTGATGTGATGGATCCATTTATATGCAGGTCAGGTTTGTCTGCCGTTGGAATGCGAATCACTGCGCTGAACGCGCGGTTTTACTCTTCAATACCTCTTTACAAACTTGATCCTAACTGAACCCCTGGTCGCCGCTGAGTGAGTGTGGAGGAATGAGGCGCACACAATGGCAGCGCCGCACAAAAGGGGGCAGATGTTCTCTTGTCCGCTGTTACTCGGAAATGCCCAAGCACTGCAGTCACATGCGCATATTCAGGCATTTAGCAGAAATCTATCATTTAGATCAGTCAAAAGATGGGACCGATGAAAGCGTATGGGAAAAATAGTGATGGCGGTGGAGGTCAAAGGTCGCTTCAAAGATTTGTGCTTTCCTCCATGAACCATTCTCAGCAAACTCGCTCTGAAGCTGTGCAGACGTTGACCTAACTTTGAGGATTCATGTCCTGATGTCTGTGATTGGTAGAAGGGTGTCTGGGTGGTGTGTGTATGTGTGTGTGTGTGTGTGTGTGTGTGTGTGTGTGTGTGTGTGTGTGTGTGTGTGTGTGTGTGTGTGTGTGTGTGTGTGTGTGTGTGTGTGTGTGAACTCCCTCCCGTGGGAAAGGCCTCTGTGTTAGATCAGTGTGAATGTGCAATGATGCGTAAGCTGCCCTTTCAGCTGAGCCCCTGTCTTTTCCTGCAGCGTGAGGAGGAGCTCTGGAAAAACACAATAAAATAGCATAAACAATATTTAGTCCTTGTTTATTTAGTCTTTTTTTAGTATTTAGGACTTTTTGCCTGTTTTCATCAGGTTGCAGGAGGAGATCGGTCTGCGACAGGATGCTGAGAACAGCCTGAACAGCTTCCGGCAGGTACATGTTTCTAATGTGATGAAGGATCAGACAGCACGTGATGCTCTGTACGCCTCACTCCTCTACACGCCTCCTACTCTAGGATGTTGATGAAGCATCCTTAAATCGCGTCCAGTTGGAGAGGAAGATTGACGCCTTGCAGGACGAGATAAACTTCCTGAAGAAGATTCACGAGGAGGTGGGAACGAAACGAATAACATGCAGCCCCATCATTTTAAACACCAGCTCCTCTGAATGTGTCCTCCTCCTATTTGTCCCATCCAGGAGCTTCGTGAGCTGCAGGACCAGATCATGGCCCAGCAGGTGCACGTGGATGTGGACGTGTCCAAACCGGACCTCACCGCCGCTCTGAGGGACATCAGGGTCCAGTATGAGACCATGGCCTCCTCAAACATGCAGGAGACCGAGGAGTGGTACCGATCCAAGGTCAGAGCAGCCTCGCAGCAGCAGCAGGAGTAGTACCTGTACGGGCTTCACACAGACTCAGGCTGGTGTGTGTTTGTGTCCAGTTTGCCGACCTGACGGATGCAGCCAATAGACACGCAGAAGCCCTTCGTCAGGCGAAGCAGGAGGCCAACGAATACCGGCGCCAGATCCAAGCGGTGACCTGTGACCTGGAGGCCCTCCGCGGCACAGTAAGACCCCTGAAAACACATCTTCTGCTGTAATAGCTGTCAACTGGTCTCCAATCAGTGTCTGCCACCTGTGATGCGATGGGTGTGAGTCAGCCTAGCTTCCCACAGTGAGCTACGAGCTCCAGCTGCTTCTAATGAGGCCCTTTGATCCCAGACGTGTAGCGTCTGAGGTGATGTGAGCGCACCGTGGCCTGAGTTCATTGCGCCGGTCTCCTCCCTTTTGAGAACGAGTCCCTGGAACGCCAGCTCCGGGAGATGGAGGACCGCTTCGCCATGGATACGGCCGGTTACCAGGATACGGTGAGCCGCCTCGAGGAGGAGATCCAGGCGCTGAAGGAGGAGATGGCGAGGCACCTGCAGGAGTACCAGGACCTCCTGAACGTCAAGCTGGCCCTGGACATAGAGATCGCTACCTACAGGAAGCTGCTGGAGGGGGAGGAGAGCAGGTGAGCGGGAGGCAGAAACATCCAACGAATAGACAATAAACAAGTCTTACACTTATCTCTTCTCCTTTTCCCCAGAATCACTATTCCAGTTCAGAGCTTTTCCAATCTGCAGTTTAGAGGTCAGACACTTTTCTCATTTATTAGCTCGGCTTTTCTCATTTTGACAAGTAAATGTCCAGGGACCATGGAGTTTGTAGTCATGCTCTGTGTCTCTGTTCAGAAACAAACCTGGACACCAAAACCCCAGAGGCTCACGTGAAGAGGAGCATCCTGGTTCGAACGGTGGAGACCAGAGATGGAGAGGTACTGTTCACCGCCCGAACTGCACCTCTCACCCGTTCCCTCTGGGGGGCGGTGTTGAACACTTGACTGGATGCTTTTTCTCGAGTTTAACCCTGATGTCTCTTTCGTTTTCAGATCATTAAGGAATCAACCACTGAGCACAAAGATCTTCCTTAAGGACTGATCAGCGGAGAACTCTCCCTCGTGTCAGTCATGATGGAGGAGTTCATGAAATATTTTTTAATCCAAACCCCAAAGCCCCCAATTAGAGTCGTCGTCCTCGTTCATTTTAGTTTCATCCCCTCCGTTACGACTCCTCATTGATCGATTGAGAGGCCAGATGTTTTAGCGCCGTTTCAGATTAGCTGCCATAGGAAAAGGCCTTGATATGTAGCAGTCGTGTGAAGCTAACATGTAGCGCAGTGGAGGTCGAACGTGTGGTGTGTATCGTGTATGTGACGTGTGTCGGGACAAGTGCGCTGGCGGGTCGTCGGTGATGGAGCAGGATGCAGGCAGGGAAGGACAGATGTGTACGGGTTAGAGGAGCGTGAGGGGGGGGGGGGGTCGGACACGTTTAGAGCGGAGGCCTATTAGAGGAGGGGCTTCAACCTCCCACCCATCATTTCTCCTCCAACGCAGCTGCACGAGACGTCTTCCTTTCTGGTCGACGGGGACGAAGTGGGTGTGGAGGGGAGCGGCCTCAGCTCAGGGGGAACCCATTTACCTCTATCACATTCACCACCTCACGGGATGAATCCCACAACCCCCGCGTGACCAGTAGCGCTTTTTCGTAGCGACGGGGACGATAAAAAAGAAGGGAAGGAGGCTCTGAGTAGCGGACGCTCCGGCTCAAACGCTGTAATCCAAGCCCGTCGCTTTGGTGGAAGCCCCGCTGGCAGAAGTCTGCCTCTAATGAGAGTGGAGCTGCGCCTAAGCTGGCGGTCTCTGCGTTCATCACCAAGGACACGCCGTGATTCATGTTCCCATTTTACTCCCACCCATCTGCCCGTCCACTCAACCCCGTCCCCTGCTTCTCCCAGTAACACCCAACCCTCCCTTCTATTTGCCTTTGTTGTGTTTTTCAGTGTTGGACCTAAATAGAAGTCTCGTCAGTCCTCAGCAGATGTGAATGTAACGTTAGCTCATTCAGCCCAACGCTGCAAGCTGTGACGTAATGTAGACGTAACAATTAAACGCTTTGTGTTAGAACTGATGTGTGTCGTTTTGTTCCAATATGATTTCAAAGTCTGTGAGTTTCAGAGCGTCATAGATGAAGTTTATGAGCGTTTTGCCCCGTTTATAATGAGTTTCATACGCGCTGACAGTGGACTTTAGGGTATTACAGCAGCACAGACACTATTTATCACAGCTGATTGTTTCTGCCTGTTGGCCAGACTCTACTGTTGAGCAGATGGGTGCACGTCCTGTAATATCTTGGCTTATAATGACTTCTAGTGTATATCTGGGCAGAAAGACACCCGTGGACCAAAGCAGTGTCGCGTGACATGTGACAAAACACCTGCACGTGTTCGTCTGACACCTGACTGGAGATTACAAAAATTCTACTTCCCATGATGACACCAGATGGTTTATTGTTGAGAGACTTACAAAGAAGATTACAAGTGTAATCACGAATCAGGAACTCTTGCTCTGGTGTATAGTCCGAGGTAAATATCCTGGTCACCGTAGAGCAGAATGCATGGATCCGCTTTGTGTTGCTTTCTCTAAGTAACAGTAAGTAATTACATATTAAATTTTTGTCCCAATGTGGTCAAAAAATGATTTCATACACAGCAAAAGCCTAAAATGGAAATTCAGATGATCTGAATCATCGAATCAGTGTTTAGTCACTGCACGTTTCAGCTAAATGTGACTCACAGCCTGTTCACAGTACGTGAGGATCAACACGACACTGAGTTCACCCAATCAGGAAAATCGTGAGCGCGCCCCGATTAGCATGTTCCCCCTTTGTTATCTCCCGATTTTCCCCTCTGATGAGTTGTGTTTGGAAGTGAGACCCGGCAACCGAGTGTGTGTGAAGTACAGCGTGTCTGTTTATCGCAGCCGTGGAGGGTCTCAGGTCTGCGCTGCAGGCGACCCTGAGCTGAAGGAATTCCAGGCAGATAAAACCCTCAGGCGGCCTTGACGCCCGCTTCGGCAACAGCTTCCAGCCGGAGCGGGAAGAGGCGACGGGTGACGGAGACGAAGCCCACTGTCTTCACGCGACGAGTGCGAGGTGACAACAGCTGTCACGTCAGCCGTGAAAAACATGTTTGCACGGCGCTAGAAAAGGCCGAAGCGGAGAGATCCACAACGGCGTGTGCATAAGTTAAGTAACCCTTGGCCATGATTATAATGGTTCATGTTCTACCACAGGGTCACAGCTTTTATAAGTCACTGTTGAGCCATTAACTGATGTTTTTTTGAGAGATTATAAACCAGACAAGGTCATAAATGTTCCTTTATGCGCCGGGCGATCGGTGCAAACACACATCTGTCTCTCACGCACATTCCCGTCTTACTTGATGCTCACACTGAAGGGTGGGTGGGTGGGTGGGGGGGGGGGGGGGGTCGGTTAATTTTAGCCCTCGCTTCGTCGGGGCCATTGAGACAAAGCGCAGATCAGCTGCCTCAGCTCCAAGCTGCGTTTTCGTTTGATCTCCAAACACCCTCCATCAGGGAACACATGAGCCACTTCATGGCAGTGGTTCCGGTCCGCGCACGTGGAGAATCTGAGAGAGGAGTGTAAGAAAAAATGAGTGAATGCTGCTCGTCCTGAGATGAGATGAAGCTGCTCTGTGTCGGTTCATCCCCAACAAACCCACCAATGGGCCGTGTTTGTCCGGGAGCCGCGTGCAGCCTCTCCAGGTGACTCTTTCTCCGGCTCCAGTGTCTGCTCTGTGTCAGCTGATCTAAGTGTTTCTGCTCACAACACGACCTGAAAAGTAAACCTGAAACAAGACTCTCCTCTAACAGGAAACAAAAATGTTACTTTACTGACCAGGAACATGACACCACACGACCACAGGACACAGGAATGGCATTTCAAATCTTATCATGGCTATAAATTCATATAATACTCTAGAAGTGTGATGGCAGCTACAGAGAGAGATGGTATTACTATTTTGGGCACAGAGACTTGTGATGTGAGTGAAACAGAGTGGACAGATGAGGGTCTGCACACTGTCAGTGTCAGGGTACTGTGAAGTTATCCGCAATGCAATTAACTTGACTTCAAGGCGTGGCTTTCAAAATAAAACACCTGCAATTATAGGAAATCTCCTTTGCGTTACAACAACGTCACAAAAGGCTAAATTCAGGATAGTTTCCTCTACTTATTTCCCCTGAAATGTGTCGTTGGTGCTCATTAACTTGTAAAATGTAAAAAGCTGTGAAGGTTTAGAAGAATAAACATTTGGATTTAGGCCATGTAAAAATATAAAACCTTTATTGTGAAATATAGATTAAATCCCATTTCCGTTTCTGTTCTGGCTAACCCCGGTGAAATGACACTGCTTACATTCGGGGGTGGATCCGATGAACCCAGCTCACAGGAGTCCGTTTGTCGACCTCACCGCGCAAGTGGCACAACATGAGGGAGAAAACCGCATTTATAAAAAGTGACGGATCCTACTTTCTACAGCTTTTCTCCTGAGCGTCGCCCAAAACTGGACCCCATCTCTGAGTAGAGGACTTTAAACCCCGAGAAAACGACTCGTTCACGTTCAGGGCTCCCCGCGGGTTTGTGCGTCTGTGTGTGTGTGGTTTTCTGTACTTTTTTACCATTCTCCAACATCCTGCATCTGCGATCGCCCTGGCAACCAGACACCCTCTCCATCATCCTCCAGCGCGTCATCGCTCCCCATCACCAGCGGCCACCGAGAGGCACAAGCCCCGCTTCTGACGCTTCGTCCTCCGTGTGGCAACACACCGTTTCCCACCGCGTCCCTCCGGTCACTTTCTGGTCTGTTTTATTTAGCAAATAGTAAGTTCATGTGTCGGAGGCGTCTTTTCTCTCACCACAATGCCTGTGAGACGCGGCCACGTTGCGCTCCAGAACACCTACCTGGACACTATCATCAGGAAATTCGACGAGCAAAGTAAGTGCGTTTGAAGCGACCATGTGGCGGTGATGCTCCGTTTAGCTGCTGTTAGTGATTATACAACGCCGTCCGTGACAACAACCAAGTGTTCGTGCGTGTTTTTCACTTTCAAACATCGTGTCGTTTAAAAGCTGGCTCATGGTAACGACGCCGCATTTATATGTCATGTGAAGGAGGAGGAATCCTTAATGAAATAAAAAAAAAAAAAGATTATTAAAGCGATTTCAGCTTTTAGTTCCTCCAACATGAAAAAGTTTATTGGAGCAACGTTTCTTTTACCTGTAGTGGATAATTAACTGCTGAAATATGATCAAGTCGTGATCATCGTGGTCGTAATAAATCACTGCTGTCTTCATTTTTTACATTTACGTTACACTGCAAATCAGGGTAAACCTACTGACCTTATTATACATGTATTTGTATTATTTTGCATTATTCTGGGTCTTAATGTAATCTAGTGTATCAGTGATGGTGACAGGCCCCTGCAGCTGCTTTTATCTTTGATGGGGGTTATTGCACCTGTGTGTGTTTGCTTGTGAGCGCTCGCTCGACGTCTTACGTTACAGACGCCACGATAGAGCACGTGACGCGCTGGTCGTCGCGTCCCGCGGCTTCGTGGGGTCTCTGACATTAGGAACACGCGAACTTCCGCGGAGGAAGGAAGCTCCGTCGCGCGTCTACCGCGTGCCCCTCAAGGTGCGCGCGCGCGGCCAGGTGAGCGCACGTGCCGCGGCGGCGCTGCTTAGCAACGGTGTGACGATCGGCGGATAACGACGTCGGACAGGATGTGCTTTCCTTTACTTTAAAGCGTGCACGCCGGTTATGTGTGAGAGCTGTTTAACCCAGTTCCACCGCGGGATAATAAAAGGGCCAGTGCGACGATGCGGAGGTTATGCATGTGCTTTGCGTTCACCTCATTGAACCCCCCCATTAGCAGCCTTCGAACACAGCTGTCCCAATTCGCTGCCCGCAGTGTTTGGTTCGGTGGCCGCACATCACAGTCTGTGATAGCGGTGAATGCTAAATGATCTTAGGGTCACTATGAAGCCCTTACAATTACAGAACACAGTGGTGTCCAGGTGTTAGCTGAGATTATTAGCATCATTAGCATCACATGCGGGTTCGGATGTAAAAGCACCACATTAATGAGCTGACACATTTATACAGCTTCTAAATAGTTTAGAAGATTTATTAAATAGTATTTTGGTATATTTCAGGCTGTCTCCAATGTTTTGGCCAACAGCACCCACTGTGACCTCTATAATAAGCATCTGGTCCAATTCTTACCTTCTCGCGGCTGAGCTAGTGTAATTTGCCGGTTGCTAAACGTTCAGATGAGATCAGCTGAGATCGGCCGAGGTGTGCAGCCTTTAAATACTATATAACAGCTGCGTGAGCCCGTGCTCGCGTTAAAGCGTCCACCTGCTTCTCGCTCCCTTGGGAGAAATTGTGTCGCTAACGCGTTTAGCGCCGAGGAAACCTGAACTGCTTTATTTCCACTTGAGCTGATTGTCGAGTGCAGACGAGGGAGACGCGTTAATTATAAGCGGAGACCTCATCGGGTGCAAATGTGTTCAGAGGCTTCGGTGTATTTGATTAAGCTTTGAACAGTGTGATTACCTCAAATGATTAAATGCAATAAGGAAAGGAAGAAGTAAACATGGCTTCTGTTAATGAGAGCCTAGTCCAAATGCGCTGAATATGAAATCGTGTTACCGAGTTAATATTAATTAATACCCTGTCTGTCAGATCGCAAGTTTCTGATCGCCAACGCCCAGATGAAGAACTGTGGCATCATCTACTGCAACGAGGGCTTCTGCCAGATGTTTGGCTTCACCAGAGCCGAAATCATGCAGCAGCCCTGCACGTGCCAGTTCCTGGTGGGACCCGGGACCATGAAGAACGCGCTGGCTCAGCTGGCGCAGGCCCTGCTCGGCTCTGAGCAGTGCAAGGTGGAGATTCTTTACTACGCCAAGGAAGGTGAGACGGGCCGCTCCGAACCCAGCGGGGTTCGAACCCGCCGGTTGCAGCCGTGAAAGTGAGACGTGTGACGCAATCAGGGTTTAAATCGCACGGTGTGTTTTTGGCTCTGAGCTCAGCCAGACTTCCTCCCTTTATCACCTTTTCTAACTAAACCTTCTTATTGTTAGAAACATCATCAACAGACACATAAATTACATTCTTATTATTTTGAAATTCAGATCAAAATGTGAGAAGTTACTGAAAATAAAAGCCATAACGCAGGCTGACTTTTAAACTTGTAATCCACAGTTCACATATTTTACTGAATGTTGTGTTACTACTTTTCCGCCACCAGTTTGAGGCTTGAGCTGCACGGACTCGTTTTAAATCCTTCCCGGTTGCCGAAACACATTGACTGTCTACGCGCACGCACGCGTGGCTCTTGTTGGACTTTTGGGCCGTGAGGCGGGCGCCGTTCAGCGCGGTTGTCATGGAAATGCAATCAGCCTGCCAGCTCAAATCAGCTAAGCATCTATTTGTTTTGTCTGGTGCGTCCTACTGGGACCTGAGCTGTGACGACGCACGCGGATTTGGGAACTAGTTGACAGGGCGATTCAAAACAAGCGTCACAGGATTTTCTTTGTGTGTGTGTGTGTGTGTGTGTGTGTGTGCGTGCGTGCGTGTGTGTGTGCGTGTGTGTGTGTGTGTGTGATTTGCCCTATCACCCAGTTCTATTTTTAAACCACACTGATTGCAGTGTGAATTTAGATCTGACGTTGCTCGTTTAGCTCTTTAGTGTTTCCTCCCTTTTCCTGCTCTGCTTCTCTCTCTCTCTCATTCTCTCCCTCTCTCTCTCTTTCACTCCCTCCTGTGGATTCGTCCCTCCCGTCCTCCCTTAAAAGCACGGCATCATAAAGAACGTCAGACGCCTGCCAGCTGGAGCTGCGGCGCATGTGGAAAGAGCAAAGAGGTCACTGTTTGGGCTCAGGCTTCCTTTTGATGTGTGATGTCTGTCTGTGTGTGTGTGAAGGGACGTGCAGACCTTGCCTGGTGGACATCGTGCCTGTAAAGAACGAGGAGGGTCTCGTCATCATGTTCATCCTGGACTTCCAGGAGTTAACGGATCCTTCTCACAAAAAGTCAAGCCTGAAGCAGAGAGTCATCCAAGGATGGATTTACTGTAAAGCCCTTAAACCTTGTATGCATAAAGTGCATTAACATTTAGAGGAGCTTGATGTTTTTCTGTTGTGTGATGGTGATAAACACGTTTTTAATTTTATTAGTTCTTCTGTCAACAAATTTTAAAGAGAAACCAGATTTTCCATTTTATTTATTAAGTAAATGACATTTAGCTTGTATATCAAATGTAATCTAATCTAAAATAATGCAATACAATTTTTATCTGTACATCTAGAATACATACATAAAAATGTATTATGAACGGGTAATATGTTTTAATAACTGAGATTCTCACTCAGGTCAGAATCGCAGGCTGAAGATGAGGCTGCCCATGCTCCGCTCCATGCGTCGAAGCTCTCTCTCCAAAGACCAGTTTGAAGGGGTGGTTGTGGACTACTTGCAGGTAAACACACACACACACACACACACACACACACACACACACACACACACACACACACACACACACACACACACACACACACACACACTATTATGTTTATTATCCTCTTGTAATTAGGATTTTCCGTCTCTCCAACAGCCAAACAGTGAGGAAGTCCCACTGAAGGAGTTTCGTATTCCATCCAAAGAGAGCTGCATGCAGTCGGAGACCGAGGCCCTGATAGAGCAGGACGTGGACCCCCCCTCGCCCGCAGCCCAGTCCTCCACCAAGAGACGCTCCCTCCTGGCGGAGCGGCTGGACCCGGGGCCCGCCTTCCCCCGAGGGACGCTGCCTCGGAGCTGTTCCCGGGACAGCGTGCGCAGCCTTCGCCGGGCTTCGTCTCTGGACGACATCGACGGCATGAGGGCGGAGTGGAGCAGTCGATGCGGGGACCCGCGCTCCAACAGCAGTGAGTGTCTGGAGGAAACGTTCCGCTTGCTCTTTCACTTACACATGGCATTCATTTACATGATTGTTTTCTTTTCACCTACACTTTCCCATCCCGTTGCCCGTGTCTGTTGTAGATCTGAAGCCCAGCGCCCTGAACTCCACCTCAGACTCTGACCTGATGAGACACAGGACAATCGGCCGCATCCCTCAGATTACGCTGACCTTTGGCTCCGAACGCATGAGGCCGCCTTCACCCACCGAGATTGAAATCATCGCACCCAGTAAGATTAAAGACCGGACGCAGAACGTCACAGAGAAAGTCACTCACGTCACACAGGTAAGAGCAAGTCTCTGTTTGTCTGTTTGTTTGTTTGTTTGTTTGTTTGTTTGTTTGTTTGTTTGTTTGTTTGTTTGTTTCTTTCTTTCTTTCTTTCTTCTTCTTTCTTTCTTTCTTTCTTTCTTTTTTTCTTTCTTTTTCCTTCCTTCCTTCCTTCTTTCCTTCCTTCCTTCCTTCCTTCCTTCCTTCCTTCCTTCCTTCCTTCCTTCCTTCCTTCCTTCCTTCTTTTCTGTCTGTCTGTCTGTCTTTTTGGTGTCCTGTATTAATGGACATTGATGGATACCTAACAGTCTCATCATTATCCAGTGTCAAAGCTGTTCTCTGTACCGACACTCGGCCTCTAGCTCAACAGAGATGCTAAAAGACGTCTGCAGTCACAGGGTGAAAGTGTGAAACAATAATCTCACCTGAGGTGCGACAACCATGGCACCGGCAGCAGAACAGACTCATGTGCCACCTGTCAACACATGACGGTGTCCATGTGGTAGAGCACCATCATCTCACACAACAGTGGGAAAAGAACATCAACTCAGATGATCTGTGGTGTTTCTGCTCACATCTGTTTGAAGCCCTGTTAGCTTGTTGTTGTTGCTGCTGCTGCTGTAGATGTTGCTGTTTCTGCTGTAGTTGCTGTTGCTGTTGCTGTAGTAGTTGTTGCTGTTGCTGTTGCTGCAGTGTGAGTCTATTGAGCAGCGCTGGCTGGCTCCACGCTGCCTGTGACCTTGGCCTGTGGAGCTAATGGAAGCGCAGCACTTTTTGCCCTCCGCAGCGCGCTGCAGGCCCCGTCTTCGTGCTGCAGCCGGTTTCCAGTGCTAGCGACTGCGTCGTAGCCGCGGGGTCACAGACGGATGACGCAGCACAGGGGATGTGCTCACCCGCGGGTCGTCTGACGGATCGTCAGCTGTCTGTCTGTGTGCAACTAACGCACGCTGGTTTCGCTCCCTTCTGAAATGAAAAGGTTTCGTTATCCCGTCTTTATAATTGGATTTCGACTGGCACCTTGCAAAAAGGGAAATGAAGGCTGCCATTGATCTGTGTTCACATTGATTCGTCTGCATAACATGAGGCGCACAGTGTGTCTGACTGGACGGCAGCTTCACTGTAGAAAAGCCCAATGAGGCTGCGGGTTTGTGCCTCAGTGGAGCCCTCTGGTGTTGGAAATGTTTACCACAGGGAGACTGGAAGGAAACCTGCAGCTTCAATTAGTTGCTTTTCAAAGTGAATGCAATTTATAGGTGGTTCATGTTTCAAAAGAAATGCTGTGCATGGACTGGAGGAGGAGGAGCTGTCAGTCTAATTTACGTTTTTGGTTGTAAGAGGATCCCACTGTGAGGGCTGGGCTACAGTCAGGGACCGTGAACGAGGGAGCAGGAGGGAGGGAGGTACAGGCACATGGACAGAGGCTGCCGTCTCCCTCGCTCTCTCTTAGTCTTAGTCCTTCTCCTGATGTTTACCCCGTGTTGTGCTTCAGCATGAGCTTCAAGCAGAAACTTCAGCCCGTGAGTACTCTCTGGTGATCTGTCCCTTTCGACCTCGCTGCAGCTGCACAGGTGCACGCGGGTTTTAGTCACCTGGCTAGCGACAGGTTTGTGAACGGATGGGCTGGTTGTCAGCATTAGGTGCAGACGCGTAAGGAAGATGAGTCTTAGTTACTGTGTGGATGGACGTGATGCAGCTGCTTATGATAAGATTTTGCTCTTTGCATTTTAACTTTATTCAAAACTAAACTTTTTTTTTAAATTTCATATCCTGCAAACTCCACTACCCTTGATTCCACTGATGCAGCCGCGTTTATAATGTGTTTATAATGTGTTTATAATTTATGTGCTATTCAATATTCAAGCTTTCGCCTGCTCTTCAACCCTCCAACCTCCGTTCACATCGGTGGAAAAATAGAAACTGAACTGTAGCGATGTCCGAGTTGGGGCCGAGCGCCGTTGCGTGCCAACCAGTGTTGGTTGTTGTTCCCTGGCGGCCGTTATGAAACAGAGCTGTGCACCACGTCGATAGCTTAAAATTTCTTGGATGAGTGAACTCTTTGCTTGTGTGTTTACATTCTCATTACTGCTCACATCTGTTCATGCTCAGTTGCTGACACACAAAGGAGTGGCACAGAAAGGAAATCCATAATAATAATAATAATCCATCCTGTGGTTTCTTTCCTTTACCTTCGCTCCATATGATGCAACAGCACTCACAATAATAAATATTCAGGCCTTGGTTGTTTTCCAACTTTATTTTTTTTCTGTGTTTGTCTTATTTTTTACCAAATAAGACCAAGTACAGATTTAGTAGGTTTTAGTGCTTTGGCTATTTTTGGTCACTGGTTCCATCTTAGCTGGGAAAGTTGAAGCTGCCTTTTTAGGGGGGTTTTCTATAGTGCAAAGAGATGCCTATAATGCAAGTCCTGCTTCTTTTTTCGTGGGGACTGCAACCATATTTATGCAAAGTTTAATGCAAATGAGAGTCTAACCACTGGAGGGTTTGTGAGTGAAGGGGAGGGCAACAATGCACAGGGAACTGAGACATTAGTTAGTGTAGATGTAGACAACTGCGAGTTAAGAAGGCATTAGCAAAAAACCCTTCTCTGCATGGCATAAAATCAATGCCAGCACTTACTCTGGTCCACAATTGACCAGGGCATTAGCAGGAAGGGTCATATGGACAGAACAGGATCACATGGTGAATCAGGAGGCAGGTGAAGCCACAGTGGGCGCTTTAAAAGAGCTGTCAGAGCTTTGCGTCGGTGAAGTGCCTGTGGAGCGAGAGTAGCTCTGCAAAGGGATTCGCTCACAGCTGATTTTGTCGGCGACAAAGTGATGCCAGAGGGGCGATGGCCGCTGCACAGCAGGCAGGTGGAGCTGCGGAGGTTGTGGAGGAGCCTCCTCCTCTACTGCTGCGGTCCGTACCGGGATGAGAGCCTGGAGGCTCTGATAGTGGTACCGGTCAGTGGGATTCATTTAATAATGTGTAAATACCTAATTGCCTTCGCTAAATCTAACAGGTGTCTGCTGAGTGTGGATAAGTTGCTGCCATGGTAACAATCTAATTGAGGATGCGGTTAGGTTGTTGGTTGTTGCGGTAGTCTCTCTCCTGCAGCTACTACAGTTCTCCCCAGTCCATTACTATTTTTTATGTATAGTAAATTACAGTCTGTGTTTATACTTCCTTCCTCTGTCCCCTCAGGTGTTGTCTCTTGGTGCCGACGTGCTTCCAGAGTACAAGCTTCAGGCCCCGCGCATCCACAGATACACCATCCTTCACTACAGCCCCTTCAAAGCCGTGTGGGACTGGGTCATCCTGCTGCTGGTCATCTACACGGCCATCTTCACGCCGTACTCCGCTGCCTTCCTTCTCAACGAGGTGGAGGAGGAGCGCAGGAGAAAATGCGGCTACACCTGCAACCCCCTCAACGTGGTGGACCTGGTCGTGGACGTCATGTTCATCGTGGACATCCTCATCAACTTTAGGACCACCTACGTCAACCACAACGATGAGGTGGTTAGCCACCCGGGACGCATCGCGCAGCACTACTTCAAGGGCTGGTTCCTCATCGACATCGTGGCCGCCGTCCCATTCGATCTGCTCATATTTCGTTCAGGGTCAGAGGAGGTAAGAATAAGATGGATGGATGGATGGATGGATGGATGGATGGATGGATGGATGGATGGATGGATGGATGGATGGATGGATGGATGGATGGATGGATGGATAATTAGATGGATGGATGGATGGATGGATGGATGGATGGATGGATGGATGGATGGATGGATAATTAGATAGATGGATGGATGGATGGATGGATGGATGGATGGATGGATGGATGGATGGATGGATGGATGGATGGATGGATGGATGGATGGATGGATGGATGGATAATTAGATGGATAGATGGATGGATGGATGGATGGATGGATGGATGGGTGATTAGATGGATGATTAGATGGATGATTAGATGGATGATTAGATGGATGATTAGATGGATGGATGGTCATGGGTTATAACTACCTTTGCTTGCTAATGTTGGAACTCTGCCTCTGTCCTCCAGCCGCAGACCACCACTCTGATTGGATTACTGAAGACAGCCAGGCTGCTGCGGTTGGTGCGTGTTGCCAGGAAGCTGGACCGTTACTCGGAGTACGGAGCCGCTGTTCTGTTCCTCCTCATGTGCACCTTCGCCCTCATCGCCCACTGGCTGGCCTGTATATGGTACGCCATCGGCAATGTGGAGCGCACCAGCTCTGCTCGCATCGGGGGCATGAAGATCGGCTGGTTGGACAACCTGGCCGACCAGATCGGTAAACAGTACAATGACAGTGACCTAAACTCAGGTCCCTCCACCAAGGACAAGTATGTTACAGCCCTGTACTTCACCTTCAGCAGCCTGACCAGTGTGGGCTTTGGCAACGTCTCACCCAACACCAACCCAGAGAAGATCTTCTCCATCTGTGTCATGTTGATTGGCTGTAAGTAGTGTAACGCTCCAATCCCTCAGATGGATCAGTAGATGAGGTGTTACGCGAGTTAGGCATCAACCGTCTGTCTGCCAGGACGGCCCTAAAATGCTACATTCCTGTTCTGTGCAGCTCTGATGTACGCCAGTATTTTTGGGAATGTGTCTGCCATCATCCAGAGACTGTACTCTGGCACTGCCCGCTACCACACTCAGATGTTGCGGGTCAAAGAGTTCATTCGATTCCACCAGATCCCCGGAGGCCTGAGGCAGAGGCTGGAGGAGTACTTCCAGCATGCCTGGTCCTACACCAATGGCATCGACATGAATGCCGTAAGTCATGCAGACGTAGCCTGGGACCGTGCAATGTGTGGGACAGCTGAATTGTTGATCTAGTCAGTACTGTGGATCAATGGGGGTATAGCTCAGTGGTAGAGCATTTGACTGCAGATCAAGAGGTCTCTGGTTCAAATCCGGATGCCCCCTCTCATGTTTTAAAACTTAGAACAAAGATATTTTGTCATTGGCATCTTTTTGTCTTGCATCACCCTGAGTAAGGGAGGTGTGTGTCCCCAGTTCAAATCTAGGTGCCCCCTTTCCTATTTATACATACGTGTGAGAGTTTCCACAGCGCTTGTTGCATTTGGAGACCCAGTTTCTTGTGATGACGTGCGTTTTGCTGCTCGGGCTTGCCTGCTAACAGCAGCAGAGCATGACGCAGCCAGAGAGCAGCATTAGCGCCTGCCAACTCGATGTCACAATAGATAATCACTTGGAGCCGCTGAATCCATTAACACTTTGCTCCCCTTCCCTCCGCCCATCACTTTCTTTTTAAGTTGAAGCTATGAATGGGTTCACGCTAAAGGACAAAGTGCTCTGAACTATGCTAATTACGCCCTGGCTTCTGTGGACCTGCAGGTTCTGAAGGGGTTCCCTGAGTGTCTGCAGGCCGACATCTGCCTCCATTTGAACCGCAGCCTGCTGCAGAACTGCAAGGCCTTCCGCGGTGCCAACAAAGGCTGCCTGCGGGCTCTGGCCATGCGCTTCAAGACCACCCACGCTCCACCCGGCGACACCCTGGTCCACAGTGGGGACATTCTCACGGCCCTCTACTTCATTTCCAGAGGCTCTATAGAGATCCTCAGGGATGATGTGGTGGTGGCCATACTGGGTATGTTACTGATTCTTCAACATAGTTATAATGTCTTCATAACATATCAGCACATTATAAACAAAATAACAAGTCACACGCGCGCACACACACACACACACACACACACACACACACACACACACACACACACACACACACACACAAACACACACACACACACTCACACTCACACTCACACACAGACACTTGCTGTGTGTTGCCAGAGGTGTTTGGGCACGGCTCCACTTCCATTCCACAGCGACATTGATCATCAATAGGTCCAGCACTCACATCCAGGCTGCAAAGGTCATTTCTTTTCCAGCTGGGCTTTTGGAGGCCATTAACTGTTGAGGACCAGTGTCTCTGTACTTCTTGTTTTTCCTTTCCTTTGCATCAGATTCATCCATCACAGTGACAGATATTGGCATTGGGTTCTTTACTTGTTCGGAGTTATCAGTTACTTTTTCTCTTAATGATTTTCAAGCTAACAACTCTTTTTGGTTCTGTTTGGTTTAGGGAAGAATGATATCTTTGGAGAATCCATCAGTCTGTATGGGAGACCAGGGAAATCTAGTGCAGACGTCAGGGCCTTGACCTACTGTGACCTTCACAAGATCCAGAGGGACGACCTGCTGGAAGTGTTGGACATGTATCCTGACTTCTCGGACCTGTTCTGGACCAACTTAGAGATCACCTTCAACCTAAGAGATGTGAGTGCCGCCAGAGGGTGGTGTCACACACACACACACACACACACACACACACAACACACACACACACACACACACACACACACACACACACACACACACACACACACACACACACACACACACACACACACATGCATATTGAACATAATCAATTTGTTTAATTCCAACATGAAGTCGGGTGTGTATTTTTGAATTACTGAAGCTGGTATGTATCAGGCAGATAGAATAAACCAGCCAACCCCGAGCAGAGACTCTGAATGTGGCTACCGCCGCTCAAGGCATCGGAGGGGCTCCCTGCGGCGCCGGAACCGGCCCGGTGAGCGAGCCTGAATGCTTACAAGCAGCAGGATGGTATTTCACTATGTTTCTGTCCAGTCTCCATCACTTACCTTTACCTGTCTGTCTCTGTCGGCGCAGACGGGACGGACCGCGAGGACTCCTACCCTGATCGGTCCTGCGCCATGCTGAACCATCACGGCGGATCCCACTGGGAGGACCTGTGCAGCAGCGCCAGCATCTGCTCACAGTCCAGTGACGACGAGTTGAAGCCTGTTGGACAGAGCAAAGTGGAGCTGTACCCAGCAGGAGGCGACACGAGAGACTACCCCCCAGCGGTCGTCAACATGCTGCCCCACAGTGGGCCATCAACCGGGATGGTTCCACCTGTGGACCTCGGAGGCTCCCCATACTCAGGTAAGGACTTACAATTCATTTTGGAGTATCAAAACTTTAACCAGTTCTGTGCAGAAAACTTAGGTGTGTTGAAATTCCCTTATGCACAGCAGCAGCCGCCATCGGCAGGCCGGGCCTCTACGGCTACTGGTCAGACCGCAGAAGCAGCCAGTTCTCAGAGAGCCAGCAAAGGCCACAGTTTGTGGCCGGTTTCCGCCCTCCGCCCTGTGCTGAGGACCGGCCCAGTGAGTTGGAGTCCAGGCTGGAGCTGCTACAGTCGCAGTTAAACAGGCGAGTTCAGTGCTTGGCAACACAAAAGAGGGGGCACCCGGATTTGAACCGGGGACCTCTTGATCTGCAGTCAAATGCTCTACCACTGAGCTATACCCCCTGCTGGTGTTAAGCTGTGAATGTGACGCCTTTACTGGTGGAGTCAGCAACTACTGTTTGCTTTCAGCTCCTCACACCCTCCCCTGCTGTGTTTTCATAGGAGTTCCAAGCTGTGAGCGATCATTGGGTGAATTCATGAGGGAAAGACAAATAAAGATAAGACGGGATCAGGGGTGAGACCGAAAAGTGATAGAGTCAAGTGTTTTGACAGTCGGCCTCGTGTGTGTGTGAGAGTAAGAGAGCGGCGAATGAAAGCGCAGATCAGACAGAATGAGCTCGCTGACGCCGCCGCTTCATCCCTGCCAGGCTGGAGACCCGCATGACGGCAGATATCAACGTGATCCTGCAGCTCCTCCAGAGGCAGATGGCCCCGGTGCCTCCGGCCTACAGCACGGTGTCCCCCGGGCCTCGCCCGCCTCACCCCACCTCTCTGTACAACACGGGGGCACCCACAATCCTCGGCGTCGCTCCAATCCAGGCAGTGCAGATCCACGGCTCGGCCTCGCCGCTACAGGTGCAGGTTCAGCGTTATTATTATTCCTCCTTAAATGTTAATCCTGTGATTAATCTCAAATTGCTCTTTCTACTTCCAGAGTCCAGAATCTGACTTGAAGCACAAATCCAAAGACTCCCTGTCCAGCGGGATTCACCTCACTGTGGCCTCCGACGACACCATGTCCATGTCGCCAGAGGCCGAGCCGCCGCGGCGCCGCGGCGCGGACGTCGCCCCTCCTCAGCTTTCGGGGACCCACGAGTCTCCTAGAGCGCTTGGTGGCAGCCAGCGCTTCCCTTCCCTCCCCGAGCACCTGGAGACCTCCACCACGATGCAGGAGATCCAGAGGCACGTGTCCGACCCCGTGCTACCAGGCAGCTAGAAACACCGAACAGCAGCAGAAAACAGAAGCCAAGTCCACCAGATTGTTACTTCCTCTACTTCTCTATTTAAACCCCCGCTGTCCAGTTCAGATGCTGCTGAGTAGCGCGGGGAGCCTCGTCTCCCGCGTCTCTGAGGGTTCAGAGTGCCTCCTGGGTCTTATGGACTCACCGGCGCCTGCAAAGGCCGCTGTGGGATCCCTTCACTCCAGACGTCATGTGCAAGAACAGAATATTTCTGCCCAGCAGGGTGAAAGGACTGTGGAGCCTCCATTGACAATAAGCAAAGAAACATATATACTGTATGTGTTAAGCACATGTGGGTCTAAAAGCTACACAAAATCCATCCCACACTAAGGAATCCTTGAGAATGAAAATGAGATGAAATGTCAAGGACTGCTGATATATTTCACGTGTGAGGAATGATCTGCATTCACTTTGTAGACTTGCACATTTAGAGTATAGAAGAAATGTATCTTTATTTGGGATTGAAAGTATTTTCACAACAACCTAGAAATGTGTTGAATACATTAAGACACGCCAGTCATAACTGTGAGTATTAGACCGTATAGGCTTTCTGTTGTTTTGATATATGCTAAAAACAATATCAGATGTGAAGGGTTCAGAATTCAATGCAGTGACATGGAGGGAGCGGCGTTTAAAATGTAACATTTGATCAAGAGAAGCTGTTGTAACGCGCACACATGCATTTAAATGTAGCTCTTATGATTAATCGTGACAGATTCGCGCAGCGTCCAGAGTCTGGGCTCTTCACCGTGTGTTAGAGATGGTGGATAGCGAAAGTGCCGACGTCGGAAGAGTCGTTCTCACGCTCCGGATCCCCAGGGGAGAGAGGGACCTCAAGTTATTGACATGGGTGAAGTGGAAGCTGTCAATCATAGACGCTACTCTTTTCTCAGTACATCCTTGATGAAACGATTCAATCTTCAAACCATAAGGTGACTGTAATGACTTATTACAGGCATTTAAATGATTCTCTACAATGTTTCTTGAAGCACAAATTCCTGTTATTTGTCTTTTTTTAGATTAAAGAAGTACTGCAGAGGTTCTCTGCCAGTCAGCGTTGGTTTTTATTTCGTAAATGTCACTTTCTCTACAGCCACATACAGAACACCTTTAGCTGTTAGGTTCCAGTCAGGGTCACGCATTAACTGGCCGCCCTGCTGTTCTGTATAAATGAAACGATACCTGCTGGCATCAGTGTTGACCTTTAATGTGCAATAAAACTCAAACTACCACATTTGATGATTAATTATCCCAACGTCAATTAATTTAACATTATATGACTTCATAAATAAAAACCTGAACCTTCATCATCTAACTGGACAAAATCATACACTTCGGTTTAGTTTCAAGACATTGAGGAATACAATTTATTAGAGCAAATTCAATAATAAACTTTATGAAAAAGCTACAACATGAACACTTGGCTTAACAACATCTTAAGTAGATATATTTATATGTATGTACAGAACTGCCTTGCATTGGCATGCTACAAGGACATGACCCTTTAATTACTTAAACCAACAAAAAGGCAGGAAGAAATAGTTAAAAGTTTGTAGCTTTCCACACACAAACTACTACAAATGAAAAGAAAAGAGTTAAGAAGCTAAATGGCTGAACATTGTTGCTCTGGTAGGTTCTCGGTGCTGTTCATCATCCAACACGAAGCCTAACACGTCATATAGTAACACACACCACTGCAGTGACAATAAAGAGCCCTCTCAGCTTAATTTACAGTTTTAAAAGTTTGAGCCTGGATACAGTCGGATGAGGACACACACCCATTAGAAAAATGTAAAGTTGCCACAAGACTTTATTATAGTGATCATATCACCAGTTAGATGTTATGTACAAGAAAGCTACAACATGTTCCTTTGTATTAGAGAGGACACATTTTGCCATCTACAGTAGTTTGTATCGAACTTTACAAAACGAACAGATGAAACGCACAACGTCTAAATCCTTCATGAGAATCTCACAACTGGCTGCTGAAATCTGATTTTCAGCCTGTTACAGCTGCTGTACAGACGCTGAACACTACCTTTTGAGCAAAATAAATAAGAGCTTAAACACATATTGTAGAAGAAAGATGAAGCAGAGACGTGGAAGGAAATGTAAACCGGCTTATACTGGGGTGTGTGATACTCCAAACACGTTGAGAAAGTCCACTTGTAACCTCATCCTCCTCTTGAAAGCAGTGGGATAAGGGATAAAAGTCAAGATCTGAAACAACACCATTATTCTTCTTCATCTAAGTGTCCATGGCTTTAGACACGCAGGATCTCCAGGCAGTTGTTGTAACAGATGGCGATCCAGTCTGGCTGTGTGGAGGCCCACTGAACATTGTTGATCTCTCCTTCAGCAGTGTAGGCCAGGATGGGATCCTCAATGGCCCTTGGCATCTGCTGGATGTCCCAAATCAGTGCCTGGTGATCGTCAGCTGAGGGAGGAAAACAAGCAGTGTTTTAGGCAGTTTGTAAACCCGAGGCAACGTTAAATTCAAAGTGGAGAGCTAAGATGTCGGCCTTGTGTGAACAGAGCATGAAGGACGACAATCTGTTGACAGTAGAGGTGCCAGCAAAAGCTTATCAGTTTAAACTGGTGAAGCTCACTTAAGAGATTTGTGCAATGCAACCACCGTTATGCAGCGACTGATGTATTGACCAAGCTAATGAGCACAGGTCTGGTAAATAATTTGTACTTTGCCAGATAAGCAGCATTTTATCTTTTAGTTGCTGCCAATACAGATTATGTACTTTGTCGTGAGACGATATTCTTTTATTACAAACCACTGAGTAGTGCTGAGATGCATAAACCTGAATGTCTCAAATCATATTTCAATTCTTACCACTGAGTAAAAACAGTCCCTCAAAACTCCCCTTACCTGCAGTACAGATGTGACATGAGGAGTGGGGGGCCCACGCAATGCCGTTCACACAGGCTCGATGGTTGTTGAGCCGAGCCACTGGAGTGCAGGGCACGCGAACATCCAGGATTACGACCTATTAAGCAGAAGCAGTTAGAAACTTGTAGAGTGAGGTCATTTTTCAGTTCTCAGGGCTTTGATCGGGGTATAAAAAGCTGCAAAACAACTGACCTCCATGCCATCCATGGCCATTGTAGCCAGGTAGTTGGGGTCTTGCTTATTCCAACAGAGGCGAAGCAATGGGTGGTGCTGGGGGTCTTCATAAATGATGGTGCTGTGCTCCAGGTGTCGGAGGTCAAACATACGAACAGACCCATCAGCCCCCACAGAGGCAAACATGTCTCTACCACCACCAGCACGGCTGAATGCAATGTCATACACCTGTAGAGCATGACAAACAATAAGTAGTGTTCTAAGTCAATAAGGCTTGATTTTAGTGTTCATGCGCACAGATACACACCTCTTTGTCATGAGCGATCAGCTGAGTTTTCACATGTCCAGACACCAGGTTAACACGACCCAGCACTTGCCCGGTTTCCAAACCCCAAATGGTGCATGTAGTGTCAATGCTGGAGGTGCCTGTAGAAAAATACCATACAGTCAGATTTAAAACTAACTAAAATGTACAACTGATAGGATCCTCGCGATTTTTGTATTATCCTGTATAAATTTCTTACCCAGTAGATTGGGATCAACTTCGTTCCAGTCAAAGGAAGTGAGGGGCGCGCAGAAGTCTGAGTTTTTATTATTATTCAGCAAACATTCAAGGCGGGTTTCGGTGTCGCTGACCTATGAGAAAAGTGCACAGAAATTTAGTCAGAAGCAAATTTGACTGGTTGGACAGCAACCAGCAAAGACCTCATTTCACTCAAAACAAGCCATTGTCCCTTCTGGGGGCATAAAATTGGTCTCTCATTTAAACTGGCTTTGATATAAGGGTGGAGGGTGTTCAAGGCAGGTTCTTGCAGGTTCTCGCCACTCATATTGTTGGTTACACTGCAGCAGTTCTGGAGGTTTTGATGATGGCAAGAGCACACTTAGCAATTACAACTCATTTGTAACCACAACTAAAGAGACTAAGTGTATTTGACTCAGGCTTTACGATTTCAGATTGATTTAAACAAATTTAGGTCTTTTACATATCTGATTTCTACAATGATCTTGTAACTTGTCTAATAATGCATATCAGGAGCTATTTGAATTTAAAAACCTCACATATTGAACATATTGAACAGCTTTCCCAAATTTAATAAAACAATCAATCTGTTGTAGTGTTTCTTCTGCAACGTAATTACCGTATAAAACTAATTACTTACCCTCCAAATGCGCAGGTAGTCCCCACTGGTGGCCAGTAAGTCCGGGTAAACCCCCTTAGTGTCTGGGATCCACATGATCTTGGTGGTGGGGTAAGGGTGATCAAATGTGTTCCTGCAGACAAACTCTGAGCTCTCCTCCTCCAGACCCACCAGCTGAACCTGCGCACAAACAAAAGCGTGAGGTTTTACCTAACTACTTAAAGCACAACGTGGTTGGAAATTCCAGCTGTATGTGGTGCTGTTAGGCTAAACCGATGTTGGATGAATATCGCGTTCTGTAATGCGATCAGCCACAGTCAATATCTAAATCATACTGAGCAATAATAACAAAACATACCGCGACTTCATCCCTCGTTGCTACGCAGGACGACTAGCATTAGCATCACCTGGCTAAGGGTTACCAGTTTTAGCCCGGAATAACAGCTAATTTTAACCCACCTTGTTGTTGTATTCCTCCACAAAACTCCCCAAAGCCAACCGAAAGCGTTTGTCCGGACGTACGCTCCAGTTCATGGCGTACACCGTCCATGGCGCCTCGTATTTGTAAATTTCTTTTCTTTTGCCGTGAAGCGACATCCTCCGAGCTGCAGCTGTTGTTTCAGCAGCTAACACGCTAGCGCTAGCTAACTTCAAAATAAGTACTGTTGCGATCAGACTATCAGCGGTTAGATTGAATTGCACGAAAACGTCTCAACAGCCGCGGTAGGAATGACAACTTAACTGAGCAATTGTATTTTAAAATAATATTTATCGTCACTTCACCTAACAAAGAGTAGCATTGCTTATTACGATCTTTTGAGCAGTCAAAATCAGAACATGTAACATTCATCCGGTATTGCTTTTCAAAATAAAACCAAAACGTGCTTCTTTTAAATTTCGTCTTATTTTAACCCTAACAAGCGAGCTGAACTCAAAATTTTAGTTACACATGATTCGTTGATTTTTCTCATTATTCGTGCTTAATTGTGTGCGTTCTTGACACTGCAACGTTTAATATCTACCAAACTTGTGAAGAATATTGTATTCAACGTTTGAACCGGAAAAGCTATTGTGTCCATAATGAAGAACCAGTGTCGTAGCTAACTTAAACCGCTAGAGGGAAGCAATGCTCATAATACCACGTTTGGCTCGATTGTCCGAACACTATTAATCAACCTTTTTCCTAGAAGTAAAAATTGCATAAGGATTACATGTGACTTCTGTCATTTAGAAAGAGAAATTGTTAGTTTTACCAGTGTATTACGAAAATATTCTAAAGTCAGATTACCAGAACAGTGAAACATCTACTAGTAGATTGTCAAAGCACTGCAGCGGTGTGTTTAAAAAATAGACAAAAATGAATGCAAAGGGTTTCTTGAAAATATATAATTATTTCTAAAATATCTAAAAGATAGTAAAAGAATTTGCTCCTCATTTTCTACTGAGCCACATTCCACTCCAGTAGGTGGCAGGTTAGTGCACAATGAAACCTTATGCCATTAAACTCAAAGGAAATAAACGAAGAAGAAGAAGAAGAAGAAGAAGAAGAAGAAGAAGCCGTGTCAGAGTACTTGCACTCAACTGGGTTTCTGTCATAGCTATTTCAAGGTAAATTACTTGTTCGTTTTGTTTATTGTTCAAAATATTGTGAAAATTTACTTTTCTAATGTCTCGGGTTATGTGAACTAGAAAACAAGCCGCTGTCGTTCATGACCAGATGCTTGCTGCTAGTAACAAGGTGCCTCCTAGCTGCCCACCACTACTACGCTAGCTAAAGCTCGCTATGCTAAAAGCTTAAAATGAAGTGAGGGAGTGCTGGGGGATGGGTTTGACACTGCGATATGCCTAAGACATGTAGTTTAATCCTATAAAGGTGTTTGTCAATGGGTTATTACATATTAGTACTTTTAACTCAAACGTCCGCACAAAATAGCAGAATTAAAGACCCATTGGTTTACCATGTTAGCAAGTGTGTTGCAAGCGTATTGGCTAAAGTTAGTTTGTTCTGTCAAAGGCTTTGTGATTTAGTATTTACGGCTACATACGGTGACGTCAGAGGGCTAAACTCACTCTGCACCTCCGAATCTATATTCGTACCAGGTATAACCTTTTTTAAATTATTTTTTTTCTTATGGACATTCCCAACAACCGATCGCTCATTTGAGACTGGCATAACAGGTTAAAAATTTCTTGTTATTGTTTTGTCCTTGTTGCGGTCCAGTGGGATCGTCACCTCTGTGGGCTTTATCACGCCCACTGGTCGATCAGGGACTCCCTTGGTTACAATGCTGTGGACCTGTTGAATCTGTGTCACAGTTCAGATGTTTTTCAATAGTTTTAGATGGTGCTTTGTATAAAAATATATAATTTACCATTTATTTTAATTTTTATGTTGCCTAAATGTTCACCAGTGTTCTGCATCTTCTTCATGCTGTTCCTGCAGGGCCCACTATGCGTAGTGCATATCTCCTCCTGATATCCACACTCCTGCTCCTTTTGGCCTTTCCTGGCTCCAGGGGACGATACAGTGACGACTTTGATGATAATGAGGACCTAGCAGACTTTGATGACAATGACTTTGCTGAGTTTGAGGACATGAATGAGGATCCAACAGCTGATGCAGAAACTGCTTCTCCACCCCGTGCCTCACAGGCTGCTCAACCGGAAGAAGAGGAGGAAGAAGAAGATGAAGCAACTGTTGAGCTGGAGGATGGCCAAGATGGATTTGAGGACTCGGAGACACAAGTATATCTCTTTGTCTTTGAAAATGTTCCAGCACAGTTTTTACATAACTCTTAATAATGTAATCATGTATTTCTGAAGGATCAAGATATATACAGCAAATATGACCAGGAGGAGTTTGAGGGGATTGGAGACATGGAGAAGACTAGCCACTCTATGAAGGACCCTCTCATAATCCACACGGTAACAGGGCCAAATTTCTCACAGTTTTTGTTGAATGAATGAGTATATGGTAAAGTCTTTTTCCTACCGTTTAAAATATGTTTAGGGCAAATTAAAGATTAATCGGTGATGCTTATCTGAAATAATTGTAATTAATATAAAATTACACATCTATAAGAGGATAACTGCGAAACTATTTTTGTTTATTACTATTCAATTTTCTTTGTTAAATATGTTTTTTAATTTTTAATTTTACAAGCATAACGTTAACTCTGAAATATGAAGTCAAGTGATCCTCACCTAAATTACCATTACTACAACAACACTGATAACTGCCTGGTGTTTCTCTGCAGGTTCCTGCACACCTGCAGAACAGCTGGGAGAGTTACTACATGGAGATCCTGATGGTGACTGGTCTGTTGGCTTATATTATGAACTACATCATTGGCAAGAACAAAAACAGCCGCCTTGCTCATGCCTGGTTCAACTCACACAGAGAACTTCTAGAAAGCAACTTTGCACTAGTGGGTGAGTTTGTTTCCACAAATGTGTCACCTGTCTCTTTCACTTTTGTCTCTGATGATTGTGACCATTCAGTCCAGTTAGCATTCTAGTTGGAGTGAAGCTTGTTTTAAAACAGTGGTTGTTTAGTTTGTCTCAAATTAATTGTTACTTTTCAATGTTTAGGTGATGATGGTACCAGTAAGGAAGCAGTAAGCACTGGAAAGCTCAATCAGGAGAATGAACACATCTATAATCTGTGGTGTTCCGGTCGTGTCTGCTGTGAAGGCATGTTGATCCAGCTCAAAGTAGGTTTATCTCACATACATGAGTATATTGTGTATTTTGTCAGTGTATGTCTTTAATATATAGTCATATTTCTGGTCTATTCTAGTTTCTTAAGAGGCAGGACCTGCTTAATGTTCTGGCCAGGATGATGAGACCTGCCTGTGACCAAGTGGTATGTATCAGTCAAGCAATACATATATTATAGTAATAGTACATGTAGTTTGTATTTTTGCTCATCACTCTCTAGGCCAACATCCAAAGAACTATTTGGTCCTATTCCTATATACACAACAACTACTTTACTTAGTTACCAAATTTATTGTTGCATATCGATTTCAAATTATGGTTAAACTGCAATTTATATTAGTTAAAATTATATAAGAAACGTTCTTTTTGTGGCAATATTTGTATTTTTGTTTGCAGCAAATCAAAGTCACTCTCAATGATGAGGACATGGATACTTTTGTGTTTGCGGTGGGCACCAAGAAAGCCATGGCCAAGCTTCAGAAAGAGATGCAGGACTTGGTAAATATTTTGTAGAACTTTGGTGTTGCAAATTAAAAGTGCCATGTTATTTGTCTCTCTCCATTGCCCGTAGGTGTGAGTGTGTGTGTGTGTGCATGGTTGTCTGTCTCTGTGTTGCCCTGCGATGGACTGGCGACCCGTCCAGGGTGTACCCTGCCTCTCGCCCATAGCCAGCTGGGTTAGGCTCCAGCACCCCCGCGACCCCGCATTAGGGAATAAGCGGCTTGGAAAATGGATGGATGGATTTTATTTGTTATAGCCCTGTCTGAAATGATGTGCTCTCAGCATGTTTTTGACAATTGGTTTTCATGTAGGTAGTCCTAATATAATGAAACCTATTAAGAAAGGGTACAGAGGAGAAGTGTGGATTTATTTATTTAATAATCTAACTGGCCTTTATAATTCTCTTCCCACAGAGTGAGTTCTGCGGAGACAAGCCTAAGTCTGGGGCCAAGTATGGGATCCCAGACTCCCTGTCTATTCTGAGTGAGATGGGTGAGGTCACAGATGGAGTGATGGACAGCAAGGTAAAGCCTGGATTATTGTGTATATAAATGACATCTTTGTCTCTCAACCTTGCTTTTGAGTATGTGTTTTGTGTTATTAGATGGTACATTATATTACCAACCACGCTGACAAAATCGAGTCCATCCATTTCTCGGACCAATTTTCTGGTCCAAAAGTTATGCAAGAGTAAGTATTATTTGGGCTCACGTGCAAGTAATTTATCATGTTTGTATTTTCTGTGTGGTAATAATAGTATTTGTGTCTTTTGTTAGGGAGGGTCAGCCCTTAAAGCTGCCTGACACTAAGAAGACCCTGCTGTTTACATTTAATGGTCAACATTTTGGCTTTTTTTTTTTTAAAACTAGTATTTCTTTTTAACTTGTACTTGTAAGTTTACCCTATGATTTTGATGTATGTTTGCAGTGCCTGGCATGGGCAACACTTCTCCCAAAGACATGGACACTCTGCTTCCTCTCATGAACATGGTCATCTACAGCATTGATAAAGTCAAGAAACTCCGTCTTAACAGAGAGGTGAGCTTTTGTGTGTGTGTGTGTGTGTGTGTGTGTGTGTGTGTGTGTGTGTGTGTGTGTGTGTGTGTGTGTGTGTGTGTGTGTGTGTGTGTGTGTGTGTGTGTGTGTGTGTGTGTGTGTGTGTGTGTGTGTTTTAATTTAAAATTGGAAATATTGGAAATGCAGGTATGAGTTCTATTATTCTCTCTGTATACACAGGGCAAACAGAAAGCTGACAGAAACCGGGCCCGTGTGGAGGAGAACTTTTTGAAGCAGACTCATGCTCAGCGTCAAGAAGCAGCCCAGACTCGCCGGGAGGAGAAGAAGCGAGCTGAGAAAGAGAGAATCATGAATGAGGAAGACCCTGAGAGACAACGTCGTCTAGAGGTGTGAAAGAAGACTTTTCACAATAAATCCCTCAAGAATATGTTTGTTCTCTTTACCTTCTGAAAGATTGGAGATTAAAATCCCTTTTAAAAATGACTAATTAACAACAAATGTAAAACTTTCATTCTCAGTGCCGAGTTCTTAAAAAACAAATATTCATTTTCAGGAAGCAGCCCAGCGACGTGAGCAGAAGAAGATTGAAAAGAAGCAGATGAAGATGAAGCAAATCAAAGTGAAAGCCATGTAAAAAAAAAACACCTTAGGGAAGGGGGTACAAGCACATGAAAGAAGTGCGTAAGCTCAGTTTTCTCCAGCTTCTCTCTCCAGTCTGCGGCTCTGGCTTCAGCTCCAACCAGACATCATGTGCCTCTGGGTGTGTCAAGCTTAGCTTAGCTGTTTCCAGCACCTGTTCCATTTGGTGTGACTAGATCTTAATGACCGAGTGCACTGCCTGTCATGTTGAGAGAGACTTTTTACCATAAATTATGTCGCCATAATTCTCATCACAAATGTTTTTTCTTCTGTCTGACTTTCACAGAAATAATCAATCTTTTTAAAGTAAATCTGCTGACGAAGACTACACAATTTGATGGATGTGAGCTGTTTTAAAGGAATGGAAAATATTGCTGTCTCATCGGACTATATTAGCATTAATATAATAAATGATAGTATCAAAACATTCTTATTTCTGTCTGATGAAAATTTATTTGATTAAAACTTTGAAAATACTTTGGTATTGACGGGTATTGGATTTGCAAAATAGCAGTAACTTTTTAGAAACTGACACAGAGACCTGTTAGCATCAAAGCCTGGGCCTGTAACAGGAAGCAGAATGTAAGGCTAAATATAACTTGGAGTTTGTGTCAGCAATCCCTGAACTAGATTTGGTTACATGATGGTGGTCTTCTTTAAGCAGCCAAAATAGCCCTATAACCCTGATTAATTATTGGTCAACATGACGGAATGTGAAAGAGTGATGATACTGTAAATATAGATATATAGAATACAACAAAAACTAAAATATTTGTACTTGGTCACACTTAACCCTGCAGGTTGTGTTCAGTCTAGATCTACACTAAAGCATCTGCTTCCATTAATCTGAGAACTGCAAACATTTGAATAAACTAGTTCACAATGATTCACTTTTTATTCATTGTTATGGATGTATATAGTTTTGTGTGTATGTGGACAAACGTCAAAAAGTTGTGTGCACTTGTTGAAGTGCACTTCGGACATTTTATTATGTTTTTTTTTGCTTTTTTAGAATTCCAATTCAATTTATGTTGTCATAAAGGGAACAGTGACAAAAATTCACTCAATTGGCTATTGCCAATCACAGTGTTGTTGCTACTTCATAGACAAACACTGTACCTTTTGGCTTCATGTTTGTGTTTTAATCTGCATCAGTTGCATTAAGACACAATATAATGTATGTGGGCAGTTGTGACTGGTACTAGTATTACTGTAAATTATATATACATATGTTACACTCATCAAACATGTTACTACATCTACATAATGCATTTTTATATCCTACCTCACAATGACATACAAGACTTATTTGTAATAATAGTAGTACATATAAATAACATTTCTTTTTCTTTTTATAGTATACATACATGTTCAGGGGTTCAGTAAGGTCCACACAAAAGAATTATTATAAAGATTAATTGTTCTGTCTGTTGTATATAAATAGTTAAGCCTACGTTCTAAATATTTAAAACGCATTTCAACTTTTGTTTGTGCTGTTTTGTCACTGATCATCCTTTAGGTGGCGACTTGATTACGCTGGAGTTTGGTTTGTAAAAGCACATTCAAGCAAATTTTCTCTATTATAGAAATTAGACAATAATAACGCGTGTTCCCTTACCGCGTTGAACTAAACAATATACACATTTTATTCCATCTAATGATTCACGTGTAGATATTACAGATATATATTTATTTAGTAACCGGGTCTGGAGAAAGTGCCGCTCGGGAATCGTAGGCTGCATTCTCATACGCTGATGGAGAACAGGCGAGGCTTTCAGGTTGGTTACGCGATGGCCGCTCTCTCAACAATATCGGGAGTTTAAAGCGAAAACAATGGCTAGGTCACTCCCAACGGGGTGTTTTTGCATCGACTAACTACCGGAATGATAGCAGCACAGTTTTAGCTGATTAGGTTTGTTTTAAAGAAGAGTCGGAGGCGTCCCGATTCTGTTGGGGACTCAGTGTTTTTCTTGTTCGTCTCCCGGGCCTGGCCATAGCAGCCTACACTGTAGCGGCGGGTTGCTACTTTTGGATGAGCGGGCTGTAGGTCTCACAGAGGTGGGGTCTGAATTTTGGCGAGCCGGAGGGGAAACATCTCGGATGAGTCTCGAAGAGAGGTGCATAACGCGAATGCCACTTATAAGGCGCTCTTAGTGAGATTGAGGGGTCAGCAAGAAGAGAGTTTGATTCCTACTTGATGTTGTTACTAGTTAGCTAGCATTAGCCAACGGTAACGTTAACTTGTCCTAGCTAATGTGAGTAATTCAACAGTACTCACCGTTGTCTAACGCAAGCCTTGTGGATAATGCATTTATTACGAATTAGTTATGAACGCGACTTAACTTGCGCGTTGAGGGAACGCTATAGTGTTAGAAAATGTTTCTTTGCATTTTGTTGGCGCACACTAGCCTCTGCTAACAGCAGGTCGCTAGCTAAACTAACCGTTCAGTGACGTAACGCTGGTCATTGTTTTGACAGCACGCAGCATCATAGGGGAGACTTTAAACGTCTATATGATTGCCTTGTATAATTAATTTACATTGTGCACGGCAAATTATTATTTATAGAAACTGGTAAGAAATGTTAATGTTTGGCTAACTGGCGTGACGCATCTCGTCGTTCTATTACGTTAACATTCATAGAACATACTAGCTTCATTATACTTATGGCTGATTTGAGATCGTTCCATCCTGGTGAAGACTTTGGTCCCCAAACAGTGTTCAACATGACGTTTTTTGTGTCCTACACAGTTGTAGGATGGATCCAGACAGTGGGGTGGAAACACAAAAAGCTGTCAGTTTGCAATGGAAGAGCTACAAACTCGTCCAGGACCCAACCCTTAGGCGGGTCACACAGAAAATCTACAGATATGATGGAATCCATTTCAGTGTGCCCGTGAGTTGATTTACAGTTTTCTCCTGTTTAAGATGTGTGCGTGTGTTGGGTCCAGACATTTATAAATAACCTACATGTTGTATATCATCTAAGGATGCTGGATTCCCTCCCGTGGGCGATCTGCGGGATCCTAGACCCCGGAGACTATGGTCCAGGTATACAGAGCTGTCCCTTCCAGTGCCGAAGTTCAAGGTGAAAGTTCCTGATTAATATTAATTTCACATATCTTTGTGGCCATAGTTGTTGGGATTACTCATAACATTTTCCTGATCTTATGACATTATTTATTACAGCTTGATGAGTTTTACGTTGGTCCCATACCTCTCAAGGAGGTAACCTTTGCAAGACTCAATGACAACATCAAAGAGCCCTTCTTGGCAGAAATGTGTGCAAAGTTTGGTGAGGTGGAGGAGATGGAGATCCTGTTTCATCCCAAGACCAGGAAGCACTTGGGCCTAGCCAGAGTTTTGTTCACCAGCACCAGAGGAGCCAAGGACACAGTCAAACAACTGCACAACACTTCTGTCATGGGTAACATCATTCATGCTCAACTGGACATAAAAGGTAAGCTGATGCATGTCAGTGGATGACTTAAATAATTAGCATGTTGTGAATTATTATTATAAGTATTTTAACTAGGTTTTAAGATCTGCTAGTAAGATAACAGCAAGGATGTATTAGCAGCTTTGCTTCCTTGCATTCAAGTTTGTTTTCAAAAGTAGAGATGTCATGTACCTGTTAGCTCATTTCACATCTGATTTTCCTTTGTTTTTCTTAGGCCAGCAAAGACAGAAGTATTATGACCTGATAGTAAATGGGTCCTACACTCCTCAGACAGTCCCCCTGGGCGGTAAGGCTTTGACAGAACGGCTCCAACCTCAGGCCCCAACACAGCCACAGCCTGACACGGTATTGTCACAGCATATATGTCACTTTAATGATTTAGAAATCATCTAAAGTTAATCTATTAGTCGATAATAATAATAATAATATATATATACCTGTACTTGCATGTAGTTATCTGTCATCTGTACTTATAGAATCCTCAATATTTACTAACCTCTTTTTTAATTGAGTAAATGTATTTTTTGCACAGTCGTCAGATATCAGGCGGAGGCTCTCCAGTGAGCTTGCAGTTTTAGCAGCCGGAGTCCAGGCCCTCACATCAGGAAGTGTTACCCCTAGCACTGTGGATTCTGGTTACAGTGATCAGCGACTAGACACACCACCTTCCTCCATGGTGGGTCCCTATACCCCAGGTTCCACTGCTTCATCTCAGGGTGGTGGAGGAACACCTTACAACTCCAGATCTGGTACTCCTTTCACGCAGGACTCGGGATACACTGGGGGCAGGTTAGTTGCTGATATTAAACCTTGCATCACATCAAAACATCTAGTCTCGCTGTTATTTAACATTATTTGTTGCATTTATACACATTTGTTAAGACGTTTTTAGCAGTAATTATATTGCAGAGGTTCAGAGTGCACTGCTTTCTCCTAATGATATTAAAGTACACACAGAAATGTTTTGCCTAGAAAATTTTGCTGTGCCATTGTGCAGTATAATTGTTAAACAAACCTACCTAGAATAAATACAATTTGACATAGATGGAAAGAATAGTGTCTGTGGTAGCATAGCATGACTCTTCAGTATGTATGCATTTATTAAGTAATTACTTATTGTGTCTTCTAGGCACAGTGGTTACAATAGTGGCAGTGGCTACCCTCCCCAAGACATGCTACCTTCCTCATCATCATCTTCTGCTGTTTCATCCACTGTTGGAGGATATAAAGTACCTCGCTACCCTGAGGATGCACAGGAGCCTTCAATGTTTCATCGTGGCCGCCCTATATACCCCCAGTCATACCGTCCCAATGAGCCACCGTGCTTCCCACCCTATCCCAGTGTTGGTGGGAATGGGCCACAGATGGCCCACCACTCTTCTATGCCACCACCACCTCTTGCCAGTCAATATGATCAGAACCTTGGGTCAGACAGGGATAGAGACCGTGACAGAGATTCAGGAGGTCGCTATGCGGCAGGAGTAGTTGGCTCGAGAAGGTCATCTTACCACCACCAGCAAGACACAAATTCTTCCTCAAAATATCATTCCCATCACTCCCATCACCACTCCGATCGCAGGGATGACAGGGGATATCGGCGGGATAGCCTGGGCTCACGGTCAGGTGACCACAGCCACCAGAGACACCGCAACCACCACCATTCTCACAACCATCATGGCAGCAACCGCAGAAGGAGTAGCCATGACCGGGACAGAGACAGAGATCGAGACCGAGATAGAGACAGGGACAGAGACAGTGACTACTCCAACAGCTCTGACCCTAGATACAATTCCAATTCCTACCGCTCTTCCTCAAACAGCATGTCTCCCCCTCCATCATCTTACTCCTCATACTCCTCCTCCAAAGAACCCACCCCTGCCCCTCCTCAGGGACTGGACAGTTCTAATCGTCTGGGAGGCACAAGCTTGGCAGAAAGGGGCTCCCTATCATCCGGTGCTGAAAAGACTACCACCCTGGTCACCACGGTGCTTTGCCTCCACCTCCTCCTCCTCCACCTCCACCCCTACCACCAGCCTCGGTTATGGCAGCAGCTGTAGCTGAGACTCTTGGTACAATGGATTTTGTCCAGGATAGTCCAACACATGAAGAGCAGTGGACAAAGCCCAAACGCCGTCCCAGCACCCCACCTGCACCACCAAAGTCACCCCCACCATCATCACCTCCCCATCCCTCTATCAGTTCCTCCTCTACCTCCCCCTCCTCCACTTCACTTCCTCATCACCTCCCTTCTTCTTCAAGTTCCCCACCACACCCTCAGCGTGATTCGTCTTCACCTGAACCAGATTCTACCAATGAGAGTTTGCCTTTCGTCTACCACAGCAGCAGCCTGGATTCTCGTATAGAGATGCTGTTAAAGGAACAGAAGGCTAAATTTTCTTTTCTTGCATCTGATGAGGAAGAGGAGGATGATATGAAAGAGGACAAGCAAAGGGGTACACATGGAGAAGGAGGAGAACGAAGAGGAAGATCAGGTGATCTAAAAGGGGAACAAACAAGTAGTAATCAGGTTCATGACAGTGGTGAAAAGGACCACCGGAGGAAAGGAGACAGAGATAGCCACAGAGGAAGGAAACGGGGAAAAGGAGGAGAGGGTAGGAAGAGTCCCACTGTGCTAACAGCAACAGCGCCATCCTCTTCCTCCTTTTCTCCACATATCCCACCCGTAGAAGAACCCCAGACACAGGTTGGCCTTCCCGGACTTGGCACCTTGCAGGATGAATCTTCACAGAGTGGATCTGCTGATGCAAGGAGCACAACTGGAGCACACACACCACCTTATAATGGACAGAGTCAGGTATGATCCGTAGCACAACAAGAACCTTCACAAACTACTGAATCTCAGCATCCATTATGTTTTTCACTTTGTGGCCAGTGAGGTGATTAACATTATGCTGTCTGTAGATACAGAGACAGCTTTTATTGGTGAAATGGACTAGGGAAATTGTATATTCTATTCACTGAAAATGCTGAGGGTTCTACAAACCAGGAGTAAACCTAACATTAAGGCAAATGTCCTGCATTTAAAAGTGTGTTCCTTTTGATAATGATGATGAGAACATTGTTTTTGTGGTTATATAATTAATGTTAATTTTTCACAGGTCGTTTTGTCTTTGTTGCTCTCTCTGCTGTGCCTAAATACACAAATGGTAATAGTTACTTAAATAGTCTAAACTTTTTTTCTTTCAGTCCTCCCCTCGCTCCTCAGGGGAAGACATGGAGATTTCAGATGAAGAGGAGGAGGACACTACCATAACAACGGTGACTGCCCACCAGCCCCCTGTCATCTCAGGTTCCTCACCGTCGTCCCAGGCTGCCAATGCCTCACAAACAACGGACCCCTCATCTTCCCCCCCACCAGTCAATGATTCTGCACAGCACTTTGGCACATCCATGCACCCTCCTATACCCTCTTACCCTCCTCATTTGCCCCCTCCCCCTCCCCCTGCTTACTCCCTCCAGCCCCCACCTCCCCCAGGGATTCCTCCCCTTCCCCACATGGAACTGCACCCTGAGTATCCTCCACAAATGCCCCATCATATGTATGACTATGCTGCCTCTATGGAGCTGATGAACCAGTACAGTGGTGGAGCTCCTATGTCTTTCCAAATGCAGACCCATATGCTAAGTCGCCTACATCAGCTGCGTATGTCATCATCTAATGGCACGCCTGACCCTGGTGAGGCAGCCACAGCAGACTACACATCTTACCATCTTCACTCAATGCCGCCAACTCACCCCTATATGGACCAAGAGGGGAGTGGGGCAAATGCTCATTATGACCAGGACCATCGCTACATGCCCCATCACATGCCCTACTCCTACCCCGACCCCCACAGCACTCAGATTCCACCCCCTCCCCACCATGGCATCCCACCTCACCATACAGCCTGGCCTCAGCATGTCATACCGCCACATTACCCCTCTTACATGCCCCCGCCTGGCTATGAAACAATGATGCCAAGTGATGGAGAAGAGTACAGGGCTCCAGGGGAGGAGATACCCATTCTCGCTGAGAATCCAAATGAGGCCACAGTACAGATGGTGCTGGGCGCCCTCATCCAGGAAATGAAAAACATCATGCAGCGAGACCTTAATCGCAAGATGGTGGAGAATGTTGCTTTTGCCACTTTTGATGAGTGGTGGGACAGGAAGGAAACCAAGGCCAAGGTAAGGAGGACAGTTGTGCTGTATTGTTGTATTACGAATTACATCCAGAACTTTTTTCAGTGGCAACAAAAACAAAGTCAAAATATTAATTTTGACGAATCTTAATTATTACAAATTGTGAACCTTTTACTATTCCAGCCTTTCCAGACAATGGTTAGAGGGGTGTCCGCTTTAAGGGATGATGAGAAAAAGGAGGAAAAGGTGAACCGTCCACGCGAGCCTCTGACGTCACTTGTAGACTGGGCCAAGAGTGGGGGCATGGAGGGCTTTTCTCTCCGAGGAGCACTGCGGCTGCCTTCGTTCAAGGTAAGATCACAATAAGATTTAAGTTGTATTTCCACAACTTAAAATAGAACATTGTTATTTTATTTATTGCTATGTTAAATATTTTTCATATTAAAAATATTTGTTGGTGTTCATTTGTACAGGTCAAAAGGAAAGAACCTCAGGAGCTTGAAGAGGGAGACATCAAAAGACCACATCCCTTATTGCCACCGGATGATGATGATGAAGGTTGGCTGTGGTTTCACAGTTTTGCAGGTAGTACGGGTTTTATTGACCTACTGTATTTAACCTTTTGGGTTATTTTCAGCTGCCGATGGAAGAATTCCGGATTCGGAAAGGCATGGGGCTGAAAGAGAAAACAAAAGGAGGAAAAAGAAGCCAAGAAGCCGTAAACCTTGGGAACTTGACAGTGAAGGAGAAGAGACATCGGATGGCTCCTCTACTGAAAAGGTATGCTTTTTTTTTCCAAGAAGAACAAGATTTGATCCGTTTCCATATGATGGTGACTGATACCAAAATAAATGTGATTTATGTTGGTGTTGGTGAGCTGAAGATGTGAATGAAAAAAGCAAAGAGCAGTTTATCACATGTAATACTAACTTTTAATAATAAGTTGATTGTAGATGGAGTTTATGTGCACTGATTTATATGCTTCATTACTACTTAAATAAATGATACATACAGATCAATATGACAAGTCATTATTTACTACCGTAATTCAAGCTTTTAAAAGAGTTGTTTTGTTTTCCATCTTACTGATCAGTAGATGGCAGCATTTTACTTTAAACCTTTATAACAGCACTTTTTTATGTGCAGGAGGATGCGGAAGAAGAGGAAAGTGAGAAAGAGTCTGATGGTAAAGAATGTGTTTATATTTGCTTATAATTTAAAAGTTCATTCTCAAATAAGACAACGTTGAGATATATATATGTATATACATACATACAACCTTTTTATTTTGTTTTTAGATGATGTTCGTAGTGCTGATAGCGATGATGAGAGCTCCTCATACTCTGAGGGCTCTTCCTCCTCAACATCCTCATCTTCATCCTCCTCTGAGGATGAGGATGAAGAAGAAGAAGGCGAGAGAGTTGACAGTGAAGGACCAGACACCATGGATGAGTCCACCATGGACAGCACGACGGGGAGAGAGCATGACAGGTAAAACCTCTGCAGTGCTGAATCTCAGCTACCCACAGAAATACATTTTGTCACTATTGCATCATGATATATATGTTTGTCTGATTTTATCTTTGCAGGGAAAAGAACAAAGCTGCTGTTTCAAAGGCTGATGTTAAAATCGGTGAGTTCTCAATCCTCATTTAAACTTGGTTCATACATTTAGGATAGTACAGTATGCGTAGTTTGGATCATTCCCCTAAAACGTCCTATATCTCTTAGGAGAAGGCAAGGACGGCAAGGCAGATACAGCGACAGCACAAACCAAGCGCCCTCCATCGCCACCATACCCGAGACCTTCGTCACCTGTCGTCCTCGTGCCCCCGCTCAAGAAACGCAGGAAAACTGTCTCCTTCTCCACAGATGAGAACAACAGCAAAATGTTTGCACCACTATCTACGTCTCCCTCCCAAGTGGCGGCTGAATCTGCCCTCCTGTCTTCTGGAAGGTTTCCTGACTCCCCTGTCACTACTGCTCCAACCCACTCTGTTCGTTCGTCTCAAAGCATTCAGCTGCTCCCCTTCGCTTCCAAACCAGGTGAAGGCAATGCCCTCATCGTTCCCCCTCCTGGACGACCGCAGGATTCTGATTCTGAGTCCAAAAAGGGACCTGCAGTTGCTCAGACTACCACTCCTGTCAAATCTCCTGGCAAGCGTGGGGCAGGCAAGGACTCCCCCAAATCTCCCATTCCTCCTGTTATGGTGTGCCGCACTGTACAGAATCTGCCACTGGATCATGCTTCAATGTGCAGGATGGCCTTTGAAGAGGCCCCTTCAGTCCCTGTCAACAAACGGTCCAGAGGCCGGCCTCGGACTACCAGCTTGTCAGCCTCTTCCTGTCAATCCCTTAGGGAGGAAGATGAGGATGAGGAAGAGAGTGAGCAGAGATTGAGACTCAGAGAGCAACTAGGGGCGTCCAGCCTCCTGCAGCTGGCCTCAGCTACAGACCTGTCTGTTTTAGCTGATGTAGCCTTGAAAATGGACCCTGACACTGGGGACTCTGAGGAGACTGAGACTTCTGACGAGGCTGAGGAACAAAAGATGGAGGAGAGTTTGTTCTCTCCTGAGTCACTGGCCCTGGTTATGAGCGCGGAGGGTGTGATTGTTGTCATGGAGCACAACTACTGCAAACCCCCAGTTCTCCCAGCACCTTCTGGTACCAAAAGGAATTCCTCCAGACAAGACTCTTCTGTCTGGCTCCCAACAGAGCTCAACACAATTTCTGGGGTTCTTGAAGCACCAGAGGAAGTCATTGAAGAGGCACTGCCATCCAGGGGAGATGCGGGAGAATGTGTGTCAGCAGTGGGAGAGCCATGCGAGTCTGAGGATGGACAGGCCACAGCCGTACTTCCAGCATCGAAGAAGAAGAGCATGGTCGGAAAAAGCCCGGAAATTGAAAATGACAGGGGCCAAAAGAGGAGACGAAAAGACAGAGAACTCATTGAGGTTCAGGCCACAAAAAAGCCAAAAGAGCAGCCAGGCAAGAAACAGAGGAAGAGGAAACCAGAGGTGGGTGGGACTATGTCAGGCGTGTTCCTATGAATGTTTGTGACTGTCAAGAGCATAAACAGTGTTTCATAAGAGACAATGGTCTCTGACACAATTGGAAAAATAGCTCATTGTTCCTTTTATGTTTTGTCATCAGTTAACCCAAAAATGTTTCCTTTTCTATGAAATTCATTTATTGTTTATATTTACAGGGAACTGACCTAAATGCAACTGTTCTGCATTACTCAGGCATATATACATACTTTATTATTATCCAATGTATTTAACAATCTCAAGCAATAGTAGTAGCAAGTAGTTTAAAGTTTAAATATAGTTTTGTTTAATTTGCTTTTAAACAAATTGACAAGATCCCTAAAGCCTCTTTTCCTTTTTCAACATGGCTCAGGAATCGGAGGAAGATGTGGACGTGGAGGAGCTCGAGTCTGGCGAGCTGTCCAGCTCAGACACGGAGGACGAAATGATTGAAGAGGTCAGGAAAAGCGAGCGTCTCTTTCTGCAGGAGGCAGGGGTGGCGCTGTCCCATCGCTGGCCGAAACCTGTACCAGCACCTGAACCGCCAGTGAGGTTTGACAACCGCAGCGAGTTTGAGCAGATGACCATCCTGTATGACATCTGGAACTCTGGTCTGGACACCGAAGACTTGATGTTGCTGAAGAGGACTTATGAGAAGCTGCTCCAGGATGACCATAACTCTGACTGGCTTAATGATACTCACTGGGTCAACCACACTAATATCCTTATCATTGATTACCTTGGCAAGGAAATTAACCTCTGTTACCAATGTTTAACCATGTCATTGTCATACTGGTTATCTGCCTTTTCCTTGACCTTTGAGCTGCACTAACCAATTTGCCAAACCCTCGCCGTAAAAAGAAGAGCGCCGATGGACAGCTCCGTGAGCACGTCACCGGTTGTGCCCGAAGCGAAGGCTATTACGCCATCAGCCGCAAAGAGAAGGACGTCTACCTGGACCTGGATCTCCCTGAGCAGGTCATACGGGAGGCAGAGAATGTCGACTGCTCGGTAGGCGTACTCCCCCATCCCTCCTCAGATGATTTATCTAATCGCTCCGTAAACATGTTTAGTGTGTTTTAAATAACTTCTGCTCTCTGCGCAGGGGTGTCTGTGGTTTATTTAAACTTAACTCATGCCTACTACATTCTTAGCGTTCACCAGGCAGCCACAGGGCCAGAACGGCAAAGAAAGGCAACAGACAGTGGGGATGGAAACTATTTATTTAATACTATTTTTTTAATACATCTGCAATAATGTCAACAATTCTGTTTATTGGCTGCACTGTAACAAATGGTGAAATTTTTAAGGGGCGCTGAATACTTTCCATACCCACTGTATGTCGTCCTAGTTTCTTTTAAATTACTGAAGAATTGGTGACCGCTAAGTGAGGAAACATTTAAACCAAAAGGGACTGAAAATGGTTTATAAAATATTAAGAGCTGGTGTTTAGAAATAAAATAAAATAATTACTAAAAGAAAGTCACATATTATCCCTGTGGGCTCCAAAGAGCTTAGGGGGTTTTTGGTAATACAAGGCTGGACGGTAAATCATAAGGAATTAAATCTGCAGAGAAGTTATGGTTCAAGTTGTTTTTTTTCCTCCTCACAGTTGCAGTTAATATGCTTTGTTTCTTTGCAGTTGCCTTTAGGGTTTGTCATGTGGCTGCCTCTGTATTTAGGGATTACACAGTCACTGAATTATCTGACAATGAACACCGCATGCTTCTTGCAGGTACTCTGTGATGTGGTTTGTTCTACCTGGAAGTCTAACTGTCTGTGGGGGATTGGTTTTCAAAGCACAGATGGTTCTACATTTCATACTCATCACAATTTAGTTATTTGTAGATTTAGTAGAAGCTGTAACTAAACCATAGCCATGACCTTTGTCTTTGTCCCTTGCAGTCTTATCTGTCAACGGTTTCCAAATTAACCTCCCTCCTCTTATCATTAATGCACACAGTGTTCATGGTCTCTTCCAGCTCAAGGCCATGTGATAACTTAATTTTGTATAATAACATCGTAAAAGCCTTTTTTTGCTTTGGTTTGTTTGCCTCTAGGGAGCAAATAGAGTGCTTTCTGAAAGACGTTCAGAGCAGCGTCGCCTCTTGACCGTCATTGGCACGACAGCTGTGATGGACTCTGACCTGCTCAAGCTCAACCAGCTCAAGGTATATTCAGTATTCAATTACAGTCCAGTGACCGCATGGCCCCATTTAAGTCCAGACATATTACTGTACTTCAGTGGACCATCATTCTCCACACAAAGTCCTTTCAGACAGCTTTAAAAAGGCACAGTTGAATACTACTATCTTGATATTCAGAATTTTTTTGTAGTTAATAAAAAAATGTAAATCTTTACGAATTCCTAAATTTGTTTAAAGTGTCAGTAAACTCTGTTGTTAAACGGGCAGATGTTTCCTGAAAGAACTATTCATATCTTTGGGTGGGGTCTGTTTTTCACTGAAACTGTAAAATGCTAGGTCAGAATAAGCTCGGAAATGATGTGAATACAAACAAACTCATATGCTCACAACATTTTTAAGCCTTTTAAGCCAATTCTTATTGTTCTTATTCTTCTCTTGTCCTGATTCAGTTTCGCAAGAAGAAGCTTCGCTTTGGACGCAGCAGGATCCATGAGTGGGGCCTGTTTGCCATGGAGCCTATTGCTGCTGATGAGATGGTTATTGAGTATGTGGGTCAGAATATCAGACAGGTACGACTTCCAGTCCTTGAATGTGCTAAAAAGTCCAATAATGACTAAAGCCAAACCTTTTCATACCGTCCCATGAAGTCACTTGTGCTTTATTCACTGTAAAAATGTACCTAAGTCCTCTTGATGGTGCATTGTGATCTAAAGAACTGTAACTTAAGCTTGTCTCCTCCCCCATTGAACTTGTACAGCCCTTGTGTGTGGTGGTTGGTTTACACTGTGATGCATGCCGTGTGTTTAGATGGTGGCTGACAATCGGGAGAAGCGGTACGCACAGCAGGGCATCAGGAGCAGCTACTTGTTCAGAGTGGACCATGACACAATTATAGATGCCACCAAGTGTGGCAACCTGGCCAGATTCATCAACCACTGCTGCACTGTGAGTCTATACTATGCACACTGGACGCGTTTGATATGTGGATGAAAGGCTTTCTGGTCCTGTTGCTTCATTAGTCACATACTTTCTTCTTCTTTTTCCAGCCAAACTGCTATGCCAAGGTTATCACTATAGAATCCCAGAAAAAGATCGTCATCTACTCAAAGCAGCCCATTGCCGTCAATGAAGAGATTACGTACGACTATAAATTCCCACTTGAAGAGAACAAGATCCCGTGCCTGTGTGGAACAGAAAACTGTCGTGGGACACTCAACTAGTGATGCACTTCTCCATCACTTGCCAGCCAGCAGGTCACTCTTTTCAGAGCGTACATAAAAACAAAGCCGCCTCCTGGTATCCCTTCCTCTCCGGAAAGTTTAACAGCTGGTCCCACAAAACCCAGGAAGCAGACACGCACACACTTGCACTTTTTATGCACACTTCACTTGCTTGGCAGTGTTACAAGCCAGTGTGTGAGCGGTTGGTGTAACCTGGGGGGGGGGGCTCTCTTTCAGCATTTGCTTCTCTGTGGCAGTATTGTTGGGCCTAATTGGATAATAGGCTCCATCCAAGTTGTTGCGTGCAGCAAGGCATAAAAGGTCTGTATATTTCCATGCCGTTATCCGGTTAAAGGAAGACAGTGGCTCTGTTGTTTCACGTCTCTGATAGCTCACAAGTTCTACAGGCCAGGATCACTCTCTCTGCGTTGAATCCCTACCTGCACCCATCCTCCGACACAGGTCCGCACACAGACGCACAGGACTTCAGACAAATTCAGGGTTTTTAAAAGCGCCTGTTCAGGGCACACTTTTAAAATGACAGATTCAATCAGTTTGGTCTTCAGTTACACAAGATTTAAGTGTGAACATTGTTTTTTTTTTCTTAATTTCTTTTCATAGTATTATATATAATATTGATATTGCTGTTAATAATGTTATTGTAATTTAGTTGCATTTTCTGTAAGCATCTTACAGTGAAATGAGCTTCAGTGTATTCACCCACTGTCCTCAGTGGCTTGTGATTCACCAGCCCTATAAAAGCGTTCCCCTTCTCCACTGTGCGTCACTCTCCTGCTTCACCTTCTGTCTGCAAAACAAAGTCCTCTGACCCCTTGTTTTAACCACAATGAACATGTGTCGGCTGCGTTGTCCCATAGCTAGGAATGTGTTATTTTTACATGGCTGCTGATCTTTTTTTTGTCTGCTGTATCAGCACAACCAAAATTGGCCTGTGTTTCAACTTTTGTTTTTTTTTTTTTGTTTAGTTTAGGCTTTGTCAACAAAACATCACACTGGGAGAACTCATGGTTAGTTGGTTTAATAGGATCTCTGTGTCCTATTATTTGGCTCAACCAGCAGATGTCAGATTTCAAATTCAACCTTTTCATCAGCAGCAAAATTCCCGCAGGTCTTCGTATAAATGTGGTCGCTGTTAAAGTTGTTCTTAAGTGTTTTTAAAGTCCACATTTATGTGAACGATCAGGCTTTTAGTTCTTTAGGGCCTTTCCAAATACATAATTCTATTTTATTTGAGGGGGTGGGGTGATTACAGCATACAAATACCCCTTCCTGCAAACTTTTATCAGGCTAAGGAAAAACAATGCCCTAATGGTGAAATCTGTTGATTCGTGGAATTTAAACAATGTTTGCCTGCTGAACAACTGAGCGTCAGCAGATGTGTGCTCCGCTGCAGACAGAGGGATCTTTGGCCCTGGTGGTGTTTCAGTTTTTCACGAGGCGATCGCCGTCCACAGTAGAACTTTAGTTTTGGTCTTTTTTTTTTCTAAAAGGTGGCTTTTAATTTAGTTCCCTCCCGAACAGGAAAACATGTAAGATACTTCTTGTTGTGATGACAGCCTTTCAATACAAACCAAACCCTCTTTACTACGGAATAAAAAAAGAGAGAGGGGAAAAAAATTTAAGTACGTGTAAATATTGTAGAGTGTTTGTTTCTCGTAGAAACACACTGATTCCAAGCTGTAAATATGTTGTTCCTGTTCCTCTCTCCATGAGGAGGAAATGTGTACATACCTTCCATTCATTTATTTTTTATTGTTTTCCTTTTAATTTGATGATGATTTTAATATTATTTGCAGTATTTCTCTTGTATTAATGCGTTGAACCCTTTATTAATGGTGCATTAAAATATTTTTTAAATAAAAGACGAACTCCTGTTTTCCTTAAATTCTTTGTGTTGCATAGATGTGGCTGTGCTGACAGGAACTTAAGTAGAGGAAATATATGCACCTGCAACTTTTCCTGCCGCTCAGGAAGTGACGCATATGACCTAAAAAAAAATCTAAAATTTCATAAGTCATCAAACGTCGTCAAAGGAAAGCATGAGCTCAGAGTAGCTGGTGACCTGAGAGTTTCAGCACCTCTGGCTCATGTGGCAAGCGTCTGCGTTGTGAAACGTGATACTAGAAGCTGGACTGATATGGGTCACGTATTGCTCGTGATTTTTATTTATGAGTCACAAAAAAGCTGGATTAAACTAGAAATGAACTATTGTTTATGTGTGTGGTCACATTACAAAGCAGTGCTTTATTGCACAATCTGAGCCTACACAAGTTTCATTTTCACACAGTAAGACTTACAGTAAGACCACACTTGTTTTTTTTTGTCTAGTCAGTAGTCACATGAATAAATAAACAGCAGTTTAAATTTGAATCTGATGCAGATGTTATTGTCCTATTGTGCTGAACTAAAGCTGCTAAACATCAAGAAGAAGCATTTTACATCTATTTGTCCCCACACAAATACAGAAGAGGGGTGTTAAACTAGCACCTGAACAAACAAATCTAAACAAACCAATTGAACTACACCAGAGGATTATGTGAAACAAACACCCAGCTGACTGCAGCCACGAAGACACGTCTGGCCTTCACAAAATACAGGGGAAAACCCTAATATCTAGCTAAAAGCGCCTTCACATTCTTACATTATCTGCTCATGTTGAGCAGGAGGAACCTTGGCCGGTCCATCTACAGCAAAAGTTCATGACCTGAAAAAGCTGCTTTATGACAAATTAATAAATAAATTTGTCATAAAGCAGTAAGTCACATACACATACAATACATATACATATATAATATTACATATATAAATAACATATTATATATATATATTATTACATATATAAAATAAACATAAAACATAAACACAAAAATGAAATATGTAAACATAAATAAACCGTCACCATCGTAGCGGTTCCGATCAATACGTCACTCCCCTTCTTGGACGCCGACGTCACTATATTAGGGCAGCAGTCGCCGCGTCGCTTCACGCAGCAGCGCAGCGCAGCGCAGAGCGAGCGGAGCAGCAGCAGCAACAACAGCATGGCGCAGGGTCGCGTGTTCTTGATCACGGGGGGCTGCGGGTTCCTCGGGAAGCATCTGCTGGAGGTTTTGCTGGAGAAGGAGGACGAACTGGCGGAGATCCGGGTGTTCGACAAACACATCGACCACAGTTTAAAGGGACTGAGCACAGGTAAGACGGGTTCCTTCACTTTACTTCATTCAGTCATATCACATCAGAACAAGTTTGTCTTCTGATTAATTATGAAGAATCTGGATTAGAAATAGTCAAGTAAATCACTATTTCAATACAAAGCACAAAGCCTTCAACAACAACAATAAGTGTAGCAGACTTATTCATGTTATGTACATTCATGTGCATGTCTTCCATTTTGGGTGCTTGATTGTACACAGACTCAGAACTCTGGTCTGGGTCTAGAACTTCAGAACCAACCCGACCCAGAGTGAACACAGACACATACTGTAGCAGTGATGGGGTGTTCAGGTGCCGCTGAATACAGTTCCCCTGTGTGAGAAAGCAGCACAAACACCCCCTGGCACTGGTTGCCCTCGCTTCCTGTGCCAGGATAAAGATGTGTCCTGACACGGCTCAAACGCCACTCGTTGGTCGCGTTCAAACGCTCAGTCCGGAACCCCCAGCAAAACTACAGCGCCGCTAACGCAACCGACCCGCGTGCGTTTTCCTGGTAGCGAGGACTTTGTGACTTGCTCAGAACACGGCACCATGCGGTGGAAGCTCGGTCACTTCACCACAGCGGGGGACGCGCAGACAGTGCGTCTCCCACGCTGGAGGAAACGCTCTTTCTCGGCTGTCAGTCAGCGGCGAGGCTGCGGCGAGGCTGCGGCTCGGCCCGGAACGATCAGCTTACAGTAACCAGAGAGCTGGGTCTCAATGACAGGCTGCGAGTCTGAAGACAATGACCTTCTGACCCGCGTTACTCATTTACTTTTATAGTTACTCATAGCAGAGCAACCAATAATCTGTTGGATTTCATCACAACTGGAGACTCTTCTTATCAGTTAGACATAAAACTATTGGTTTACTGTTAGATCTGATTAGCACCTAAATTATAGGATCATTGGAAATTAGCAGGATTGGGCAAGAAAATAACTTTTCCCATGTTCCCTATAAACATTGACTAATTAACTTTTAGTCCTTTTCGACCTTTTAGCTCCATAGTTTTTTTAAAACGGGTACAAAAGTCATTGAACTTGCTCCATCAGGGGTTGGTGGCTGTAACCACGAGGCAGTAAGTTTCTGCTAACCTCGTTTTCGGAAGAAGTGTGAAATCTCCTGTCTGTTTTGTTCACTTGGACCATGACGTAAGCAAAGGCAGTGTGTGATGACTCCCGGCAAACCAGTTCCTCACAGGTCCATTTTAAATAGGAAAACGGCTCAGCGCTCAGGAAAAGCAGGCCCTTGACTCTGTCCCCGTTTCCTCCTCAGAGCGGACGAAGGTGGAGCTGGTTCAGGGGGACATCACGGACTACGGCAGCGTGTTGGAGGCCTCGCGTGGAGCCGACGTCGTCATCCACGCGGCCAGTTTGGTGGACGTGTGGCACAGAGTCCCAGAAACCCTCATCGACTTGGTCAACGTCAAAGGTGAGAGAGTGGTGATAAAAAAAAAAAGTTTTATTTGGGGAAAAAACAACTGGAGGAAACCCTCTCAAGGACTCATCTGTGGCTGATTTATATCCTTTCATTGAGGTCGAGCAAAGGTTTGATCCTGATCCGACTCAAAATGGGGTCAAGGCTGTTTTTTATCGCATCACCGACACTGCAGAGTCAACATCCTTGTCTTTCACGTGGCTTTGACTCAACCAACTTGACTTACGGGGTTAAAGTGTGACGTGGGGCGCCGGGTGGGAGGACTTCTGGGTCGCAGTGCAAACGCGCCGCCGAGCTCGGCCGCAGAATTCCCCGCGTTGCTGCAAGCGAGCGGCCGCGTGCGACGCCGGGGCCTAAATATAGTCGTCAAGCTTCCAGCCGCCGCGGAGCAGAGGTCGCTGAGTCACACGGCTGCAGCCGCAGATGCTCGTGCCCGCGGAGCGTCTCCCCACAGCGTCCTATCACATCTCACAATGAGCAGGAGTGGAGTCTGATGGTCCATGAGCCGTCGCCCTGACTTCTGGCACACAAGCATGGATTATTCAACCCTCCATTTCTGGGTGTGGTTGTTTTTTTCCAGCAAACTGGAAAAACTAACAGTTCGGCTGTATTTAAAACACGTACAGTGGAATTTCGCAGTCTCTCACCTTTTTAATGAGATGCTGTTGACAGAAGCCTGTCGCACCTTTTGTTGTGCGTGTGTGCGGCTCAGGGGACGTGTTGTCATGGAGACAGACAGGCAGGAAAAAGACAAAAAGACACTGTTGTCCAGCGTTTGAGTCACGTCCCCTTCGTGAGCTCTTCCTTCACTGAACCTCAACAGAGGGTTTTGTCTGCGTGAACCATGACTGGGAATCTGACTCCGTGTCTCCACACTGGTTTCGACTCACATTTGCGCACAATGCTCTGTTTTCTTTCTGGCCGTCGGCTGGACATACCAGACATTTTATCCTCATGTGAAGCAGGGTCACGCGGGGCAGCGCTCTATCGCAGCAAGCGCCGTCGGAACCGCTCGGAGACAGGTGTTCGATTTCAAAATCGCAAACATTTCACAATCCGTTACAAATCGCGGGTTGTACTTTATAAATAAGATGAAGCTGAGCACACAGTTTTGGGTTTTTAGCCTTGTGATCTGTAAACACTCTCCAGTTGGATGTTGGATTTTGTGACCGAGTGTGAAATGTGAAATTAGTGACCGGATTTAAACTTTCTGGTTTCTGGCTGTGATGAAACCTCATGCATATATTCATGTGTAAGGATGAACAGGGCTTTCGCCACCTCTGCTGCTTTCATTCCTGATTGCAGGGTTAGGTTAGGATTGAGGCGCCGACAGTGCAGCTGCTTCCTGGTTCAGTCTCTTTCATCTCTGTACACTAATAGAGTCCAGGCTTTAGTGGAGAATGTGCCGCAGTCGCTGTCAATACATTGACCTGAAGTCCATCGAAACCCAAACCCAGCGTTTTTCCATCTGTTTAAGCATCAGTGTTGTTGTTTTTCTTGCTCAGGAACAGAGAATGTGGTCAACGCCTGCGTGGAGTGCGGCATCCAGTGCCTGGTTTACACCAGCAGCATGGAGGTGGTCGGGCCCAACGTCAGTGGAGAACCTTTTATCAGGTAAGGATCCATCTGTGCATGTGTGATCACGTATTGTCCTCCACGACCTAAAGGGAAACGCTTATTCATTTATCACCAGCATAAGTAAAACCAGGATGTCAAAGCAGCCAGTGTCGCCAGAGGACACACCCAGCGCCATGACAGATGAGCTGTAATTTACAGTCCTTTCCGGAGAAAGGATTGGGCTCATCCATTTCTGTGGTCACTGTCTGATTGCTCCACAGTGAATGAGGGCCCTTCACAGACTACACATATAATTAGATGAGGCCTGAACTGGGAAAGCCACAGTATCCAGTTCCCTGGTGCTTTGATCAGGTCACGAAAACGTCAGCATCCAGGAATCCCGTTCCATCGGTGCGGCTGAAGCGTGTTTATAATTGTACCGCTCGCAACTTGCGTGCAGGTCTGAGTTCAAAGCCTCGCTCTCCAGTCTAGGCTCGTGATTAAAGCGTTGTTTGGCGAACGTGTGGGTGTTCCTTAGACACCAGGCGCCAAACAAGCGCCAAAGCAAGAAGCTGGAATGAGCCCTGATGACGGTGTGAGTCAGCATCGTGTATTATGTCACTGTTTAATGCGCCAACCGGGAACGAGTGATGTCACACGGGTGCCAGCTGCGACTTGTTTTTGTTGACGACAACAGACAACAGTCACAGACAACTGTCATCACACTCTGAAGCCGGTAAAGAGGCCATTAGATGATGGGACCCCTGTAGTGACTGTTATTACCTGTTAGTCCTGACATCTTGCTACATGTATGCGCTCGTTTACAATTACATATGGAACATATGTGTGGACTTGACTGCGGCTGCAGCTGTGGCCCGTTGTCGGTTAACATTGCACCTTTGCGTCACTGTGTAAGAATGGAGCCGCCTTTGATTCACTTTGTCCAGACAACAAGCTGAGATGCGAACGATAAAGCGCCTGCGTGCACGGAGCAGATTAGGCCTTCATTTCCGACCGTCCGTCTCCGTGTGTTGATGCCGTTTACGCTGTAGCCCCGGCGCATTCCTCCTGTTCGTGCGAGGTCCAGAGCTCACTTTGTGGTATGTGTCTTGAATTGTTTGAATATTTCTTTGTCAGGGGGAATGAGGATACGCCGTACGACTCCAAGCACAGCATGGCCTACCCTAAGAGCAAGGCCAAGGCAGAGAAGATCGTCCTGGAAGCCAACGGCACCGAGGTACTTCCCCGTCCACCGCACGCACACAGGTGTCCTGTAAAAATACAGGCGCTTTCTTTGGAGCAGCTAAATCTGAACTGAAACTAGATACTGAATGTCAGTTTAGAGGTTATTCTACTGAGCCGCGAGTGTTTGTTTTGTGGACTTCTGGCCAGGAACAGTGTGCGACCGAATGCAACGCGAGCCCAAACGCGTGTTGTGATGATGCTCGCTGGTGCACGCGTTCTAACGGCGGCTCCGTCTCCCTGCAGGTGAAAGGTGGGAAGCGCTTGTACACGTGCTCGCTGAGGCCGACGGGCATCTACGGCGAGGGCCACCAGCTGATTAAGGACTTCTACACGCTGGCCGTGGACAGGGGAGGCCTGGTGATCGGGGGGGTGCCGGAACACGCCGAGCACGGCCGCGTCTATGCAGGTCGGTCCGAAATGCAGTGTGTGTGTGTGTGTGTGTGGGGAACGGAGCAGTGCAGAGGCTGCCTGGAACCTGAGAGCAGAGTAGCACAGCGTGAGCCTCACAGCTGCTCTAAAAGCAGAAGTCACGCAGCCACTTCCTCTGCATTTCACAGTCTGATGGTCCCTCTGATAAACACTAAAATACAGGCTAAGGAGAGAAAGGCTGCGCTTTTATCCACAAAGACGTCAGAGGGAAGCAGTGAAATAATGACCTGTACAGTCTATTCCTGTCTGATGCCTGTTATCCAGCATCAGTCCCCGCCTTTAGATTTCAAAGGAATCATGATTGCTCATAGACTTGTGATGACATGACTTGTGAGCACACCGACAAGCACATTTGTCGGTGTGCTTATATGGTTTTGTCGCTTAGCCACATTTTGATGCTGGTATGTCAGTCCCCGTGCTGCGCGTATGTGCGTTTCAACCAGGCTAAACCCGGGCTTCCTGTTAACTGGCTGCTGCGCTAACAAGCTGAACCATGCATTCGACTTGATTTAAACTTTACAGTCAATAAGTCACATGACTGAGGGAAATACTATGACCACAGACAAGAAAAGTCATTATAGAAAACGGAAGAGTCTGGTTTCTCACGGGCGCTGCTTGTTTGTGTTGCTAGGCAACGTGGCTTGGATGCACGTGCTCGCAGCCCGGGCCCTGCGCGAGCGCCCGCAGACGGTGGGAGGCGAGGCCTTCTTCTGCTACGACGACTCGCCGTACAAGAACTACGAGGACTTCAACATGACCCTCCTCTCCTCGTGTAACTTCCGCAAGGTCCGCCTGCCCTGGCTGATGCTCTGGTTCCTGGCCATGTTCAACGACATCGTGCGCTGGATTGTGAGCCCTGTGTATAACTACACGCCGCTGCTGAACTGCTACACCCTCGCCGTGGCCGTGACGTCCTTCACGGTGAAAACGGACAAGGCGCTGCGTTACTTCCAGTACCGTCCCCTGTATGACTGGGATCAGTGTTTGTCTCGCACGAAGAAATGGGTTGAAACGTTTGCACTGGAGGACCACAAAAACTCTTAATGTCACCTCCGGTAGACACACGGGAGTGGTGTCAGTGATTTAAGCTTAGCCTTTAAACCCGTGAGCCTAGCAATAAGATTCAAACATCCTACACTCATGCATAGATTATATAGACTACCTGTTATTACATGTGATTACCTGAGAACAGACTTCCACTGGACTGCAGTATTTCTTTAATTAAATTGTATTTTGCGTCTCCGACAGTAAAGGTGTCATATGAAAAATAATTTATTTACGTCATTAGATGGATATAAATGTTGGTGTGTAGTGATATGAAGAAGTCAACACCTGGAGCCGTGAAGTGTTGCTCGGGCCTGAGCTGCAGAAGTCCGATATCCCAGCAGATCTATTTCTATTGGATCTGCTTGGCCTTTGTGTTCTTATTTTACAGTTGTTTGAGATTGTTCTATAGTGTTAAACATTCAATTACATATTGTATAATTTTAGTATTATTATTATTATGTAAATAATGACGACTATAAACACAGTTTATAGGCATTTACTACCTGCATAGACATGTGCTTGTATTCCTGTTGTGTTCTGTATAATTTATATAATTTAATTGCATGCATTACAGTGCAATACATAATTTTTTTTAAATTCTTGTATAATTTGTAATAAAAGATTTTTTAAAGATGTTTTGCATTGTTTTACTTTGGACATTACCCTTTTCCCTGACAATAGAAGGAGTGACTGTTTTGTGAGTGTTGTGTAACAAAGTTTGGCGCACAACTGTCAGAGCCCAACCTGCATTTCCATGGACACAGTTTTTGTTTTAGGTGGAGGGGGCCTCTCCGATTCCTGTGGAAACATGTCACCAGCCTCCAGCTGCATTACATCTGCTTGTATGACTAAGACTAAATATATGGGAGTTCCCTTTGCAGGGTTGTTTCGATGGTCCGAGGTGTTCCCTGTTTGTTACCCATAGCAATCCTCATAACAGTTACCACTGGGCTGTAAAAGCGAAAAAAAAATGACTCAAAATCTCCAACCACAATTTGTAATGCCCTTCGAAAATAAGTGAATGTTATGTGTTTGGTCTTAAAAAACACTTTAATAGAGCTACAAGTTTGAGCTTATCCGTACACTCATCACATTTTCAAGGAGTCTCCTGAGAGTTAGGGTTTTTTTTAATGATGAAAGTAGTACTTATACTTTCCAGGTGTCTTTTAACATGCTCGCCTCAGACTGTGACCAATACTCTGTGGCCCAGTTTGAAGAAAGCTGGGCTCTGAGGGCAAAACAAACAACGCAATTTCCTGCAGGGATCAATATTTCTGTTCATAAGGAGCGAGGTTGGGATGTCAAGGTCAGCTGAAAGCTTGTTGTGGAGTAGACTGCGCCCTCTGCTGGTGCAGCGTCAACTTACCATCCAAGTCAATGTGACCGTTAGTTTGAACGGTGTCGTTATTAGATTGTGTTATTTTATTAACGCAGGTGTTGTTTTTTATTTGAAAGTTATGCATTTATAAGTAACCGCTTAAAAATGTTTTCAACCGAATGAACTAATTTAATTTTATGTCTTATGTTGTGAAAGGCAGGTTCCTGTGTGCGTGCGTGCGTGCGTGCGTCCGATACCGTTGACGGAGACGCGCACGTAGCTGTCAGTAGGAAATACAAGCGGCCAGTGTAGGATGTACTCCTGCCTCTGTGCCTGATAAATTAACGAAAGTCAGTTTTGTTAAGGAATTCACATCGTTACCCGGAGGGTTGTTTGTTTCTACTTTAAATAACGGGAGCAAATCGGCGATCAGGTCTAATGTTAGCCGAGGTAACGACACATTCATTTAGACTATACGCGCTAAAGCTAACGGTTACATTAGGCTAAAATAAGCTAACCTAGCTAGCGGGCAACTTAGCCAGCTAGCTCGCCGACTGCAGGACGCTCGCTCTTCCAGGTCCTCACCCCGTTCAGCGGCTCCGACTGCTGTCGCGCTTTAGTTGTTTTCATTACACGGAGAAAGCCGTGGGACCGGAGCTGTGGCGGGGGGACGTGTGAACAGGAACCCCCTGGCTATCCAGGCGGACCGATCACCGTAAATCGCCGGCTGTGGGTGAGTTGAGCGGCGGAGTTAAAGTTGTAGTTGTCTGGGACAGCGGGGTGGACAAGGCCGTGGCCCCCCTCTCGGCCTGCGCTTGGCAGCCAGGGAGGGTGTTGACTATTAACTGTTACTAAACTATTTCATGTGTGCGCTGAATCGGGAAGTTCACTCGCTTCAGTAAAGTCCTAAAGATAGGAAATGGCAGCGACGTGTCTGGTGTTGTTAGCTGCTAGCACGCAACCGATAGCTTCCTAAAAACCGCTACAGACATTAACCTGCTTCATCAGCGATTTGCTGAATCTCCACGGTTATGTGCACAGATGCGTGTACGTGCGCCCAAGCCGTTGTCAAAGTGTAGGTGTGACAGTTGCAGTAAGCCTCGGGTGTGACCTCAGTGTTATGTGCTGTCAAAGTGGAGATATGTAGTGCGTCAAACCGACTTACTGTGTGTTAAAACCTGTGTGTGGAGAAAAAGAGGATATTGGGTATTATACATGTTGCATATGCTACGTGGGTGTGTACGTGTACACACGCTCCTCCCAAAATCTCCCTGATTTTCAAAATGTCATTTGCTTCTTTATCTTATAGTTTATGAAAGAGGATGTTTATTATTATACGTAAACACAGCTAGAGATTTATTTGTCCATAGAAGCTTCTCATCTGTGATGCTCTTGCTGACAATTCTACAGTTATGACTGAATGGGTCTTTATTACATTCACTAGCTCTGTTACCTCTCTTTATAGCTGCAGAAGCGATCCCAGCGAAACCATGGCTGAACTCTCCACCCTATCTCCATCCCCACCTGCACTGAGTGATCCTCATGCAGCTCCATCTATCGCTTTGTCCTCGTCACCACTTCCTGCTGCGAACAGCCCCGCTCTACAGTCAACCATTCCCGCTCCCAAGTCGTCCCTCTACAATGACATATCTTTGACAGGCAAAACTCCTGCTCAACCCATCCCCAACCCCTCCTCAAATCCTCCGACACTCCCTTCTGAGACTCACTCCTCCTTAGTACATAATGTGGCTCCACAGAGAGAGGACTTGACAGAGACTGCAGGTGATGCTATTAAGAATGAGACAAGGAGCAGTGACCCAGTAGCTGCAGAACCCCTAAATACTGAAACTGAGATCCCAGCGCTGTCAAATGAGCCATCGTCCCAGTGTGAAGTGCAGCTGGCACCCCCCTGTCCTGTTCCTAATCCAGGTCCTAATCTTTACCCCAGTGTGCATGTTACCCATAACCCCAATCTTGTCATGGATGATGGTCAGGTTTTAGCGGGCCAACCGCAGGCTGCTGCAGCTTCCGATCCCACCTCTGCTCCTTCGGCATCCCCTGATGAGGCAGCAACAGTTGAAGAGAAGCAACCTCAGCCACTTCCACAAGCACAAAATGCTCAGAATCCAGCCTCCCCTGTGTCTCCAAAGCCTGACTCTGCTAGTGAAGGAGGGAAAACAGAGCTGCCCAGTAGTCCCACCAGAGCTGAACACCCCAGTCCCACTGTCCCACTGATCCACGAGCCAGCCTTTCCGCTGCCCAACCCCAAACCTGCCCCGGCTCTTGATACCCTCAGCTACCTAGACTCGGTCAGCGTGATGTCTGGGACGTTGGAGTCTCTGTCTGGGCTGGGTGAGGACGGAAGCTCTGTGGGCTCCGATTCAGAGATCAATGGCCTGACTGTCAGACGAACGGATAAATATGGTTTTCTAGGTGGAAGTCAGTACAGTGAGGGCTGGTAAGTACAAGAACATTAAATAATAACTCAGTGCCAAATATTGATAATCTTTACTGTTTAGTATTTTACATATATCAGCAAGATCTGCTTCTTTTAATGCTCTACTTCTCAGCTGTTCAAAACTGTCCGTCCTTTATCTCTCCTTGGTCTGACTCAGACAATGCTGAGAGCGTTTTTGTGACTCAATATGTACTGACCGCATATATCTGTGCCCCCACCCCCCCTACACACACACACACACACCCATCTGCACTCTTCCTCTCTTTTTGTCAGATTCTACTTTTCTGACAAGCTAATTGCCCATCCAGTGTTGAATAATTAAACCTGTATTGATTTACCATCAGTACAGTGAAGGATGTTCTGTGTCTGGGCAGCTCAGCGTAATGTGTAATAATGAATGCAGGGGGGAAAAGGGCCTTAAACCATTTGTGTAATGAGATTTGTTACAAATCTGTAAACACTTTTAGTGCAATATTCAAAAGGAAGAGATTTTGTCAGTAATGGAATTTTCTTACTTAATATTACAGTGACAGAGACGTTCGAGTTGAAGTTGCCAGACAGAGAGAGATGAAATGGCTTGACATGTTCAAAAACTGGGATAAGTGGATTAAGCATCGCTTTCAGAAGGTATGCACTATTTATTTGTTTACATAATGAAACTATAAATTAATGACAGTGTTTGACTTTTAGATATATTTGAATTAGTTATTGTCACATGAAGAGACTCTTTCCAGCTCTTGACTTTTATTTTATTATGCAACAAACGAAGAGAGACCCACAAACATACTGTACAATAGTGTAAAAGCATAACTGGTCAAGCTAATACTATAATGTATGTGCGTATGTATGTATTATTAGGTGAAATTGCGCTGCAGAAAGGGAATTCCGTCTTCTCTCAGATCCACAGCCTGGCAGCTACTCTCCAACAGCAAAGAGCTCCTAGAGGCGAACCAAGGGAAATTTGAGGTATAACTGTGACCACTTTTTTTCCCGCATTGTCTTGTTTTAGGATCTCATGGTCCTAAGCTTGTTACTGATCCTCTCTCAAAGGTATTGCATGAAAATTGAGTTTGAGGTTTTATTCCTTGATTCTGGTCTGGTCTATTAGGTTTGAAACTTGTCTGTGTATAAAACCTGCTACAGTATATGTGTGGATTGTAAATATTGAAAGTAAACGAAGAAGCTGGTGTTCTTTGTTTGGGTCAAGGTTTGTGAAGGGAAGTTTTGAGCGAGTATGTTAGCATCAACTGCAGGATCGCTAAAGGAGCGCAGGCGCAGGCAGGCGAGCTGTAAGCCTCTTATCAGGACCGGTAATCCTGCCAGTCAGAGCCCTACCTTCATGTTTGCACAGAGGGGGGTCTGGACTTAGCCAAGTCTGGGTTCCAGCACTATTGTTTGTGCTTTCTGAAGATGACTTTCTTTTAGTTTTGTTTCATAGATGTGTTTTGATACAGGACCTAATCTGCTTAAATGTCAAATGCAGAAATCAATGGTAGCATTATTGTTGCAAAACTATCATTTACTTTTTTTTCACTACAGGAGCTGGAGAGAGAGCAGGGAGAGGCTAAGTGGCTGGACATTATAGAGAAAGACCTCCACAGACAGTTCCCGTTCCACGAGATGTTTGCCGCCCGTGGCGGCCATGGGTAAAAAAACCCCCTCCTCAGCTTTTAAAGCAGAGTCATCTCAGTTGCGTGGGGTGTGTGTTTGGTGTTTAAAGTAAAGTTTACAGTCAGTAAAACTGGTTTGTTTCTGCAGGCAACAGGATCTGTACCGGATCCTGAAGGCCTATACCATCTACCGACCCGATGAGGGCTACTGTCAGGCTCAGGCGCCTGTGGCTGCAGTGCTCCTCATGCATATGCCAGCCGAGGTAAATGTTACTAACAGTAGAGCAGAAAAGATTATGTATAATTTTCAGTTTGCTTGGTTCCTGTTTGCCCACAAACACAATTTCACATCACATTACGAGACAGAACCATTACCCGTTGCCATCGTGACCCTAAAGTTGCGTTAATCACTTTATAAGCTTCTGTTTGTTTTGTACTCACACTCGCTTGCTATCTGTGTTTCTGTTTATCCGCACGTTAATCATGCGATGGGCACACGAGAAAAGATCTGATGTGGGCGTTTGTGAGAAAGCTGAAACACAGTTGAAACTCACCCATATTCAGTTCTTACTTTACTGTGGTTACTAAATTAAACATAGCAGTGAACAGCAGCTGCACATTTGAAGCGAGAGCGATTTGGGCAGAATTCAAGTTATGCTGAAGTTTAACTGACGATCTGAGTTAGATGCCATCATACGAAGGTTTATAGTGATACTGTGTCATTTATTGGATGATTGAATAGTTAACATAACCTGATTTTATTTCTGCTTTTGTTTCACAGCAAGCTTTTTGGTGCCTCGTGCAGATATGTGAGAAATACCTACCTGGCTACTACAGCGCAGGGCTGGTGAGTGCATTCTAAAAGTTGATTTTGTATCACACACTTTTATTCCACTTTGCTCTTTACTCGTATTTTCCCTTTTATTGTGTTTTAGGAAGCTATCCAGCTGGATGGCGAGATCTTCTTCTCCCTGTTGCGGCGCACGTGTCCAATGGCGTATCGTCACCTCAAGAAGTTCAAGATCGACCCCATTCTCTACATGACAGAGTGGTTCATGTGCATCTTCTCGCGGACCTTGCCGTGGGCCTGTGTGCTGCGTGTGTGGGACATGTTCTTCTGTGAAGGTACCTGGCACCTCCACACTGTTTATAGCCACCATCCTTTTTTATTTCTTTCTTCCCCCACACACGTTTTATTCATCTTGACTAAAACTCTGGTGTCTGGTTGCAGGTGTGAAGATAGTTTTTCGTGTGGGCCTGGTGCTTCTGAAACAGGTGCTTGGCTCTGTGGATAAACTTAGGGAACTACAGGGCATGTATGAGACAATGGAGCAGCTGAAAAACATTTCACCCGACACTATCAGAGAGGACATACTGGTCCAGGAGGTGGGTGTCTCTATTCCAGCTATACAGAGCATAGATTTCAGACGCGCTTCTGTTTTTACTCAGAGACACGAGTTATGATTCACCTTGTCTTGTAGTGCTTCGTCTAGTAATCTTCACTTCCTCTGTCTGTCCTGTCCCACTTGTGTTGTCCAGATCGTAATTCTTCCAGTGACTGAGGCGCTTATAGAGAGGGAGTGCAGCATCCAGGTGAAGAAGTGGAGAGAGTCCAGAGGGGAGCTCACACACCAGCCTGTTCGCCGGCTCCACGGCACGAGAGCCATCTACGAGTACAAGCGACGCGCTGTTGCCATCAGCTCTGGTGGCAGCTTCTCTTTCCTGGGAAGCTCAATCCCTCCTCCAGGACCCCTACGAGCGTCTTCCAGCCTCCTCTCACTTCCTGGTTTCCGCAAGTCTAAGGCACCTTTATACTCTCAAGCAAAGAAGGGTTCCTTCTCAGGGCCGTCGGGAATGGAGGGCCTGTCGCATCAGCCGCCACCTGCAATAACATCAAGTGCAAGCCGAGGCCCCAGCACCAAACCACCCATTCCCCCAGGGGCAGGTCAGAGGCCGCCTGCACCCCAGAGTCCCTTGGTGGGGAATTCAGCTGGCTCATCACAGAGTCCCGCCAAGCCCTCAGAAGGCGGCTCAGCAGAAAGCCAGCCGACTGCTTCAGCCACAGCACAGAGCACACCACCGGTACCACCGCCCAGCACCCTCTCCCCAGCCCCCAAAATCGTGTCTGAGCAAATTACTCCTACCATCCCATCTCCGACCGCAAACAACGCCCCTCTGCCACCATGTCCAGATGCTAAAAAAGACGCGGTGCCAGAGGCCGAAGCCACAACCGGAGAGGAGGAAGTAAAGAAGAAGAAGAAAAGCAAAGACGACAAGAAGAAGGAAAAAGAAGACGAGAAAAGAAAAGTGAGGGAGAAGAAAGAGAAGGAGAAGGCCGACAAAGAGAGGCTCAAGAAGGAGAAAGAGAGGCTGGAGAAAGAAAAGAAGAAGGGGGGAAAGAAAAGGGACAAAGGGGGCGGCGAGGCTGAGGACAAAAATGGAGCCGCAGCAGCGAAAGATCTGGCCTAGATGTTTCAGCCCATCATTGGAGGATGATGAAAAGGATGCTGAGCAAAGAAAAGTAGGTCAAGAAAACAGAATAATTAGCGTCAACAACTGGGTCCTACGTTACACATTTCAGAGACTTAAAGGCGTTCCAGGACTATGGTGGAGAAACTGGATCATGGTTTTAATAGCACCTGGAGGAGGCTGTTTGCCCCTCGCTCAACACTTTCATTTTACGAAGACGGGACACGTTTTGTTTTTCAACTGGAGCATGCGCTGCTTCTGAAAGCTCTCTTCAGAAGATCAGTCATAATCTTCTTTTATTCTTTTTTTTATTTTATTATTTTAAAAAAGGTTGACGGCAGTGTTTCAAGAAACATCATCTCAAGGATCGTTGCAGAAATAGTTAAGGTGCCATAGAGGATGTAAATAAAGTCGGCTACTTTAGTCCATAGGATTCTGTTAGCACATGCTCCGGGCGGTTCTCCTCTGTGGACAACTCGCCTGGATGTCTGGAATAAAAAGAAAACCTTGCAGAGCAGGCACTGACTACAGAAATGCTAGTAACGTTGAGCTTGTATTTATTGTCATGTTAAATGTTGTGAGTGAGTGTGTGCCTTAGTAGATCGTGTTGGTGTTCCATGTGTGATCTTCTCCGTCTGCCTCTGCTCGCTTCTGTTGCCCAAACTGCTCTTGAATCCTTTTGCGGTTCCTCCTAATTCCTTTGTTTTCTCCCGTTCTGGATGTGAACACGACGGAGGGCGAGGCGAGAGTTTAAAAGTGCAACCACGCAATCTGGCGGCGGCTCTTTTTTTAAGCGTTTGTGTGTCTGCGACAAAACGACACACGGGGAGATTTAGTTGTCAGTTTCTGGCCTCTGTTAAAAAAATGTTTGTGTTTGCAAAAAGCAGGTGCTAAATTCGAAGTCGACCGGTCGCGTGAGCGCGCACAAGCCCTGCAGACCAAATGTCCATCAGTACAATTAGTATTGTCATGGACCGAGAAGAGTCATATATGCATCTTATTTATCCAAACCTGGGCGTGGGTGAGTTTGTCAACACATTGAAATGTGACTTCTTGTATCTTAAGAAAATGAAGGATGATTTTTGCACTTGTGATTTAGTCACAAAGCACCACTGATGTTGACCACTCTTAGTGTAGTGACGTGCAGCACGGGAGCCTCATCAGGCCACTTTCCAGGCCTGAGGACCTATAGGAAGCCACTTGTCTGGAGGTGCCAGGTGTGCCAACGTAGCATTAACCTCTGACCTTTGGTGTTTTGGCTCTGATGTATTTATGTATAAAGTGGTTAATTTAATCAAATACATTATATTATGAATTATTATTATTATTATTATTATTATTATTTTGAATCCAACTATTTTTCTATGGAAGAGACACCTGATTGACTGGAACACTGGCCAACTACGCGCTGTGGTTGCAGGAGGATCACTGATAGTCTTTATTTTTTCCTCGGCTCCGACGCGACACACTCGCCGCATGACTTCGCTATTGTTTAGGTTTACTGTCCGTGTTGGTTCATTTAGTGTCACAAGTCTCCAGTTTACTGAAACGTGCAGTATTAAATTGACTTGAGTGGGAAAGGTGGGCGCCAGGCGGAACGTTTGGGAGTCGAAGACCTTAATCGTACTGTATCATATACTAAGCGGTGATTTCTGAGCTTGGATTAGTTCTTTCATTTGAGATCTGAGAGTTGTTTGAACATTCATTTTGACTTATGGACTAACTGTCTAACCTATTTACACTCAGTGTCTTGTACTGTAACATATTTATGCATACATTAAATGGCGCCGACACCCATCAGTATATGATGAACAGTGCCCTAGTTAGTTGGTATCAAACCCATTTGCTGGCAGAATAAACACTGATGCTCTTTAACTGTACTGTTACGGATTAGAGGGACTTTTGCGTATTTGTAGCTAACATGTCGCCCACATTCATTTCTATCAAGTGTCATCTAAATATCTAGACGTCGTGCACTCGGCCTCTCCTCTGTTTATAGGCTCAGATTAGTTTAGCGTTAGCGAGGACAACCTGAACACATCTATGCAAACCTTCCGCCGCCTTGACTGTTCGTAGGATGTGGTGACTGATGTCACCGTCTGATGGTGATGATCAACAGAGAGCCGATGCGTTTTGGGCTGAGTTTTGCTGAGCACACGAAGACTTTGAGCAATACATCCTCGCAGCTCGTCTTGGCGACGGCGTCATCTCTCACGTGAGATGTTGTGATGATCGAATTAATTTGACCATCCTCCCGTGGCATCAGTGCTCCAGGATACGATCCTAAAAAAAAAATCCGTCAGGTTGTCTGTGCATTTGCACCGGGATCCTGAAGGTGTCCTTCTTGCTCACGTCTGAAGGGGAGCGACTCCACTGATGCAAATGTTGTTACGTGTTTCAGCAGGTTTTCCTCCAACACCGTTAGTTCGTTTGTGTTTTTACGTTTACATTTCACTCTCTGGCAAAAGTGAAATCATAGCTAATCCATTCCTTCAGATCTGCAACTGATGTATTTAATTGATGATAATGACATTTGTGATGAGTAATAAACCATAATATATTAAATCATCAATGTGTGTTTGTTTCATCAGTGTAACAGAAAACCACCAGGGCTGCTATTATCTGCATAAGAAGCAGGAGGTGACCATCAATTAGGCCTTTCACCTCCCATTTTATATTTAATTCATAATTAAAGTGTGAAAATCATGTCAGGAGCTTGATTTGTTAATTCGTTTTAAAATACATTTATAAATATATGCTTTAAGCCAAAGTCAGCAGTCACTGCTGGGACCAATTAATGGCCTTATTGCCTCATTCAGATGTGTTCCTGTCTCAGAGCCACTAAACAGAGACACTATTGTACAAAATAGAGGTTTTATTCACAGTTTGTCCCTTTTATTCATTACATAGGAAATGGAGGCTTATGGAAACAAGGTGATGCGTTAAATGCAGGAAGGAGCGGAGAGAAAGAAATCGAAGACCTGAATGTTTTCTTTCGGCCCTTTCTCTCGTCTCCTTCGGTCATTTTGTAAAAATCTTTTCGAGGAACAACGTTGTCGTCGCTTTAAGGAGGCAACTTGTTCCTGCCGCCTGCAAATTCTCTCTTCTGACCCCCTCTACCTGGGAGGACATCTTCAATGGGGAATGATGTCCTCGTGCTACACTGTCTCCCTGTTTGAGACTGTTGGAAGGACAGACGCGCGGAGGTGAGAAGACAGAAGTTGTTTCCAAGAAAGAAAGGTTGTTTGAGAAAAGCCTGTGCATGGAAATGATGTTACAGGATAATTTTATTGAAAATCATCCCTATTCCCCATAGGCAAACATAGACATCCCATGGGCATCTGCTCTCTTATGTGTGTGTGACAAGTCTTTGGTTTGACCATAAGTAGCTGAGCACATGGGTTCATGCATAGAAGGTGAACAGGGAGGAGGAGGAGGAGGAGAGGAAAGGACGGGGAAGGCAGAATAGCAAAGGGATTGCCGTCTTTCTTGTCTTCGAGCTTTCTGTTTACTCCTCCTTCTCCTCTCCGTGTGTGATGACGTAGCAGATGTTCTTGTAGTCTACGTTGCCGGCAACATCTGGGGGGAAGGCGGCCCACATGTTCTTAATCTGCAGGGGGACAGGAGGGGTTCAGACGGGCAGAGGGTAGAGATGGTGTGTGTGTGTGTGTGTGTGTGTGTGTGTGTGTGTGTGTGTGTGTGTGTGTGTGTGTGTGTGTGTGTGTGTGTGTGTGTGTGTGTGTGTGTGGCGGCGGCGCTGTTACCTCCTCCTTGGTGAACCTGTCGCACTGGGTGGTCAGGAGCTCCTCGAGGCTGCAACGCAAAGGTGCCGGTTAGAACGGAGGTCCCTGAACGCGTCACGGATCACACGCTCGTTTTTAAAAAAAGTGCTCACAATTCCTTCTTGATGGTTCCAGTGCCGGCGGGGTCCAGGACTTTGAAGGAGCTAAGAATAACGTCCTCGGGGTCAGCACCTGTTGAGGACGCGGGGAAGATCCGATTAGAGGCGAGAAGCATTTGAACCACGTCGCTCCGCGCGGCGCTGAGTGTGTTTCCTATTATTAATAAACAGCAGCAGCAGGAGCCCATTACCCTTCAGCTTCTCTCCGAACATGGTGAGGAAGACGGTGAAGTTGATGGGGCCGCTGGCCTCTTTGATCATGGCCTCCAGCTCCTCATTCTTCACGTTCAACTGGCCTGAGCGACACAGAGGCTCCGTTTAGCAGCAGAACTCGGGGCGAAACCGCGAGAAAGCGGGCAGAGAACGCCGGACGGCAGCGACTCACCCATTGAGGCCAGCACGTCCCTCAGGTCATCTTTGCTGATGATACCGTCTCTGTTCTGGTCAATGATTGTGAAGGCCTAAAAGGAGAAGGCTGCGGTTATTGCTGGAAGGAGGTGAGACCTCCTCACCCTCCTCACCCCCCTCTGTAAACAGTCTATCAGGTGACACAAATGTTAAGTAGAGGCCTCCACCCAAATAGTCAGACTGCAGACTGGGGTTAGGGTGTGTGTGTGTGTGTGTGTGTGTGTGGGTGGGTGGGTGGGGGGCGGGGGGTTAAGATGCCCCCCAGGATTTTCTTACACGTTAATTTGGGAGGATATAATTAGGGAACAGCTGTCAGATGCGCCCCCACCGCCCCACCCCACCCCACCCCCCTCATCCTGTACCATGAAACTTAAGATAACCTCTTGGACTTGGACTTGAACTCGGTCGCCGCCCCCCCCAATCTGTCTACGCTCAGATCACCCTGATGATCGTCTCATAGATTCCCCGAGTGCTACTCAAGAAGCCTGTATCACTTATCGCGGGAGGAATGTTTCCTCTATTTGCAGCACGTATCCCTGACAACACACACGCCGTCATAATCCAACCTCTTTGCAGCCAGTCCTTATAAAATCCCATCTCCCGGACCCCCCCCCCGCACGCTTCCATTTTACAGCAGCTCCTTTCGGTTCCTGCCTTTTCTGTCTGCTAGTTGTCCTGCACCCGTGGTCCAGCTGTTCAGCCTTCAGGCGGAGACTTAAGGAGGCGTCTGACTGACAGCTGGACAGAGGCCAGAGGTTAATAAAAAATGTGAAAATGCAAAGATGCTCCCGATGGCATTCTGACGAGCGGCGCGTGTGAAATAGCAGCCGCTGTGGAAACGGATCCGAGAGCGGCGCCGTCAAGTTGAGCCGGAGAAGCTGAACGGGTCTCACGCCAGATGTTCTGAGCCGCGCCACAGCTGTGTGCGGCCGGGCGAACCTCACCTCCTTGTACTCCTGAATCTGGCTCTGCTCAAACATGGAGAACACGTTGGAGGAGCCGCTGTCTGATGCTGCCTGCCTCCTCTTGGCCTTCTTTGGTGCCTGAGGACAAACACACGTGGCGACATCGTCTGAGTCAAAGTTAAAGTTCACACCGAGGCCAAACAGTCTCATTGGCCCATTCATAATTTTAATTTTTCATTCTTGGAAAATTGTTGACGATCTATTGTAACATGCATGTGTTTACAAGGCATTAGTACAGTATTAAGTATTAAGTTAGCAATATTTTAAAATATTTAATATTTCACCTATAATAATAACAAACCAGTCATTCTTTTAAATGTGCATCACCAACAGTTGCATTTCGCCATAAATCCATAAAAAATGTCCAAAACCACTTGATCTAGAAGAAGTGGTTCCCACGTTAATCCATAGGGATGCTTTGATTCGCCTGCAGGTGGTTCCGGCAGCAGAAGGATTTGCAAAACCCGGGTACTCACCATCTTGAGACGGTATGAGTGGAGCTTTGGTTGATCAAGAAAGACAAGACAGTGTGAAGCCGCGTTATACGTATATCCCCGGGGGTTTATATACCCGTCCACCGGCCAATCTAACTTTAGCCGCAGCCTCAAGTTTGGATGGGGATTAAAAAGAGCGAGAGAGAGAGAGAGAGAGAGAGAGAGAGAGAGAGAGAGAATGGCCAAGGATGAACCGAGCAAAGTGAAGTAGACTGAATGGTGCGACGCCGTATCACCTTACAGGAGATCAGAAATAGAAGCAGGAGTCTTGGAATTAAGTAAACCCGATAGCTGAGGGACCCAGTCCCACGTGGACTAATAAGGACATTCGGGACATTGATGCTTGTTGGACCCCTGGACGCTGTCTCTCCGCCCTCCTCCCGTCCTCCTCCATCTGCCTGCGGCGAGACGCGCGCGCGCGCGCGCGCGCTCGCTCGCTCGCTTTATTTTTGGTTTGTGATGCCCATTGCGATATTACAGCCTGAGATACAAGCATTCTATACGCTCAGCAGCCGATGCGGCTCTTACCCTGTATGTGCACGTCTTTTTTTAAGTTGCGACAAAAGTAATGATGCTCGTATCCAAAGCGGGCGCTCCGCCTCTGGAGTGATGGGGAATTAAATGTATAGAAGCAGCGCGTGTCCCTCGTTCAATTAGCCATTAACACACGACAGATCAACACTGCCTCCATTTTAGAATGTGAAACGGGAGACACGTCACTGAAAAGTGAGATAACAGGTGATAAAAATGAAACTCAGCTACAATTTAAATGGACCAATGGCTCATTCATTAAAACTGACTAAACTTTGATGATTTAATTGCTGACTTTTGGCAAATGCAGATTTACTATCTACAGATTTGACTTGACTGCTGCAGTCATTTACTCCTCTGACCTATATTTGAATCCGATGCATCAATACAGGAGCAGCATTAGACTTTTTTGGGCGAGCTGACTGGAGCTAATTTTAACCACTTCATATACAGCGGTGCGGTTTAGTAGCGTCTCCCTCCACCCACAGCTCACCTGACAGATCTGGAACGTGGCGGGAGACACGCTCCGTCTCTCAAAATCGACTGCAAATGAATTTGTCTTTCGATTTGTTTTGATCTTGATTTGTCTCATTCAAATTGTCAGAACTTCTGGCTCCAACACTTAAAGCTGGGTGTGTTTGAGCTGCAGCGATCTTAGAGTAGGAAGTGGAAACGTGGACTGGAGGCGACGTGTCACTGTGACCTCTGACCTCTCTGTTGTGTTTTCACCAATAGAAATGAAGCGAAATCCTCCTGATGGGCCTTCTGAGCACTTTCCCACCTGTTTGCCACAGCCCCTCCCCTCAGACCCCCCTTAAATATACAGGGATTACTTAGTAGGGTGATGGCAGCAGACATTCCCATAGGAACATAAAAGGGACAGCTGAGCACGACAAAAATAGCTAAATAAACTTGAGGCTCTGCCAATGTGCCGGGCCCCGACACCAAAATTCTTTCCTCCTTTGTTTTGTGGGGTTTCATAGATAATCTTTCATTACCAACTTGTTTAGTCTCGTCTGCTGGGTGAATTTATTTTTGCTCTCTGATCGAGGCTGTTTTTCCACTTGTCTCCTCAGACTCTCAGTTTGATGCTGAATCTCAATGTTGATGATTGAAACTATTATAAACTGGACTTTTGCTGTTTTGAAATATGAGTCTTCACCATTACCTTATAAACAATCAGAAGATATATATGTGTATATGCACAGGTCTATATATTTATATCTCCATCCATCAAGGTGAGGATGTGAACTTTCACTCTTTGGTCCTTCAGTGAATGCATCACATCCCTTTTCCATCTGCTGCAGTTTCCACAGTAATAAACCACCGTGACATCACGGCGCGCTGTGTTTCCACGGTGTCGCCCTGCAGGAGTGTTTCCATGCAGATTTGTGTACATTGCATGAGGCGTCGCTGTAATGTGAAACGTCCCGGCACGCTCCTCCCAAGCCATCTATCACGTTTTTGATAGGCGGCATGTCTGTCCGTAGGTTGTGGAATGTGGAGAAGCTGCCGGGCCGACGCACATGCGGGAACACATGCGGGGAGACGTCAGGGTGTGTGATCACCTGCCAGCCTCAGGTTGCCTCCCAGTGTTAACCGACGCGTTTCCATCAATAATAGTTCATTACATTTAGTGCATTTGAGGTTTAAAGTCTATGAACCAGTATTTATATTGGACTGTGGACGCAGCTGAAGGAACAATCACATCAAGAAGCTAATTACACCAACACAGGATTTATGTCACTGATTTGTTGAATTCAATCAGTGGATTTATTGGAAACTGCATCATCGTCAGTGCTGCACTGAAGTAAATGAGAGGATAAGTGAATAAGAGGCTATAAATACTGAACCTGTTAGAGTTACTGCCTCTTTGTGGATGACTTGGTCTGTAAATCACTGCATGGATAGTGTCTAAGATTGCGCCATCTGACGCTGGAGCTTCGCTTCACACACTGTGCTGCAGCGCCCCCTGCTGGTTATCATCATCCGCTGTCAGTCAGTCAGTGGTAATAATGCTAATGATAATGTTTGTATAATAAATATTCAGCACTGTTAGTTTGACATAAAACAAAGCCGTTTATGTCGTGAATGAAACGCTAGCTTTTCACCCCATGAGAATGTGACCAGAGGAGATGCTTTATCACCACACAGGATCCAATGAGATCACATTTGTAAATATTTATTTAATACTGCGCATTTATGAATTACTGCATTTGTATCATATTCGTTTTTCAGCAGGACATAAGCAAATCCAGCAATTTCTCAAAATAAATATAATACATCAGTGGATAAAAGGATGAATGAATGAATGAATGAATGAATGAATGAATGAATGAATGAATGAATGAATGAATGAATGAATGAATGAATGAATGAATGAATGAATGAATGAATTTCAGTACTTACCACTTCTGATGCATTAATAGACATTTTGTGGAAGACATTTTGAGATGTTGTGGTGAAACACAGGTGTGAATTGAAGAATCAGCGGTGGCTCTGTTACATCAAGCTGCTTTGGTTTCACAGTGGCTCATTGTCACACGTGGTTTATAAAAGGTGGACTGTGACAGGTTCAGTATTATTAGAAAAACCAGAACAGCCACACGCCTGCCTCTGTCTCGGTGCCTTGGACACGGTGAGGCCATCATCAGGCAAAACGCTGATTACTGAGAATGAGAAACCTTGTAACCAGGTAAAAGGGGGCATTTAGCACATTTACAGAAGCCTGGGCGCGGCTGTAGGTACAGTACGACTCGAAACACTGCCGGTTCAGTTCCTGTTTGACACACACGAATCACTCCGTCTCACTTCCTCCATCTCAGGGCTTTGACTCAACCAAGGTCAATGAGGTCGTCATCCTCCTTCGCCTGCTGGCTCCTCAGCCAGTCCTCCCTCGCCTTCTTCACTTCCTGGCCGTAATAATCGTGAAGTTTGCTGAAGTCCTCGAGTGGATTGAAATCCACCAGCGGCCATTCCCCGTTCGGAGGCGCGGGTCCGTTGAGTGGCGTGACGTGAGCGTTTCTCCGGTGCCACAGTTTCGGGGACTTTCTCGCTGCCACTCGGCTGGGTGCCGATGACGCCTGTAAGACGCTGCTGGCGCTGAAGCTTCTCACCTCCCTGACCACCGCTGCAGGCTGCTGCACAGAAAGGAGGAAGCTGCTTGTAGGAGGTGTGAGGGCACTGACAGACGAGCTGCCACGCTGCTGTTTAGCTTCTGCAGACAGAAAACAACTAGTATTAATATATATTGTAGCAGGGCGCTATAGGCTGAATGCAGATTATTTATCTTCATGCTCATGACTCACCTTCGTACTGTCTGCCCAGGTCTCTCACCAGCAGGGACATGTAACAGTGGCTGGCTGAGAGCAGGGCCTTCACCCAGCGCTCCTGAGTCTGATGATCTGTCGCGGCAAACCTATAGGTTTTCAGTCCAGGAGCTTCAAAGACCAGAGAGAAGCCAAACTGTCCATCAGACTCTGAACGTCTCACTGCACACCCCTCCAGAACAATGACGCCCAGCAGGTTTCGGTCGGCCGGTCGCTCCTGGTAGAAAAGCAGGTTGGCTTTCAGGACGAACCACCGCCGCTGGTAGGTCCCATTTCGCTCTTTCTACACAATGAAATAAAGCACAAATAATGACTTCCCCATCGTATCGAAAGATACAGAAATTTCATATAGTTTGTTTTTTCTCCCACCCTTTTGAAGAGGTAGCCCTCCTTATCAACTGGAGAAGTGCACGACAGGTAATGAGTCAGAACCTTCTTATGGAGCTTCATCCCAACACCTGAAGAGGAAAACATACTTTACATCTGGATAGATATTATACTGCATGAAATGAACGCTAGAACCTGGTTAAATTATTCCTAAAACATATTAGGTAATCACTTACATCCACTGCACTTCACAGGGAAACATTATACATTATTGCACTCAGTATGCAATGGAAAAGAATAGTTATTTAGTAATACCCCTTCTCACTAAGTACAGGTTTAACAGCATTTTACTAATGTTGAATGTGTAATTTAATTTATTGTTGTTGTAATAGTTGTAGGTTGGTAAATGCTTTGAAATTATCCTGCCACTAAATATGTGTTTTGACAACAGTGTGAGATTAAACACAACCATTTTTTACAAATAAACTGTTTATTTCCTCATTAAGCCTGTTTCATAAACCCCACTATTATCATTAACATTACCAGCATGTTAGGACTTATATTATTGCTTTAATAGATATTATTCGCCTTAGATTTAAAAGCAGCCTATAAATATAGGATATACAATACAAATCCGTAAAAAAAATCTGAATGTAAAAAACACAACCACAGTAAACTTAAACCTCCAATAAACTCAATGATGCGAACTACAGTCAAATGCAATATACTGCTATAATAAATACGCTCTGATGACAGGTGCCTAATACTGAACTTAGAGACAGGACAGCGACAGTGTTTGGATAGATGTTAGTGGCAGGACTTACCTCAGACAATGCTGAATGCGTCACAGGGCGGCTGCACTCTCACAGTCATTACATTATTTAGACTAACAGATATTTCCCCCTGCTTCTCGTGCCTAAACACTCAGTTCTACTTTTCTCTCAGCTCAGTACCATGAGAACCAGACGATGCTTAAATACATACGTAGTTTCAGGTTACCACCACTAGTTCTCTCTTGGGTCTGAGAGGACAAGCGCTGAAATATAAATAACTCAACCCACTTCCTGGTAACACAATCCTGACACATTATATCTCTATGCTTGAGTCTACCTTGAGCTGATGGGTTGTGCTCAGCTAAACGAGCAATTGAAACCAACCCCCCTGGCTCGCAGGCTGAACTGCTACCTAGAAGTGAGATGCAGGATGCTTGAGTGTGACGTCTGATGCATTTGCCTCAGCTCTCTCACTTCTGCAATTTGTATTTGAGATGCCTTTAATTCTGCTCTCTTTTTGGTTTGGTTTGTGTGATCTGTGAGGCTCAAAATATTTTAAAATATGCTTATGTTTTGATTTGTTTTTAAACAAAAATAAACTTATTTTTTACATTAGGGTATTAAGCTAGCTAGGTATAAAAGCAAAATACTGCACATACTGTCAAGGACTTTCTTTTTTAATGTCAAAAATAGGACACCAGAAAATAAACGTTTTTATTATTATAACATTAATTTCCATCTAAACAAATAACATTTGCTTAGGCTATAGATGTCTACTTACAGCGTCAACGTACAATTTCTGACCTCTACTGGTCTACTCGCAGAAATCTAACTCCACAGCAGACGGTGGCGATAATGCATCGACTCTTTGTTTTATCATCCCGCAGCGTCATCAAACGACAGAAGAAGAAAAACCAACGAAGAAGAGAAGAGTACGCAGAACGTTGTCTGAATTAATTCCAGCAGGATTTCACCTTTTTAAAGCAAGTTGTAAGTTTAACAATCGTTTCTTTGTGGAAGTGATGATTTCTAAATGTTATTTCGACACTTATTATTTTATTATTTAACCTCTAGTGAGGTTGTAAACTGTGTTCAATGCTTCACCTGTGTCGCACGCGCTGGGATTGTTGTTAGCCAACTAGCTAACATTTTAGCTTAGCTATTTAAATTCTGCGCCAAACATTATGTTGTATGGCGTTGTACAAACACGCCATTTTATTATTGCGCTCTGCTGGGGAGTTTTAAAAGCTTGGGTTAACTTGCGTAAATATATAAAGGATTTATTGTCTTACCTTCAGTAGCACCATGTCGAAAAGGAAAGTTACATTTGAAGACGGGAACGGGGAGCTCGACCTGGAAGACGACCCCCCGAATAAAAAGGTACCGCTGTACATTGACGTAATAGTTAAGGTAACCTGTGACAGATACACATTTGATTTAAAATTAAATTAAAGAATTATTTTGTGTCTGTTTGACCCTATAAAGCATATAATTATAACGTTTTTACTGACTAAAGCTATGTAAAAGCGAATGGATTATGAGCAATGTGAGAGCTCAAAGCTCACAGCCTTATTTCTGTCACCTTATCTACATAGACTGAAGTGAAAACGTGTATCACTATTGTTCTTTGTGGTTTTAAAATAGAGTTGTGAGGTTGTCAGTGGTCCAGGCTCCAGGTTCAAGGGAAAACATTCCCTTGATAGTGATGAAGAAGACGAAGGGGAGGACAAAAGCAGCAGCAAATATGATATGTTGGCCAGCGATGATGTGGAAGGTATGTGTTCTTGAATATTCACAATGCAACTGTGATGAGATTTATGGCTCTGAATAAACATTGATTGTTCAGTTTTTAAAATATATTTATGGTGGGGTTTTTTTTACAACTGTAATCTAAGGTTTTTCTCCACACTCTTTTTTTTACCTTTTGAAGATATTAACAACAGCACAATATCCCATCAATGTTTCCTATAATTCGCAAAGTCTGGCAAATCAACTTTGATTAAACCTAAGTCCCTTAAAACCATGCTGAATGTGTTTTTAGGACAAGAGGTTGCAACAATCGACTATGATGAGGGTGTTTCTATCACACCTTTCAATCTGGATGAAGAGATGCAGGAAGGACACTTTGACTCTGAAGGAAATTATTTCATCAAAAAGGAACAACAGATTAGAGACAACTGGCTTGATAACATTGACTGGGTATTTGCATTTTTAATCTGCTTGATGCTGGAAAACTATTCAAACAATGCAAAATAACAGAATTTTTCTTTTTCAGGTAAAAATTAAAGAACAACCTTTCAAACAAAAGAAGAAGGGTCTTGGAGCTAAACGGGCCCGCAGAGCTGGTGATGAGGATGAGGCAGAGGAAGAAAAAAAGAGAGAAGAGCAGCAGGCGGACCAAGAAAACGAAGAGGAAGAGGAGGAGCCAGAGCCTCCTGAGGATCCTCTTGCATCCTTCACAAAGCAGCAGCTCATTGAAGCAGTAGTTGAACTGCTGCTACCTGGGGAGACGGTTGCCACAGCGCTTCGACGGCTAGGAGGCCTCGGAGGACAGAAAAAAGGAAAACTCAAAGGAGACAGTGAACCCACAGACAAAACAAAAAGGGATACAGAAAAGCTTGATCGTCTCACAGCACTCGCTGACAGACTGGTTGGAGCCGGGATTTTTGAAATCTATCATCATACTTATGAAAAACTGGCTTACATGATGAAGAACCCAACCGTGAGACAGAAACCTGTCGGTGGGGGTGATGAAGAAGAAGATGAACTTGACATGTTCGCAGACAAGTTCGATGAGACGCATGGTGCCAGATCAGAGGATAAAGATGAAGAGGAAAATACAGGTTACTGAGATTAAATTCTGTGCACTTGTCTTTAATATTATCTATAGTCTTAATCTGATACAGGTTTCGTCTTTCCACAGCAAGTGACGAAGTGATGTGGGAGTACAAATGGGCCAATGATGACAAATCAGAAATATACGGGCCCTTCACCAGTCAACAGATGCAGGTATTTTTTTTACACAAACTTCGACGTCATATAGTGTGACTTTATCCAGTATGCAAAATATATAGATGGCAGCCTGAACCATTTATAATTAAGAGGTAACAAAGGATGAAGTGCCATATTTTTGTGTCTATTAGGTATAAACAATTTGTGCAACAAGCTTTCCATTTGTACTTATACTGTCTTTTTCTCCTTTTTAAGCATTTACACCATTAAGCTTGTTGACGTCCCTCTTGGTTACTAGATTAATTTGTTGCATGTTAGTTTTAACCTTAGTTTATTCAAGTGGGTCTTATTCTTGTATTTCTTTCCAGGACTGGGTGGATGATGGCTATTTCAGCACTGGGGTTTACTGCAGGAGGGTGGACCAGGAGGGATCTCAGTTCTACAACTCCAAGAGACTAGACTTTGAGCTCTATACATGATTTCTGCTCATATGTAAAGTCATGATCAGTGTTGGTGTGTTTTACCTCTGTCTTTACATGTAGGGTTTGAATGGCAAATCTACCATTTTAACAGGGACTTTGTTTTCTGTAGGTTGTTTTTAAATAAATAAGTGGATTGGTTGCTATCAACCATGTTTTTGCTTTTCTAAGTGCCAAAACATATCTGATTCATTTCATGGAAAACAAGAATTCATACATGTGTGTACAGTACATTGATTTATTTACAGACATGTGTACTGCGCTCATTATCACTAATACATGTGTCTGTCTTTAACTTTTAGGATATAAAACTTCATAAAATATTAAGTCAAACCAAATGATGTGGAATCCTTTTAATCTTTTTTTTAACTCATCATACCTGGACATGGTTTTTGTAGTAAAAATGGTCAGACACCAGAGCAAACGGCATAGAAAGCTAAATTTTCCATTATTTTGACTTTTTTAATATTGAATTAGATATTTTTCACTGTTCAAGTGTTGTAATCGATGTTCGGGTATTTTCTGGATCAAGACCAAACCGAGTGTTCGTACACAGCGGGTCATCCGAGGACGTAGGAACAACCGCCACTCATTTTTCCTCGCCTTCCTATTGGCTGTCCTCCCCCGTCGTCGCCTAGTCGTCTGCTCTCATTGGTCACATTCCACGAGGCGGTACATGAGATTGCTCAGTCATTGGACGAGCAGACAGTTTTTTGGGTTTGTAAAACGGATACATCTGCGTATCGCTGTTAGGCGCCGTCCGGCAAGTCTTGTTTACGGTGAGGTTGGAGGACTATTTTACCGTCCAGCTAAACACTGTAGGTAAGATTCCGTGCAGCTAAGCAGATAATTTACGCTAGTGACGCGTTTAGCGTTAGTTACCCCGAGAGAAAGCGCTTGAATGGTAGGAAATGTGACAGCTGCCGGCTACGGCTACTCCCTGGTACACAAACGGGAACGTTAAGCTTAACATTATATGACATCGGCCTTAGCCAAAAAAGTAGTGTAGATGAGAGGTCAGTCTGTTTTCAGATGTAGCTAGAGATAACACACATCACGATATTTTCACAATGTCCGACCCACATTAACTTGACAAACGTAAACACGCGTTAGCTCATCTTTGAAAGTTTGTATACGAGCCCGTGCTCTCTCCAGCAAGTAGACCCCACTCGGTTCAAATCAAACCACTGCTTCAGTGTGATTGAGCACATAGACAACAGAGCCGCGTGTTTCGCTGATGAATTAGTCGCTAGAACCAAAGACTTAAAAATTTAGAAAGTTCCGGCTTTATTTTTGATGCATGTATCGGCTTAGCTTGTCCGCTTATTAGACGTCGCTAAGCAGATGTATGAACGAAAACCACGGTTTGGGACTGGGTATCAGCATTTAAATGATGATTTTATATATTACTCATATCACTACAGTAAATCAAATTTTAATTAAGATTTCATGACAGGCCAAGCTTTTATGTGAATAATAAATTATGCCTCTTTAGCACATCGGCTATTCATTTGCGTTGACATCTGCCCACTGCTAACCATGCACTGTTGTGTGTGTTGTTCAAGTTTCATCTTTATTTAGTTTAGCCTCTCATTTCATCTTGTATTTGTGTATGTGAAGTTATTTATTGGTTTTCATAATCATTTGGGTAATAAACAGAATCTACTTCTTACAATTGAATGATCCTTTGATCAAATATGCCCACACTCCCTTACTTTAGGTTTCTTTTGAAGAAAGCAAAGACGGTTTTATTTCGTAGTTTTGCTTCTAGGTGTCAGTTTTGTAATACACGCCATTAAACAAATGTTTTTACTGTCTTTGTTTGCAGGATATACCTCATCCCAGGGATCAGAAAAGTAAGTGACTAATCATTAGGATGTGTATTGAAGTGCCTTTCTACTGATATAAAAGCAAGCATGTTTTTTTTCTTGTGTCCCAGAGAAGGCAGAGAAAGGGATGTTGACTTGTCCCTCTGACTCGCTCCCTCACATAGTTTGTCCAATGGATGGAGATGCTATTCCCCCAATCCCTTTCTGTAGTGCACCTTCCCACAGTGATCCTCCACCACCTCTCCTCCCCCTTCCCTCCATCACTCCCAGGTATAGTTGTCATGGCACTGTTTGCTTTTGTTTGCTGGTGGTTTTATTTGTCCTCCATTGTTTAGCACAATTTCTCTTCATTCAGAACTTTCTGAGAGTAGTTATCAGATGTCAGTTGCATAGTAATTGTTCTTTCAAGCAGATGGAATAGAAATACGCATTTCCCTTCTATCACATTACATTGGTCATGGAGATATTTTTGGTGCTTTAAGTACTTTTTATGCCTGTTATTTTTATAACCATATTTATTTAAATTCTGAACCATCCACAGCCACACAAATGATGGGATACCTGAACAGAGAAGAAGTGGTTGCATCCAAGGGATCAGAGCACACACTGAGAATAACACAGACGGTGATTCAGTACAGGAGCCTTCTAAACAGAATCCAACCCCCACCCATCAAAGGGAGGGTGAAAGCATGGTAGGAGTTTGACTTTTTGACTTTGGTATACTTGTTATATTGTGGTAAAGTCATTAGTCACTGCTCACATAGTACCTGCGCACTTCTCTGATTTGTAGGTGTCACCGTCCAAGCAGCTGAGAGTTGAAAGCACAAAAGTGCATGTAAAGCAAAATGAGGTCAGTTGCTCTCTCACTTCAGCGTTTGTCTCTGTTAGTGTTTCAGGCCCACTTTTACAGATGCTGTCGTTGTCTAGCCTAGTAAGTCAACATTGACTTATGCAGTAAATGTGCTGTGAGCGTCAATCGAGTGATTTAATTCTCCTTCACGGTCTGCTGCACCCAACAACGTCAAAAAATTTATTTTTATTGTGACCCACTAAAGCTCAGAGACTGCAGTGAAGCTAAATTATCTAATATTCTCTCGTCAGACAAAATCATAGAGGGGATTGAACACAGTTGCTACAGTAGCCAAACAAAAAAGGAATAACAATTTCTCTAAATATATATGTTTTATTTATAATTTGGTGCATTCTCTGTTCTTCTGTCACACAGCAAAATTAGCCAATATATACTTTTTAAATGTTTCTAAATCAGTGGCACAGATGTTGTCAGTGTTTGAACAAACACTGTTTAATGTCTATAAACATCTGTATAAAATGTGATGCTTTATTTTACAGGATGGCTTCCGTTGTAGCTACACTGCAGAACACACAAACAAGTAAGTAGCAGGAAGTGTTTCAAAGTGTCTGTTTATGATCATTATTTAATAAAGATTCTCTCTAAGGCCCCTTTTCCAAGTATTCACTTTAGGAATGTGCTTAAAGCTTTTCTGTTAGTCTAGAAGGTTTGAAATGGGTTTTGTGGTTTTTTTTCTTAACAAGGTGTAAATAATAAGCTTCCCTTGTGTCTTTGAGCTGGCATATTTTAGATATGTGATGTGAATTACATATCTATATTCATTCATAATTAAGAATGTTTTTTTTTTAATACAATTTTTTTCTTTCCTGTCATTCGTGTTTGATGCTCTGATATCTGTTTCTAATGATGTTGATGATTATTATTGTTATTGTAGCCAAACGGATCAGGAAAGCCATGATGCTACAGAGGATGTAGTGGAGCACTGTGCCTTCAATGCCGCACAGCATCACACCGATATGATTAAATGCGACATGGATACAAGTCAGGGATTGGACATGCTGCTGGAAAATGCATCTGCCCAGAAGGGGTGGGTGATTGGCCCATTGTTTCAGTCTTTCAAGTCGAAGATGGCTAGTTTCACTGAGATTGTCATGAGTCCTTTTAAAGCCAGTAGTCCTCCACCATCAATGGAGCATCCACAGAACTTCAGCGAGTGTGAGCTACCCACTGATGGACCATCTGAAATGGGTGACTTGGAGCCAGGTGGAAGAAATGAGTCCAGTGAAATGGGGCCTGAAACAAAACAGCAGAGCCTCAGTGATATGGAAAATACACCGAAAACACAAACTGTTGACATTAAGTGTTTGAAAAAGTTGTCTTTTGGCGAGGAGTCAACACCGAGCTTAGAGAAGACAGACGAATGTGGAAAAATGTTTAAGGAAGCAAACTGTCATGATTCTGTGCCTTTGCAACACAGTCCCATTCTTTGCTTTCCTACTGAGACTCTTGCAGAATCTGTTGAACCTGTCATTGGCTCCTCTGTTCTGTTCCAGGCCTCTGTTGATTTCAGTACATCTCATAAGTCAAAGTTGGTATCCACTGTTGATAAGGACAAGCAGACTGCCCCACTCAAACCACTGTCTAGAAAACGCATGGGAAACAGTTCAGAATCCAAACCTCTTGCACCTGAATTCAAAAAGGAGAAGTCTGACCTAGAGGCCAATAACTGTAGTGGTATTAATAAAACTGTGCCATTATCCGCTACAGGCTGTGACACTCAGCCTGGCATGGAATGTCTCCAGACGGATGGTGATGAGGGAATGCAAGTGCAAAACTCCCACTTGGTTCGACAGAGCCTCCGCATTAGTGCAAACCGTCTTAATGGAAGGACGGTGAAGTGTGGTAAAGATCTTCAGGTGGTGGAATATTTAGCTTCTGGTTCTGGACGAGCAAAGAGAGGACTGAGACTGCCCCGCCATGCTACAGGGAATATATGTACAAATGATGCAATGACGCAAGAGTTGATGAATGTAGCTACAGGTATTGACCTAACGAGGGAGCCATCGAGAAGGGAAGCTGTGTCATCAAGGACTGTTCTAGAAACAGAAAACCCCCTGAAGCCTGCCACTAAACGAAGGGCTCACTCAACAAGGACAAGGAAAGACAGAGGTGGACAAGAAATGCTGCCCACAGTGATTGGAGCAGTGTTAAAGACAGAGACTCAAACGTCAGAGGCCCGTTTTGTGTGTTCACTGGATAAAAGCAGTGACGTGTCGGGAAACCTCCAAAATGTCTTCAGCAGCATCAACAGCAATCCCACTGTTTTAGGCAGAAGATTGAAGATAAGAGCAGATCTAGTTGAACCTGACCTAAGTATTGATGATGGTATGGATCTGGAAACCACTGTAGCAATCACTTCTGCGAAAGAGGGGGAGCAGCTTTCATCAGAGGCTTTCATCCGTCCCGACACAGAACGGCTGCAGAGCAAACGTAGGAATCCTGATAAAAAACCACTCAGACGGAGGTCCCCAGTCCAGACAAGTTCAGGCACAGAGTCTGATCTGGTTTTTACCTCCTCTGCAGAGCCATCGGAGCTCATGGCCATGGATTTGAACGTTTCTCTGCCTGTTCAGCGAGAGAAGAAGGTGAAAATGGGGTTGAACAGGCCACCCAAGAGAAAGAAAGGCCTCAAAGACTCTCTTCAATCTTCTGAATCTATTGGGGGTCAAGAGAAAAAGCACCGTATGGACAATGTGCCAACCAAAAAAAGGCAGGCCCGCGAAGATGGAAGTAAAACCTCAAGGAACCCTGTATATTTAGAAATGACATCCGCTCCCTCATACTCTCAACCTCCCTCCAGCTGCCCTGCACTGTTAAATAATGACATTAAAGTACATGAGACAGAGAAGAGACCGGCTTCTTTTCTACAGGAGGTAGTTCCCACCGAGACTGGTGCCTCCAAGCTAAACTCGACTCCGAGGAATGTTAACGTTAGGCCGAGGAGAGCGGACAGGCAACGGGGCAAAGCCGCAGTGTTGCACAGCAGGACACGTAAAGCCGCAGAGACGCCCACCTCCGTCACCATGGAGGATGCAGATCTGCCCAGAAGCCCACCAGAGGGCGGCGCGGCCAGGCGTCTGTTACGCAGCTACTCCTGCCCAGAGATCCCCTCCTTCCGCTCCCACGAGACGCCGCCGCACCCCTGCAGGACCCCCACGTCGCACCATCGCCTGTCTCCACTCACTCCCCACGTGCCTCACCCACGCAAGTCTGCGCCGCGAGCTCGTCGCCACACTGTGTGCAGCATTGAGGTGGAGCGAGAGATCGCCCCCCTGTGTCTGCGTAAGGAGGTGTACCCGTCCAGGAGGTCTGCCCCGTACGACTTCGTCCCCCAGCACCTGTCCCCCACCGTTGTGCTTTCCTACAACACTACCCTGTCGGCGCTCGCCTCGTGTTTCCTGTCAAGCTCCCTGGCTTTTCTTTCCAAGAAGGTGGACGGCAGATGTTCTGCTGCAAGCCCCAGCACTTTCTCCTCGTCCAGATCCCCAGGATTTTTTCATAATGCTGGCTCCCCTCATGCCACCGTGGACCCCAGTAGCAGGTAACATTCTATTTTATTATTTTTACTATTTAAAGATGTCAAAGGTAATTCATGACATTGGACGTTTAAACCAGTCAAACCCGGTTTCTTTTCCACAGCACCACTTCTTTGGAGTGTGAGCCTCAGTCAAGACACAAATGCGAGGTGGAGTATGCTGAAGACACAAGTTGCTCCAGTCAGGAGTATGAGGATGTTGGCTTGAGAGAGGAAAAGGCTCTCTCTGATTCTGAAATTAAGGTATTTGTTTCGATTGTTTGTATCATGAATCCCTCTTGTTTTTTTACATATGTTTATTCTGACATGGCAGCATGAATGAAGGATTTGTATTATTAATACTTTCACAATTTTTTTTATTTAAATTTTTACCATAACAGGTGGTGCAAAAGCATGAGGAAAAAGGGAAGGTGTCATCTATCAGAATTCGGAAAACTTTACCCAAACCCCAGAATAACCTGACTCCCATGGGCCTGCCTAAACCCGTCAGGTGTGTAGTTACTGTTCATTCTGCCTCCACGCAGGTGACAATATTTCATTAAACAGCATCATGGCCATTACATTGTTGTGTTCTATATTCTGAAATACTGAGGCATAATTAGGAGCTTTCCATGTTCATCTGTAGTTCATTATACAAAACAAATGTCTTTATTTTCTTTACACTGTTCAAATCCTCACAATCCAATTCAGATTACAATCAACAATCAACCTCTTTAAAGCTTCTGCTTAATTGCAGCATTTTTATAATGCAGCATTATTTCTGGTTCACCACAGATTGAAAAAGAAGGACTTTAGTCTGGAGGAAATCTACACAAATAAAAATTTCAGCAAACCCCCTGAAAGGTAAGATAATGTAATGAAAGCTGTAAGTTAGACACATGCATCAAGCTTTTTATTATTTAGTGATACTACATATGTCTGCTATACAGTATCATCATTGTTTTTACAGTTAATATGCATGCAGTACAGGTTAATGTGTGTACCGACTACTAACGATAGTAGTAGATATAAGGGGGTGTTTTCCCAAACAGACAAACTTCGAAATGTTTTGCTGCTGATTAGTGAAAGGTTTTAGGAACTCGGAGAGAATAACGCTGAACTATGTCTGAACTGACTGGTCTTTCAGCCGGCTAGAGACCATATTTGAAGTGCCGCTCAGTCGCCGGAACGGATCAGAGTCCATGTTTGGCCAAAGACGTGTCAAGCGGTTCCTGGAGTTCCTGGAGGCTGGCGAGGTCAGAAAGTCCAAGAAGCCTCTTGTTGGTGTGGGAAAGCCAGCTGGTTCGTCCTCCAGGACGAGAAGGGGCGGCTTCTCTAAAGACGAACCGCCCCTTAGTGCACAGGACGTGGACTCGCTGCTTTGTGCCAAGCTGCATGAGCTGAATCTGTGGTTGATAACAGATCAGGGCAGTTGACAGATCAGCATACATTAGCATTAAATACTGCAACGCTGTTTATACAACTGTATGAAAATCGACATTCAGCTTTGTTCGTGTCAGCACAGACTGTATAAAACTGAAGACTTAGCTTTATAGCATTTGTAAGCTGAAGACAACGAAGCACCATGAACATGTTTTATCAGAGAAGTCGCCTATGAACACAGATATTAAATGCTTTAAACAGCACAGGAAGTGGCTTTAATATTACAGCATTCAAACCTCTGCCATCCGTCCGTTTTTCTCTTCAATGGTTCTCCTGAAACACAAGTTAACGTCCTTAAATTGAATACATGGACCATATTAGTGTCTTATGCGTTAGATTTGTTACAGATCTGCAGCCAAGACAGTTTTTATACAATTACTGTTTATATTCAAAATCCATTGTCCTTCTCTTCTGTTTTGATAGAAGTGGTGAATCAGACATAAATACTGGTGCAGCATCAGATTCTGAAGGCAGCTATTTCTCATTAACTGCTGATTCATACTTATGCCAATATGCCAATATGAGATTTGTGTTTTGACCAGTCTCACAGCCAAGTATCAGTCTAGGGTTTTACCGTCCAGTGTGTCATCACAAATCATTCTCTGCAGCTCAGGAAAGCTTTATCATTGAAGGCTTTTGAAACACTGAAACATGATGGCGCTCCATTTCTATTTAAGTGTTCAGAATTTACTACTACTTACAATCAGTGTAGTTCAGTACAAATTGTTTTGTGTTGATTATATTTGTCTTTACAAATGCAACTTTTTAATAAACTTTGTTTTTTTTTTACTTTAAATTGTAATGAGGTTGCCTTAACTGTGCGATTTTAGTCTGTCACATGAGTTCATGTCAAAATGCATCAAACGAATCACAGCACAAAGGTTTAGTCATTTTATTATGAAAGTGTGTATACATTTGTATAAAAGTACATATTGATAGATTTGACGTTAATAAAGCCAATGTGGTAACAAAGGAGCGATGCCCACACACTGCTGGCACACGAGCAGGTAGTCGTTATTATTCAGGTGAAGCACAGACCCTGCTATATATTAGCGCATATATATGTATATTTGATTATATTGATGCATTAGTCTGAAGGACTGGGTCTCTATGGCCAAGTGACAATTCTGTCTGTAGTTACAAACCATACGTAGGTAATGCTGGTTATTTAGATTGGAATTGTCTGTATGTTGTTAAATAAACTGCATAAAAACATAAAAGCTGTAAGATTTAATACCGTTGGCGTATAGTGAGTGCTCTTGTAATAAAATATAAAAGCAAGGAAAAGGTGGGGAAGAGTAAAGTGGGACAGCAGCACAAGGAAAATGACACCAGTCCTCCCAGGTTTACGTAACTTGTCATTTGCTCATGGTCTTTAGTGTCCGCGGCAGCTTTGCACAGTTCGTCTTCATAAGCGTTCAAAGTCAGAACGGCCCCTCGGCTGGTTTCTGTGCTGTGCTTCACTCTATCAGAGTCAGGACGTATGAGCCCAGTGCGAGTAGTGCAAAGATTACGAGCACTATTACGATCCACAACACAATGGAAATGATGCTGTATTTCTTTGCAAGTTGTGAGTACTTTGCTGCTTCCTTTGGGTCGTTTGTGTGTTCAGCCTGTTGAGAGTAAGACACAATGTGTTGAAATACAGAAAACAGCTTCAATCATTCTTGGCTCCTAAGGGTCTGCTTACAGAGCTTACAGTTGATTTAGTTGTTTGCATCTGAAATATTTCCTATGTGAATATAATGTCCATTATATGTCAATAATGCTGTTGTTATTTGAATGCCTGGAGTAGATTTGCATTGAAAATACCCAAATATTGTGATACCTTGACTGAATTTATCAAGGCCTTGATTCCGAGGCAGGAGTTCCCACAGATGATGCTGCAGATGGCCAGTCCTCTGTGGTGCTTGTAGTGCCTGGCGGCCACGGCGTCTCGTCTGGAGCAGGTGCCGTTCTGCACATCAGCAGAGCCCGGTGTGGTGCTCAGCGGGGTCCTCTCATCCATTGACACACTCACATGATCTGAGTTAGCCATGCCTGCAAAACAGGCCGTTATTAATGACGCTCATTGTGAATGAGCACGAGTGGCCTTGTGCTATTAACACTTCCTGGTTTCAGTCTGAAGACAGTGGCTGGGTCAACATTACTGGGTGTGACTAATGTAATGTCTTCCTATTGTTAAATCATAAAAACAGTGGAATAACCCAGCAAGCAATGAGGCTCCACTGAAGAAATGTAATGATGACGCGTACAAGACCAAACATGTCTTGTGTTTTATGTTTTCACCTCAAAACATGATGTCTTATGAAACAACAGGCACATAGAGAAACTTGAAAAACTTGAAAGATTACCGTGTTAAAAAAACAAATGCCTGACGTAGCTGAGAGAAACACAAAGTGTAATTTATCTTATCTCTGACCCGATCGACGCGGCTCAGCAGCGGAGCGTGAGTGAAAAACACTGATTTGTATTCAGTTCACCATGTTACAAAAGTAAAGAACGAAGTGATTCTGGTTTGTGCCCTCGGGTGTGGGTGATTAAGTTCAAAGGAATGCAAAACCATAGCGTGTTCAAAAAGACAAGTTGATTTAACATTTACTGTATGTGAAAGGTTCAAATCTCCGACCTGATCTGGTCTGGATGTCCTCCTCAGCCAGAACTCGCTGCTCCAGTGATCCCTCAGCTGGGTTTTGTTCTGTCCAGCGCTGCTCAGGCTTCTGTTTCTCTTACTGGTGAGCTGACAAACAGGCGTATTGTTTTCTTCTTCTCCTGAACGGGATCCCAGTTTTTCTTTAACATTTAAATCTCCGAGCTAGTTTCATCGCAGACGGCCCTGCTATCGAACGACACCAGCTCCGCAGCCTCTGGGAAACTCCAGAGTTAGTTGAATGACGCCGGCTGAAACCTCGACATGAAACATTGACGCCCATTAACCACGCAGCCTCCGTCTTCCCTCCCACACTCTTGCTACACTTTTCTTTCACTTGGTTCCTTCATGCGTTCACTTCAACTTCCCCTCGGCACCATTATTGACGCGGTCGTACAGTGTTGTGACCTTCCGTTCTCGTCAGCCTCGTATCACATTCCTGAGGACTTTGAGGTGTGTCCACACTTGTCCTGCCTTTAGTGTGAACCAGCCACAGATGCCACGGTATTCACCTTCCCCTGGAAGTGAGCGGATCTCGTGTGTGTTTGCCTGCCTACACTTGTTAATGATTGTTTTGCTCATAAAAGTCATAAAAACACTCCTGAGGATGACATCACCTTAAATTATATAATCCTCTAATAGTCTGTGAAGATTCCCAGTCATCCCAGTGCAGCTGTCTGGGAGTTGATATGGCTTAATTCAGACTCAGACACAGGATTTCAATCCCCACGTGACTCATCTGTTTATAAGAAAGCCTCCTGTACCCAATGACCCACATTTAGCTCCTCTTGACTCTGACTGGCAGCCTGACTGCATGGCCCAGAGATGACAGGGCACATGGCTTGGTTTCAAATTAACGAAAGCTCTGAGGTGGCGTGGCCACTGAAGAACCTGTCGATGCAGTGACAGAAGCAAACAACTGGGGTTAATAGATAAACGTTAAGTAATATGTACGGCCATAAACAATCAGGTCACAGCCACACCCCTGATTGTTTGATCAGCAACACTAGGTTTGTTGGATTGATGCTGCACACCTGCCGCAGTCGCATTCAGCTTATTTCAGCACATATCTCGTGTAAAGGTGCTTTACATTTTAATGCAAATACGTTTGCCTTGATTTGTTTTTGAGCGACTCTCAACGAATGAACCTGCCTCACACACACAGTTAGGTTGAAATAAAAGTGGAGACTATGTCCATCCTTTGACCCTGGAACACCTTAAGTGAAATGTCATTTATTTAATGTTGGTGATATTTTGTTTTTGGTAAATGTTGAGTGGTAATGGTCACATTCATTTACTGACAATTTCCAGTATTTAAATCTAGTTGAATATTTTTAAACACGGTAACATACTGTATTTATCAGCCTAAGCGTGATCTAGTGGTCTGTGATTTACTGTTTCCCACCTATCAATTATTAATTTGTTGCCAAAAACAACCTATTCTATGATTAGTTTGACGTTTTTCTCTTTTATATAGACTTTTTGGGGTTAATACTATTTTAAAAATCTGCTGACTCTGCTAAATACAAAATTCAATCTGTCGAAGACCCGCCTTCCAATCTCAGGTGACCAATGAGAAGTCTCCAAACTCTGACGAGGGGAAAAAAACACGGAAATGCCGTTAAGAAAAACAACAGGAGGACGACACGTCGTCTGTGTGCAGAAACGTCCTCTAGTCAAGCAAAGTGTGTTGTTGCTGAATACATTCCATTGGATTCCGCACCGCAGCGCTGTCCGGCGCCTCGTGCTTATCTCTCCTAACAGAATGGAGAGAGACACGGGTGTAGTTGTGGCCACAGAGAGGTACGGCAGCGCAGAGTCCTGGACGTACGTAGCGAGGGATGGAGCGATGCAACGGAGGAGAGGTGGCAGTGAAGGCTCATCAAGAAGCAACTCGATCGTTGCCGTTTTCAAAGTAACATTGGATGCATCTACGTGTAACCAGGCTGGACCGATTGTTCACACGTTGCCCCTAATCTAATAATTTTGTTATGACTTAAAAAATCGGCGAAAATAAGTAAAAGTGTTGATAGAATGTGCTGCTAAGCATGATGTACATGTTTGTGTACAGAAGGACTCAGTACTGTTGAAAATGTTAACATTTTAGCAAAAATCAGTATATGAATATGAGTTTATATCTAACTCTGGGAGCAGTTTTAAAACTGCACATTGCCAGTGAAATAAATTAACAGTTAAATAAATACAATATACTGTGTCAAACTCTGCATCGTGGCACAAAGGTGTATTGTGACCGGTTCTTCACAAGCATCCAAGGTGTGGAACAATCTGGCTTTAGCCACTAGTTATATTATGTGGTACACCAAAGAAGAGCATCATGCAGTTCCTTGAGTTCGGTATGGAAGTGCGAGGACACTCTTGGACCAGCATCACACTCAAAAAGACAATGCAGAGCTGTCAGAACGACGATTCAAAACAAGGGAAGAAATGTTTAGAGGTGGCCCATGTAACTGTTACAAAGCCTTTGCTAGGGCATTGCTAGTTAGTTAGTTATTTAGTTAGACAGACAGACAGACAGTTAGATAGATAGACAGACCTTTATTAGTCCCACAGCGGGGAAATTTCCATCAGCCGCCAGTCCCAGTGGAAGCAAGTTGCAGTACAAAATAATACAGAGCCAAAAACACACGCACATACTGTACAGTGGCACACAGTACAAGTGGAAACCTTGTTGGAATTTTTTCTTGGGTTCATCAGGACAGATAGATAATGTCGGAGAGCAGATAGTGAGGCTGTAAGGTGTATGTGTGTGTGTGTGTGTGATCTACATCAGTGTAGTGAAGTGGTGTTAATAGAAGTATGACCAAGGCCGACCAAGATGTTTACATGCCAGTCCAACAGTTGTCCTTGAAGGGAGCCACAACAAGGGAAGAGGATAGATAGAGGCACAGCTGGTGAGCTAGATTGGACCCGGGAAGGGAGGGTTGAGGGAGAAGGAACAGAATAATACACAGCCAATTCTAATACATTTTGACAATCCACGACTAATATGTCTGATCAATACTCCAATGGGTCAGAACTCAGGGCTTCTTCGCCTCTTGTGGGACCATGGGTCACCCGTGACATCTCCTCAAGCCTGTCAGACAAGGCTGTCACCTATTCACCAAGTGTTCAGTCTGTCTGCAGATGTTATCCGTCTGTCTTTTGTCTTCCTCCGAACGGGTTGAGATCTTATTAGTCAGTCCTGCAATCCGGGCATCTGAACGAGCTGAGATGTTACTGATCAGTCCTTCAATCCGGGCCATCCTCGGCGTTTCTAGCTCCACAGCCGGTGGACACACCAATGAGCCGGCCACAGATTTTCCAATCTACCGATAAAGCAGGGCACCACCAAAGCCAATCGTGAGTAGCCCTGTTATCAAAGTCAGAGGACAGAAGACAGAGGCTCCAGAAACATGGGGCAGCAGGAATCCCACGCGTCCCGCACAGAGCCGGAGGCAAAAGCCCCCAAGGGGCAGAGGGGTTCTCCCGGAGATTCTTTTCTTTGTGAGAACATTTTGGCCAATGCGCTGAGTGACCAGTTAGTTCTAATGCAAAATGCTTTAAATGTTTTATGATTTGTTAACCACAACAACCAAATATTGCAAAGATGAAAAGCAGACACAGTAGGAATGCAAGTAGTGCAAAGAATACGAGCATGATTACGATCCACAACACAATGGAGATGATGCTGTATTTCTTTGCAAGTTGTGAGTACTTTGCTGCTTCCTTTGGGTCGTTTGTGTGTTCAGCCTGTTGAGAGTAAGACACAATGTGTTGAAATACAGAAAACAGGGTCAATGATTCTTGGCCCCTGAGGATCTGCTTACAGAGCTTACAGTTGATTTGGTTGTTTGCATCTGAAATATTTCTGCATTTGGAGTCAGAACATTCCCTATTATGAATACAATGTCCATTATATGTCAATAATGCTGTTATTCTTCAAATGCCTGTAGTAGACTTGCATTGAAAATACTCAGATATTGTGATACCTTGACTGAATTTATCAAGGCCTTGGTTCCGAGGCAGGAGTTCCCACAGATGATGCTGCAGATGGCCAGTCTTCTGTGGTACTTGCAGTGCCTGGTGGCCACGGCCTCTTCTGTGGGGCAGGTGCCGTTCTGCACATCAGCAGAGCCCGGTGTGGTGCTCAGCGGGGTCCTCTCATCCATTGATACACTCAGATGATCTGAGTTAGCCATGCCTGCAAAACAGGCCGTTATTAATGACGCTCATTGTGAATGAGCACGAGTGGCCTTGTGCTATTAACACTTCCTGGTTTCAGTCTGAAGACAGTGACTGGGTCAACATTACTGGGTGTGACTAATGTAATGTCTTCCTATTGTTAAATCATAAAAACAGTAGAATAACCCAGCAAGCAATGAGGCTCCACTGAAAAAATGTAATGATGACGCGTACAAGACCAAACATTTCCTGTGTTTTGTTTTCACCTCGAAATATGATGTCTTATGAAACAACAGGCACATAGAAAAAACTTGAAAAACTGTGTTAAAAATATTACTATGTTAAAAAAACTATTGTCGGACGTGGCTGAGAGAAACACAAAGTGTATTTTATCTAATCTCTGACCCGTTCGTTGCGGCTCAGCAACTGAAAAAGTGAAAGTGAAGGTGATTCTGGTTTGTGCCCTCGGGTGTGGGTGATTATGTTTAAAGGAATGCAAAACCATAGCGTGTTCAAAAAGACAAGTTGATTTAACATTTACTGTATGTGAAAGGTTCAAATCTCCGACCTGATCTGGTCTGGATCACCTCCTCAGCCAGAACTCGCTGCTCCAGTGATCCCTCAGCTGGGTTTTGTTTTGTCCAGTGCTGCTCAGACTGTTTCTCCTACTGGTGAGCTGGGTTTTCTAAGCTGACGGTAAGCGTAACGCGTCACTTCCGGTTACTGAGGTTCGCTGCCGCTGTGTGTGTACAGCGCTACTTTCCGCTCTTTTCTAAATATTATGGTCTTATATCTGGTAGCGACAGCTAAGAGTTGCAAAAAAAGCTTGTAACACTCAAGCATCCCTTTCTTTCATTAAACGTCCTGCTAATTTTCACTGTTATCTAAGTGTTTTCTGCGCTAGCGTAGCTCCTAGCTTACTTTCCTGGATGTAGGATGTCCTAACAGCTCCTTAAAAAGCCTACAGCTTATTCAAAATGCTGCAGCCAGAGTTCTGACAGGAATTAGAAAGAGAGATCACATTTCTCCTACATTAGCTTCTCTGCACTGGCTGCCTGTAAAATTTAGGATAGAATTTAAAATTCTCCTACTCACCTACAAAGTCCTCAATGATAAAGCTCCTTTTTATCTTAAAGACCTCATAGCTCCTTATGCTCCCAGCAGAACACTTAGTTCAGAGCGCTGGGCTACTTGTGGTTCCTAGAGTGTTTAAATGTAGAACAGGGGGCAGAGCTTTTAGCTCCAAGCTCCTCTCCTCTGGAACCAGCTCCCTGTTCAGGTTCGAGAAGCTGACACACTCTCCACCTTTAAGATCAGGCTTTAAACCTTCTTTTTTGATAAAGCTTATAGTTAGAGATGGTTCAGGTCACTGGCTCAGTCACAGGAACCATCTCTTAGTTACAGTAGGCTGCAATAGACATAAACTGCTGGGGGACTTAATTTATATACTGAGCTCCTCTGTTTTCTTCTACCTATTCTGTCCAATAACCTCCCATCATTGTTCTATGTTCAGCTAACCTTGTTAGCACTCCAGTAGTTGTGCTTCTCCCCCGCTCTCTCTCTCCTCCACTCTGTCCTCACCTACAGGTATCATTGGATTCAGAGCTTTGTGTATGTGATGGGCAGCTGTGGATCAAACCATCCTGCCTGCGTCCAGTCCCTGGTCCAACCATCTGGCCGTAGTCCAGTTCCTAGTCCCTGTTTCTATTGATGTGCTTTTCTCTCTCCTCTCACCCCAACTGGTCGAGGCAGATGGCCGCCCACACCCAGCCTGGTTCTGCTGGAGGTTTCTTCCTCGTTAGAGAGGGAGTTTCTCCTCTCCACTGTTGCTGTCAAATTAAAGGCTTGCTGTATGTGGGATCTGTTGGGTTTAGTTGTGTAAAGTCTTAAACCTTACTTTATAAACTTTGTTGTGATTTGGCGCTATATAAATAAAATTAAATTGAATTGAATTGAATTGAATTGAATTGAATTGAATTGAATTGAATTGAATTGAATTGAATTGAATTGAACTGACAAGCAGGTGTATTGTTTTCTTCTCCTCCTGAACAGGATTACAGTTTTTCTTTAAACTGGACTTGCCTTGATTTGTTTTTGAGTGATTCTCAACGAATGAACTTGCCTCACACACACAGTAAGGTTGAAATGAAAGTGGAGACGTTGTTCATCCTCTGACCCTGGAACACCTTCAGCGAAATGTCATTTATTTCATGTTGGTGATATTTTGTTTTTGGCAAATATTGAGTAAAAATGGTGACATTCCTTTTGTGGTCTGTGATTTACTGTTTCCCACCTATCAATCATTAATTTGTAGCCAAAAAAAAACTATTCTATTTATATAGATTTTTTAGGGTTAATACTATTTTAAAAATCTGCTGACTCTGCTGAATACAAAATTCAATCTGTCGAAGATCCGCCTTCCAATCTCAGGTGACCAATGAGAAGTCTCCAAACTCTGACGAGGGGAAAAAAACACGGAAATGCCGTAAAGAAAAACAACAGGAGGACGACACGTCGTCTGTGTGCAGAAACGTCCTCTAGTCAAGCAAAGTGTGTTGTTGCTGAATACATTCCATTGGATTCCGCACCGCAGCGCTGTCCGGCGCCTCGTGCTTATCTCTCCTAACAGAATGGAGAGAGACACGGGTGTAGTTGTGGCCACAGAGAGGTACGGCAGCGCAGAGTCCTGGACGTACGTAGCGAGGGATGGAGCGATGCAACGGAGGAGAGGTGGCAGTGAAGGCTCATCAAGAAGCAACTCGATCGTTGCCGTTTTCAAAGTAACATTGGATGCATCTACGTGTAACCAGGCTGGACCGATTGTTCACACGTTGCCCCTAATCTACCCGGGTCTCTGCTCTCATTTTAGAGCGTGTTTCTGCCTCAGGGCTATCCAGAGAGTGTGAGCGATGACTATCTGCAGTATCAGTTCTGGGATACTGTACAGGTGGGCATGGATGTCACCGTTATCACGCCATCAGAGACTAAAGCTCCACATTCAGACTTCTCTTCCTCTCTCAGGCGTTCTCCAGCTCCCTGTCAGGGACTCTGGCCACCCAGGCGTCTCTTAAAGGAGTGGGTGTTGGAAACCAGGAGGCAACAGTAGCTGCAGCCACTGTCACCTGGCTGTTAAGAGGTGAACCCGCGGACAGATGCCACCAAGTTACCGTTCACATCGACAGATTCTGCCACTTGTAAACATCTGTTTTTTCTGCAGATGGTACCGGCATGTTGGGGAGAATCCTCTTTGCCTGGCAGAAAGGGTGGGCTCACATTTTTTATCACAGTTTGAAATCCAACAATGGTTGGCAATTGGTCCAACAATCTATTTTGCTTATGGCCCTATGTGAGCGATGAAAATTCCTTATTTATAATAAGCCTCGCTCTCTCTCTCTCTCTCTGTAGGAATAAGTTGGACTCTGAAGCTAAAAAGTGGAGGTATGCCACTTAAGATATTGGAAACTAGTATCATAGTAAAAATCATTCAATGATCCGAATCACTTTTTCTGCTTACCAGGCTTTTCGCTGATGTTCTCAATGACATTGCCATGTTCATGGAAATACTGGCTCCATACTTTCCCACTTGCTTCACACTGATTGTGTGCACTGCAGGGGTTTTTAAGGTAGGCACAGCTCTTAAACTAGTGTCAACATTTACATTCTGAGTTGTTTTAAATGTGTGATAAAACAGTCTGAAAAGGCTGCCACTCTGCCCTAAAAATGACATTGCTTCATTTAAGTGATCACTTCATTTGAATAAATATCAGTGCATATGATGCTTTGAGGATGTGATCATACAAGAATAGTGTAATTCAAATATTTTTGGTAGCATCTAAACATCTAGTTATGGTGAGTGTGTTTTTATTTCTTGGTGCTGTTATGTGTTTTTATTGTCAGTCCATTGTTGGAGTGGCAGGCGGAGCCACCAGAGCTGCTCTGACCGTCCATCAGGCTCGCAGAGACAACATGGCTGACATTTCTGCCAAAGATGGGAGCCAGGTACTTGTAGTGATTACAATATAAGTGCATTGTTAGATAATTATTTTAAGCATATAAACCTATCTACAGGAGATGCACTATGTAATTTTCACTTAGATAGAGAAGTACAGTAAATCACAAATTTTGCATTTGCGCAGAAGTAGCACCCTAAAACAAAAATCATATTTTTATTAATTACATCACTTGCATGTGAAGGTTTGTGGTGAAAGTATTTATAGAACGCAGTTTTTCTGTGTTTTCCTTTTAAATTTATAACTGTATCCCTTCATCCTGCGTGTTTTACACAGGAGACTTTGGTGAATTTGGCTGGGTTGCTGGTCAGTTTGGTTCTTATTCCTATTGTCACTGATAATACCATGTAAGTGTTCAAACAGAGAGTTCTCTTACATTATAATTGTATTATTCATTTTCTCATTTCTTCATTTCTCATTTTGTCTTTCAGACTGACTCTCAGCCTCTTCTTCCTCTTTACCATCCTACACCTCTTTGCCAATTACAAGGCTGTGAGGTCAGTCGTCATGGAAACCTTTAATGAGGCACGGCTTTCCATTGTGCTTCATCAATACCTGAGTAACAAAGCAATCCTAAGTCCATATGAGGCCAATCAGAGAGAACCTGTTTTCATAGGTAAATGTCTGATTATGATATATTCTGAATACTTGCTTATAAGTTATTAAGTTGATTCTATGCATTCAAAGTAAAGTAAAATCTCAATATTTCAAGACTTTAGGAAAATAGTTCATATCAGACTTGGAGTGAGACTACAGGAGGTTGTACAAAGGTAATTTTATGGACTATTTTGCTGATGTGTTCTGTGTACATTAATTACACACACATGCACGCACACACACACACACACACACACACACACACACACACACACACACACACACACACACATACATTATATTTTCACATATTTTCTTCTGTTTATTTTGTAGTCCAGAGGAGCTTGATTTGGCTTTGAAGAGAAATAACCAGCCTTACCTAATGGGAGTAAGAAATGGTGCGTCCTGCCTTCCTCCACAGAAACAGTGTGTTTGAGAACAGCGTTTGGCTTTTATATGTTTTCTTTGACCGTAGTTCTCTTTCTATCAGGCTCTGTTTGTGTTTGCTTGGGACCAGATGCCACAGCACAGGATGAAATCAGAGCGATGTGCCAGGCCATGTGGCTCCGCAACATGCTGAGTGATCCATCTTTACAGAATCATCAAAGTAAGCATTTACCTGTCTTTAGTTACATGAAACAGGCTGCTTAAAATTACTTTGTTACACACTGCAGCTTTTGTATATTAAAAGATCTCTGGGAAATGGTGCATGAGAGTTACAAACTCATGGATGCAGTCTTCAGTCCATTCCTTAAAGGTAAAAGCTTTTCTAAAATATGAATAATCGACTTCTCTGTGTTTTATACTGATGGATTAACCTTCTACACTAATATTGTTTTTCAGGATTGGAAGCTGCAGGATGGGACATAAAGCGAACTCTGCTTGACTGGGATGAGTGGCGGGTTGAGTGGAAAACCAAAAGTAGCTGAACTGGAAGACATCTACAGCTGTTTCTACTTTTTTCTACCACGTTGTTCAACATTTTTCAAAGACATTTTATTTGATTTGTACTGAAGTTGAATTTCAAGGTAAATACAAGTATAGGGAAAATTCTGTATTTGTCAAGCAAGTATAAATGATGTTATTGATGGCTAATTAAAAAAATAATTAATCCGGAGTGGTGGCTTTTTGTGTAAAGCTAACCTTATATGAAATTAGTTGTCTGGCTGTTTACTGTAAAATAGTATATTTTAGGGACTCAAGTGTAAGTTATAATTTTTAGACAAAACACTGTCGCTTCATCCGGTAGGAGGCGGTAGCTGGTACAACTAATTATTACGCAGCGAAGAAGAATATGCAACATCCGGATGGGTGACGTTATCAACACAAAGCGTGAGAAAAGCAGGAAATAGTATTTAAAATCGGTGTACAGTGTAAGGCGTGCAGCTTTATCACGGAAGTTAAGTGATAAATAGAGTGTGCTTAAATACTGATAAATACATTGAACATTTATGACCTTTCTGTACAGCTCAAAGACTCGAGCGCAACAGGAGCAAGTTATTTTGAAATTTCGTACCGGATGTAGAGTTGTATTACAATAGACTTGACAAGTAGCTCAAACTAACAACAAAAGCAGTTTAGTCATAACATCACATGTGCTTTTCTTATTAAAACGGCTGAAGTTGTGTACACAATGGGAAGGTATAAATGCGCGTACAACTGCGAAAACCCCGCTGGTTCGGATATGAAGTATTTTAAGTGAGTATTTAAAATTTGCTCTTAAGCTAACAAATGCGTGTTACAGAAATACACAACATGACTACTTATACAGTGAAGATGTACAGCTACAGTGGTGTGTAAGCTTGTTAGCGTGTCGGACCGAGTACAGTTTGCAGGATACGTTTCCATGGTTGCCTCTTGTTCTATTGTGTTGTGTGTTTACAGATTTCCGCTGTACAATCCCAGAAAACTCAAGAAATGGCTTGAAAACATGAAGTGGGAGGACTGGGCTCCAACTCGCTTCTCTGTGCTGTGCATGAATCATTTTGAGGACCGATGCTTAGACAAGACAGGCAAATACGTTAAACTGCGAGTAGATGCAGTTCCCACAATATTTGCATCCTCTGATGACTCACAGAAAAGAAAGGTGTGTGTGTGTGTGTGTGTGTGTGTGTGTGTGTGTGTGTGTGTGTGTGTGTGTGTTAGTGTGTAATAAATACTTGGTGGTTCAGGTTTAAACTAGATCTTTTTTCTCTCCATCATATAGACTTCTGTGAAACCCAGAAGTAAGCGGCACACGGTGAGAGCACCCTACATCTTACATTGAGCATTGAGCTTGTATTAGTTTGGGTGGAGGGGGTGTAAATCAGTAACAAGCTATTTCCATGTCTGTTTAGCACAGGTAGCACAATAAACCTTCCAATCTGTCACTTGTATTTTCTTGTATTTTGAATCCAGGCGCATGGTGGTAAAACGGCACTGATGAGTACGTCTCAGTCTCCATCAGATCCTTCATCCACATCGCAGTTATACGTCCTGGACAAAGAGACCAGTCAGACGGAGGCGGAGGCTCCTGGGTTTGTTACATCTATGCTTTATTTAGACCATTAAACTTGACACACTCCTGCCATTCACTTGGTCCAACTTATGGGGCGGTCTAATAGGAGTTCAGAAAGATGTTGACTTGTGATACAGCACATCCCAGTTTTAAATCAGTTGATCTGCTTACATATATTTCACCCAAATGTTTGTTTGAAACAGTTCTTCCTGTTGGAAGAAAGATATGCTGTAACATGCTGTAGAATGGAAACCACATAATTAGAAACTATTCATTCACCACTTCTAAGCTAAGAAACACAAACAAAACATGCACCTACATTCATGGTATGTAAGTGTATTGTAACTAGTTAATATTATTATAATGTTGCTTTTTACGTTTTTAATGACTAGAGACCCTAAAACGTCTGACAAATGGAGAGTTATAGTGGATGAAGGGCTTATGAAGATTGACTCCTTTCCACATTTCTTCCATGGAGATTACTGTGTACCACAGGCAAGTGTTACTGTGTATCATCCCCTTCCCACATTATAAGGTGCACTCATCAATCCACTACAAAAGCTCTGCTGTGACTTCTACTTTTACACGCTTATAATTTCTTAGCTTTAAAAATCTTTTTGAGTGGTGTTTTTTGTTATTCTTCCTAGATATTTGTTTAATGTGTTATTTTTACATACACCAACAGGATATTCAGTGGGCTCCAGATACTAATTCTAGTGTAAGTATTCAACATGATTTAAAATCTTGTAACTACAGTGTTTAATCTTTTATACCTTCACACTGTAAAAATTCACCTCTCTAATTTGATCAGACAGCGCCTAAAGATCCCAACAACGTTATCGAGGTCAGCTTGAAAACAGAAGTGACTGGTATCTTTTATGCTGTGACACTGTATATCAGTTTGATGTATTGTGACGGCAGGTGAAAGAGCCGTGGCACTGGCTCGGCTTGGACGTCAGAGGACCCCTGCCTCAAACAGTGAACGGACACAAATACATTTTGACCGTGACCGATTACTACTCCAAGTGGGTGGAAGCTGTGCCAATGCAAGCATGCCTGCCTCCACATGTGACAAAGCAAATCGTTGACATCATTGCTCACTTTGGATACCCAATCCGAATCCTCTCCAGGCTGCCACATGAAATAGTCCACAAAGTGAGTTCCTTTTTAGGTTTTGCAAATCCTCATTACACACACTTCCTTTATTAGCTATTAATATATTGTCACATGTATTGTAAATTACAATATTGTGTCCTAATTGCGCTGTATCATAGGAAAAATATGTTACTGCACTGTTTTCCCACGCTAGATCAACAGAGAACTGAAAGATCAGCTGCAGGTCAGCGTCTCCCTCGTGGTTTTTCATCAGCAGACCGGCACTGTGGATTTGGTCACACAGCAGCTGATTGACAGGTCTATACATCAAGTGTTTTGTGAATGGCCAGATGTGGCATTTAATGCTATAAATACTATTCATAACATCATAAATTACAGCATAATTATAGTGTATTATGAGAACCACAAATTTATCACACATGATTTAGTCCAGTTTTTTCTGCTGAGATTCACTTTTCAGTAATGAGACAAAAGAGATTTTATAAAAGTAATCTGGATGTTATTTGTTTGGCTACTATAATTTAAAACATGCTTAAAGGTTGCAGAATGTGTTAAAAATAAAATTACAGTTTTGAAAACTGTATTTCTAAAGTTGCAATAAGGTATCATAGCTTCAAACAAAAAAATCCAGATAATGGTTTATGTTGCCTTTTGTCCTTCATTTTACTAATAATGTCTGCGTGTTCATAATTGGGCGTCTCTTTTGTTTACTGCCTTCCAACAGAATGATAAGTGACCTAATAGAAGAGCATGCTGCTGACTGGGATGTCTTCCTACCGGCCAAGGTTTTCAGTCTGTGTTTCAAAGAGCATACTGTGACTAAGGAGAGGCCTTTTTCAGTTCTGTGCTGCAGAGGACTCGACCCCGTCCAGACCCCAAGGGGTCTAAATGTATGTGTGGGCTTTAAACCTGAGCTTTGCTGAGTTGATGTTTTACATTTACTGTAAAATGACTTGTGCTCTTACTTCTCTCTGCTACAGTATTCTTATTCCAAACTCAGAGACAGTATATTTGTGATTCGATAAATGTTCAAGACATATTTGGTAAGTTGAATGTATTGTTTGTGTGGAAATACCCTTTAAATGATGTCAAACATTTGGTGAATAAAAGAATTCACTTATGCTGCATTGTTATTTTTAGGTCACTTTTGGAGATCGCTGGTCTTGGAAGAACTTCATGTTTATTTAAGGACTGTAATGGAAAGTGCTGGATTTTACCACCCACAATGCGGGAAACGCTAGTTAATTAAAACAGAATGAGATATTTATTGACGAGACAAATGTTGGAGTTTGAGCTGGTCTAAAAAACCTCACAAGTGCAGTAGCTTGCTTTAGTAGTGCAGCACCTGAAAGGACGTAGAGATCATTAGAGTTACGTCAGATCTATCAGTAAAGGTTATGAGCCGGCAGGTTTAAGGTTGATGTGCCTGCTTGTTTGTTGTTGCAATTGTTAATGTACTGGACAATTCAATAAACTTTTTTTAAATAACTGTTTTTGGCTATTTATCTAATGACACTGATTCCAGTGTGGCCTTGCAGTTGTACAGTAATTCAGCAGTTTTGTCTAATATTTTGTAACATATGACCTATGTTCAACCTGACTGCGTGTGACATCTGACCTGATTTTTATGTCCCAGCTCCACTTGGTCAGATAAAATGGACATAATGATGCTTTGTAATCCTATTTTTTTTGATCCTACAGAGCTACCACAAGAAACCACATTATGTTTCTATAATATTAGTCAATTTATCATTTTAGTAACTAGCTACTATTTCTTATAATGCAACTAGGGTATGAAAAGTGAAAGCTCTTTGCGATATGATTACTTAAAAAATATTATGTATTTTGTAAACATAAAATGATACAGTTTAGGTCTTATTGTTGACTGACAGGTGCCGCTTTGGTGGCGGAGAATAAAGATAGCGCCGCCTGTTGGTCGGTAGCTGCAGCTGCAGTGTTTCTGATGCGGCTGTGATCGGCCGTCGCTGTGCGGTGGAGGCGTTTTTACCCCGTGTGTGCAACCAACCGCAAGCAATGGTGAGTGAGGAAAACACACACGGTTCGTAATACAAAGACCTGATAAATGGTCAGACTTTACTTGAGTCGGTCGTGAACCTTTCTACCAGCGTTAGCCTGTGTGCTGTCAGTAGCCGAGCCAAGCTCATCACAAAAAGCGACCAGCCCAGACCTGATGCCTTTGTTTAGCTAACCTTGGCTAACGTGAGCTTAGCTTCCTTATCGTCAACATATTAGCTCACTCTAGCTTGACAGTGTACTAGTTTTTAGCTCGATTCGAGCTTCACGCGTGTCCCAGAATGTTTAGGGCAGGATAACATAGAAATGAACACACTTCCACGTTAGTGACAACTCAATCAACAAACTTTGTGTCAGATAAAAGCGCTAGTGACAAGGAGGCTAACTAGCTAAAGTTGTTAGTAGCTGTTGTAGCTCGGCTAACGTTATCTCTGTAATACGGCTTAGTCAAGATTAAACGTCTTCAGTGTCGTACTGGTCAATGTGGGCGTTTAATGGTCGTTACCCTAAGAACGTATATACTGCCCGTATACTGTGGTTGTACAAAGAAAGCTAGCTGTGCTAGCAGTTGTTTGGCTAATGCAGCACTCACTGTTAGCTAGGCCATCCCGTCATGACGCCAGTTAACAGCTGCAGACGTCGAGGCGTAGCCTTGGAGAGTTCGGCTTGTTTGTTCCCAAACTTTCTCTGTCTATCAGACTTACTTAAACGCAGTGATCCTAACAACGGTTAGTTTGGTTCGTTGCATTAAGGACCAAGGTTGATAAAAGCAGGACAATGTCACTGTCGGATATCCAGGAATTTTGTGTTTAGTTTTAAGAATTCTCTTGTTGGGCATAAAACATCAGGTTTTAGCATCAATGAATCAATATTTGCCAACAGTATAAATAATGTGATTAAAAGGACCCTCTACTCCTGCTGTTGTAAAATGAATGTAAATAGGAGATGCCAGTTCCTCATTTTCTTGAAACTTTGTGTCACTTTAGGATGTGTTTCTAATGATCAGACGTCACAAGACGACCATCTTCACAGATGCCAAAGAGTCTACAACGGTATATGAGCTGAAGCGCATTGTGGAAGGCATTTTAAAAAGGCCACCTGAAGATCAGAGGCTTTATAAGGTGATTGTTATATAACATCAAGTGAATGAGGCCTCTGCCCTTCTACCTGCAGTTATCTTTAGACATCTTAAACACAACCTTTTGATATGGCTAATACCATGGGAAGTAAAAAGGTTACAAATGAACTACTTTTTTTGCTATTTTTTATTTTTGGTTTCAGGATGATGTTTTGCTTAATGACTCCCAATCTCTTGGTAATTGCGGCTTTACAAATCAAACAGCCCGACCTCAGGCACCAGCCATGGTGGGATTAGCTTTCCGTCTGAGTGGTGAGACGCTTTCTCTTTGATCATCGTTTCAGTTTGTGATGTTGTTGTTGCGCTAATCCTTTGCTCTATGTATTTGAAACCAACTTTGCATGTCTTCTTCCTCTTGTGTTCGTTTTCACGTTCTTTTGCGGTTATACCCTCAGATGATTCATTTGAGCAGCTGAGGATTGAGCCCTTCTCCACTCCGCCAGAGCTCCCAGATGTCATGAAGCCCCAGGATTCAGGAAGTACAGCCAATGAGCAGGCTGTACAGTGAGGGAGAGCTTGGGGAGACGAGAGGGACACACACGGGGAAGGGAGGGGTTGATTGTTGGAAAGTGGTGCCTCAGCGGGTGCATTTTATCTTGCCAATAACAAAATTTCAGCTGGGCATTAACACATACAAACAAGAATTCCCCTTGTTCATAAATGTGAGGGAGGGTGCTACATAGTGGTCCATTGTCCTGAAATTGGTGAACGCATGCTAGATTATTTGATAATTTCACACACGACCCTACAGCGATACCTGATGGACTTGTCACAGCACTGTCAGTCATCCATTGTATTGGTAAAGGCTGAACATAAAGAGTTGTACCTTGTATTTAATGAATTCTAGTCTTTATTTGGGGTAAGGCTATTGCTGCCTTGCCTGGTTTTCATTTTGCTGGCTTAAATGTGGGGATTGATAAGGTGTGACATTTTTTAGGCTTTTATGTTTGTGTGTTACTTTATTAAACTATTGCTAGGATTTACTATGTTTTTGGTCTTTGGCCTGGATATGTGTTGACATAATAGCTAGAAATTTGTTTGTTATGTGTATTTCAAGAACTTTTGAATATGAGTCTGAAATAAAGTAGATCCAAATGTTGGCAGATGATCTGGCAGTAAGATGAACTTCTCCTGACAGTAGTTAATACTTTTCATACTGAAGCTGAATGCACTCAGCTGTTTGTGTGTGTCAAACAATGCAGGTAACAGTGTTCACCTGTTACTGTAACTGACTGGAATACCAGCTCTCAAATGAATTAAGAGTGAATTTATCTTACCAATGGGTGAGAAATAACTTTTTCAAAGTTTGATTGTTGCTCATGAAATTGTGAAGATGCTGAGATCTTTATTATTTCATTCACTGGTTCTAATTGTTTATAGTAAACAATCCATTTTAAGTTAAACTGTTTGGTGTGATAAAGTCATGGAATTGTACACGTGGTTAGTGGGATATACAGTATACTAATCCTCCATTTAATGAATAGTTGCCAATTCACTCAGTTCATTGTGCATCTTGCGTTGCATTGTGCACCATTCACACCTACTCAGTGTTTTTCTGAGATGTAAGAGATAAAAATAAACATCTGCAAATCAAAAGCATCCACTTAAAGTACAACACACACACTAGGAAACTGGAATAAAAGCCCTTTTACAGAAAAATGACAGGATAAAATGAGACCAGGTGTGTTGAAAGTGGTAGTTGAACATTAACAGGAAGCATTTACCAGCTGCTCCTGTTTAAGTGGGACCTGATCTAAGTTGCGCTTGTAACTGATTTAACATTAAAACAGCTCTTTTTTTCCAATCTTGTACACTGTTGTATTTCTGCACTCAATGATTTTGTAAATATGCACCTTCAAACAAAGTTTGACTACAAACATTTGCGATTGTTTGTCACAGTAGCACCTAAAGTAACAACAGGTTTTACTCCAAATAGTGGATGTTATCGCTTTTACATACAGCAGCTTGAGATGGTACAGGCATTTATGTCAGGTTAATGAGGGGGAACAGTGTTACTGTAAAAATGAAACCCTTCCAATGATCAGGCAAATACTATTGCCATAGTTGGCGAACTATTGTATGTTAAGCCAACAGCGTGTGGGCTGTTTTTATTGAAGTAATTGAATGTCAGAAGAAAATGTTGGTTGTAAACATTTATTCAATAGCAAAAACAACTGAACTTCACTGATAATCAATAGAAAAGGAAACACCTACATTTCACTACTAAAGTGCAATTGTGTCTTTGAAATGACCAGTGAACCCACTACTGTAATATTTTAAATGTTTGACCAGTTATATGCTCAAGGTCCGTGAACATATCCCGAGTGTATGAACTTCCCGACAGTCCTTGAACGTAGCGCGCATTAGCAATCTGGTCACATTAGCAGCACTTTGAGACGCTTTACCCATGGCCCGTACAATAACCTAGAGTAGAAAGAGGCGTCGGTTGTCCAACACCAGCACGAATGGACATCGCGGAGCACGTTTTATCGGCGGGCAGAGCCGTGCTGGACATGGTGGAGCGGGAGTGGCAGCCTCTCTCTGCGGACGAGCTGGACCAGCGGCTGGACCAGGCGGTGGAGGAGATCCTGGAGTCTGACCTGATGGCCAAACTGAGTCGGCCCCCTCCTACTAACACCGTGTACAACGTCATACAGATAGTGCAGAGTCAAGCAAACGTGGGGGCTCGGGTCCTACACACGGGAACCACAACAGCCAATCTCTCAGAGGAACACGTGGAGTCCGTGGACAGTGCAGTCAAGGTAATCCGCTCGTAGGTAGCGTGTTGTTGTGTATTTGTCAATCACAATTTGTGATTATTATATAGTTTAAACTGCACCATCGTCTTTCTCCAGTGCATCACAGACTTGCTCCAGAGCTCTAAATCCAGGACCCGCATGGCTGGACGAGCTCGCTTGTCCCTGTCCCAGACTGTCGTGCTGTCCCTCACGCTGCTCTCTGAGCGGGTGAGCTACCGATCTGTGTCCCGCCGCTTCCGCCTGGAGAAAGGAAACATCCACAGGATCTTCTTCTCTTTCTGCGAGCGCATCAACATGCTGAAGGAGAAGCACATCCGATGGCCTGTTGGTGGGTTCACGGCAGTGTTGTGTTTGGATGAGGTTAAATTCAAATGATCCCTGTTGGTGTTTTTCTCCATTTGCCAGGCGGAGAGGCTGTAGAGGCCCTGGTTCCACTGTACAGTGTGGAGAAGAGGGAGGAAGACGAGGAGCGACGTCTTCCTCAGGTCCTGGGGGTGTTGGGGCATACTCATATTCCCATACGCCTGCCGATAGGGAAGCATGATGCGGAGAGCAGAGTTCCTGAGGTGAAGAAGATGAAGAAGGACTCCCACCCTGACTCCTGGTTGCATCTTGAGCTCGTTTGTGATCGTACGGGACGGTTTCTGCACTGCAGGATCAGCAAGAGCCCGGACTCGGACAGAGGCGGTGCCCTGAGCGACAGGCTCCGGCAGCATCCGGAGCTGATGCCTTCAGGCTCCTGCCTTGTGGCCAGAGCTGGCTACCCACTCACTGCTCAGATTTTAACCCCGTACACAAGGACTCATGGACTGAGAGAGGAGCTCTTTAACAAGGCGCTGGAGGAGCATTTTCACATCCTGGAGCAGGCTGTGGCCAACCTGAAAGCCAGATTTCAAAGGCTGGCGTATCTCGATATTGGAAATTATGAACGGGCCAGCGCTGTGGTGCTGACCGCCTGTGTGCTGCACAATGTGTTTCTGGACATGGGACACGTTGTTCAAGGACACGCTGAGAAAGAGGAAGCAGTGACTCAAGAGGGAGAGGTGGAGGAAGGGGTTTTTTCTAGACGCGACGCCGTCTCAGATTTGCTGTTTGAATCTGTAAATGCCTGATGTCGAACACAGAACTGTAAATAAACAGGATTGTAGGATAAAAGTTCCGATTCAGATTAGCAATGAGAGTTTTTACAAGCCCTTTTTCAATTATTTAATGTTGGGAGATGAACAGTTTGTTGATTAAAGACATTCATGCCACTCTTAGATTCACTCTGTTGATTTTGCAGTATATTTAAATACGTTTGCACACCATACATCAAGGAAAAAAACAGCATTGTAGCCAGGACAATAAAGAGCCACAGCTCTGTTATGGCTAGTGTGGCCTAACTCTTAGCACTGAATTCATAATCTCCTTCAATTATAAACACAGCATTAAAAGAACAGCAATAGGTTGGTTTAAATTAAATTTTTGCATCTAGTTCCAAACCCTTACTCCATGGATGCTCTGTTTAGGCGTTGGCATTGGATCTGCTTCACTTTATAACAAACATACGTTGCACACATTTGATTTGAAAACATAATTTGTTTAGTCTTTGCTAATATGTTACCTTAATTTGCACTTAACATGTCATGTTACCCACATCTCTCAACTTCTTGTGTTCACAGCACAGGTTTTCTGTATGTGGTGGTTAATCTGATTAATTTATAGGTGATGTAACCCTGACCCTATGAACTTACACCGTGTATGCTCACCAATACAATCCCAATATACAAAATGACCTCATCTTTACTTTATCACTGTTATAACAAAAACTGCAAAAATTAGTGCTGCTGTGTGTAACTGAGTGAATAAATGGGAATAGCTGCCTCCCTCCTGCATATAAAAAAATAATATCAATAAGTGCTATTAGGGTGATAGGATGGATGCACTATGTAAGTGATAGTTTTACTTTTTATTCATGCTTTAACCTTGGTATAAAAATAAGATATAATCCCCAAACTAATCTACTTGAAGTATAAACATGATTTGTTTGAGTATGACATAGGAATCGAATCCACTCCTCAGTCTTCTCTATAGAGTTCATACTGGCCAAACTCAAACCGTTCTGTTGTGTGGCTCAACAACAGAAACGGTCGGTGCGGGTGGTAAAAGGTTCAGATAAAGAAGTTCCTATGTGTTCGAGCCTAATGTCCATCCTTGGGCATCTGCGTGGTGTTCTTCTGAGCCAGACTGGAGATGGCCTGGGCCAAATTGTTGATGGCCTCTATCTTCCTCTCCTCCAGGGCCTTCTGCTGGGCCCACATGTTCATCTTCCTCTCCTGCAGCTCCATGTACAGCTGGAGGACATCCTGCGGAGGCCGGGCGGGGCAGGGGGTGGCTGTCACAGTGGGCGTGGGGAGGATGGGGGTGAAGCGCTTGCTGGCTATGGCCTTACCCACTCTCGTCCCATTGAGCTTGGCCCTGCGCTGGGCCTCAATCTCCTCTCTACTCTTTCCCAGGACTTCGTGCATGGGCTTGAAGAACTCCCAGTGGATGCTGGCCTCCCCCAGCCTCTTGGCCCGCTCTGCGTTCTTCCTGTATGTGGCCAGCAGGTTCCTCCATTTGAGATCGCACTCATAGGCCTTGACGGTGATGTCCGTGGTGTCCGCCTCCCTCAGCCTGGCATTCACCTTCTCTGCCACTATCTCCCAAAGTTTCTTTTTCTTGCACACTGGCTGGTCAAAGGCCTGGTCCATTTCAAGTCGGGTGTTGACAAGGTGCCATGTCGCCTGCAGCGTCCAAATGAATTCTACAGTGGAAAAAAGGGTGTGATTACTTGGCATATTTGTGAGGACGTCTCAAGCAAATGTTTCTTTAACATCTATTGGAAGTGAACAGGTGGTTTATTAGTCTGATTCGTGTGGTTTATAAGTGGGCGGACACTGCGCACTCATCACGCCGTCCTCGCATCATGCGATGACTTGCTGTAACATGTTCAAACCAACCTGCTTTAGCTTTAACAGCGTCCGCACTAGACACGACCGTTTCCTTTCCTTCCACTTCACTTTCCTGTAATACAATTGTTTCGATTACGTCCATGTTGTTGGATTAATTTAATTTAATACTGTTTGACGGTTAGCGATGTGTCTATCGTAGAATTTAACAACCTTCCAGAGACACCGATGTACCTTAATGCACCGAGGTAAACGATGAGTATAACAACGTCTCTTAGCTGCCTGGGAAATGTAGTGCGATTCGGTTAATGCAAATGCACTTTCGAGTATTGCGGTCGGACAACTAAACTACAATCCCTAACGTTTAGAGTCCTGTAATGCAAGCTCCAGTTTCCCGCTGTCACGGGATTTGTAGTCCATCAATATATTTAATTCGTTACGACAGGCAAGGTCTATCAAACGTTGAACTACAAGTCCCATCATAATTTGAACCGCCCCTCCTCTTTAATCCCAGCGCCCTCCCTCATCCGCCCCTGTTTCGTTGTTTGGCTAAAGATGGCGTTAGCGGCTAACACAGGCGTTTGCATTTTGTTTCACAAAAATTATTTGACTAGTAGTAACAAAACATTGATGAAATAGAGCTTTAATTCGTTATTTGATGTGCAAAAATATTCAACATTGAGCAAATACACGTCCTTTGCGCAGAACAACGCTTGTTCGTGCTTCTCACGATGTAGGCCTGTTTTTAAGGGAGCGGACCGGAGCTGCTGGAACTCCATCTCCCGTCAGCAAGTGCGGCCGAAGCGTCAGGTGGTACCGTTTTTCTTTTTCCTGCTGGTATGTGTAGTTTTATGTCAACTGTTTTGCGGAAACTTTGAGAGAGTCGCGGATTAAAGTTATACGGACGCATTTTAATCAACATAATAAATCCGCAACATCTTACTGGAAACGTCCACCGTGCCCCAACATGTCTGTGATATCTGTTTAAACTGGAGGAGGAAAAGTGTCGATCCCACTGTCTGCCAGTGAGAGACACCATGGCTGCATTACACGTGCAAGGTGACTGGAAATCCAAAGACGGGCCCTCATCATCACCAGAGTCTTCGTTGAACTGGTGCTTGACTCACCTCTCCAAACCCAGATCAGGGGCTGAACAGCAGGCCCACGGCAAGGCTGACCCTGGTGGTTGCAGGGAACTCGAAAAGAGGTTCAGAGTCTCTCAGTGGAGAGCCCTGGTTGCCATCCGGACACAACACATCAAGGGTGACAAGGCTGGCATTGCCAGATTCAGAACCCTGGGGGGTCTTAGACCTTTGTTGGACCTGCTGAAACACCCGGAGTGTTCCAGGAAGACGTTAGACCTGGCTCTGAGCATCCTGGCCAACTGCTGCACCGAAGGGGAGACGCGCGTAGAGGTAAGAAATGGGAGGCCATATGGGAGAAGGCATCAACGTATGCATACAATTAAATTAAATAATTATTAAATCTACTCACATTTAAACTGTCTACTTCTATAGGTCCGCAAGCTTGATGGGATAAATATTGTAGGTAGGTGGTGATTTCTGTTTATTTTAGAAATGGCATTTCAGAATTGTCTAAGACGTAATGATGAATGAGCTTTTTTTCTTCACTTTATCTTCGTTCAGTGGAGATCCTGAAGAGAAACGTAGCCCTGGAAACCGTTCAGAACCGAGCAGCTAGAGCCTTGGGAAACCTGGCCATGGATCCCGAGAGCTCAGCGCTCATCCACTCCGCTGGTGAGTTTGTAACGTCAGAGGCAACTTCAATGTTAACTTTGTTACTAATAATTCTGCTTTTAGTAGCAGGATAATAGTAAAGTACGGATTTAATTTTGCAGAATGTAGTATTTTAGTGATTATTAATAGTGAAATAGTTTGACTGTTATCTCTTTTACGCTGCATGTGGATCTGCCAAATAATTATAATTATCTTTAGTCCCATGATTTTAAGCAGTTTCCTTGTTTTCGCAGGTGGTGTTCCTCTTCTCCTCCACAGCGTGTCTTTTTCCACAGCCTCATCCTCCCCCACTGCTGCTTCCCCCAAAGAGCCCTGTCCTAAACTGGAGTGTGCGCAGTCAGCTGCCCGGGCCCTCCTCTACCTCTCAGACACACCGGCGAACCGCCTGTCGCTGCTCACCCAAGGGACCCTATCGGCTCTCGCCCCTCTCATTGCTCCTGAATATCCCCAGGGGCTGCGGCGGACTGCGCTCAGGACCCTCCATGAGCTGACACGGGGCTGTGGTGTTGAATGTGCCAGGGAGGTGTCCCGTTCTGGGGTTCTTGCTCAGCTTGGTGTCATGGCGTCAGGGGAGTCTGGCAAACCGTTTGAAGAGCTGTCACTGAAGACTCTGGCCAACATGTGCTCTCAAGGCTGCCTGCGCCCTCTGGTGGGGTCACTGGGGGTGATTCCTAAGTTCACAGAGGAAGCCAAAAGAGACCCTTTAAAGGCTGGAGTTTTCCTCAAAGCATTGTGTCTGTGCTGCAAGGAGGCAGTCAATCGGGTGAAGGTAAAGGAGAGCGGCGGACTGGAAGTTTTAATCGGCTTTTTATCTGCACACAAGGCTCATCCACTCTCCCGGTTAGCCATCCTGGCCTGCGCAGACTTTGTTTTTGATGAATCCGCCATGGAGCAGCTGCAGGAGTTGGGTCTGGTGCCTCTGCTTGTTGCTAGACTAGTTGAACTCACCAGGGGAGAGGAACTATTTGCTGAGAAGATGGATGTGAGCCTCTCATCCAGCATGTCTCCAAATGAACTTTTGCCTTCGGCATGTTTTGAGTCCTTCGACTTTCCTGCTCCGGAGGGCTACAAGAAAGAAGAAGCTGGAAGGGAGCAAGGTTTATGTTCGTCAAGCTTTCTAAGTCTCAGGTATGGAACACAGAACTCACCACTCCCTGTCATTTGTCATTTGGTTGGTTATTCTTAGTTTTTCTCTGTGTCTCCCTCCAGGTCCTGGTTGCTGTCTGAGGGATTGATTTCCTCTGAGGGGGACCTGGAATCTTCCAGTGTTGATGAGGAATGGGGGAGCCTTCAGATTCCTCCATCACCATATCCCCAGACCTCATCCCCAAACTCTGAGTCGAATTTCTCTCCGAGAAATATATCCATATCCAACCCAAATGTTTCTTTTGCTAAAAAGGCAGCTCAGATGTCCCCAGTGTCCTTTTCAGCTCACCCCCAACCACCATCTTCCTGTAAAACCAGTGAGCCACTTTCCTCTGTTCCTCAGTCATCCAGTGCGCTGTCACCCCAAAACCAGACCACATCCTCAAAACCCACACACACCCCAGTTTCTCCATCCAAGTTCTCATCTCCTCACAAAAGAAGGCAACGAACCCATTCAGCAAATTACTTGACTAAGGTCACTCTTGATACCCCTCCCTGTGTTCCCCGGCCAGCGTACCACCATCCCTACCACCCTGAACCATGGACACCCGAATCTCCCATCCTGCTTCTGTTGTCGCGTTTCTCCCACGCCACCGACCCAAGTCCTGCTCTCGTCAGCGCAGGTGTCATGTCTGGCTTGCTCTATTACCTCACCCGGCACCAGGACCCCAGCAGCAGGTGCTTTCGCATTCTTTGCCGGCTGAGTTGCAACCCAAACTGTTTGCAGGCCTTGGTTCGAACCGGTTCTGTAGCACTGATTCATCACCATCTTTGTCAGACAGAGGGAGGAGAGAGGGAGCCTGACAGAATGAAAGACAAGGTTAAACATCTAGGTAAGAAAAATGTTTTGCCCCAAGTGGATTTAAAATGGCACAAAAAAGATTGTGTAACCCTTTTTACATGATCAGCACAGTTTCCTCATTATTAATGGGTAAATATTGACCCTCAGTACAGGGTTTGTACTGTTTGTGTTTACCTGTGTCTCTTTATACAAATGTACTTCATGGTGGTGTCCTTGCTACTTGTGCAGGTGTCGCTCTTCTCAACAATCTGCGTGTCCAGTGTGAGTCTGGTTTTGGCTCTGGGGTTCTTGCCCATGTGATGCTGTCAGGCTCCGACTCAGACAAGATCAACTGTGCACTGTCGCTGCCATTAATCAGCAGGTGAGTGGTAGAAGTAACTAATTATTAGCATTAAGTCTAAATATTTTAAAGTTTTTCATTGTTTTGTTTTTGTGTATTCATGCAGTTTCATTAAAAACAATTATTCTCACACTGACTTTGAAATACACAAAGATATATACTCTAGATTTTGTTGTAGACCTAATTTAAAATAACTAAATCCAACTAACTATGTCTGACAAACATCACCTGCATCATTAGGTGGTGCAGGATTTTCTAAATATGTTTTGGAGCTTTATGCAACCTCTTTTTCTTTAACAGCAACAAGTCCCTGCTGAAGAAACTTCTTCTGGACACTGGTGGGCTGCTGTTAGCGCTGCAGCCACTTGGCTATGATGACAATCATGGGGTTGAAGATCAACCTGCTGCATGTGGAAAGCTGCTTTCTGACCTGTTCACGTCACCACTTTCAGGCCTGACTCCTCACCTCCCCTCGCTGTACTTCTCGCTCCTCATAGGATGCTTGTCCACCCTGACGGATGGCATTAAAACCAAGCTCGACAAAAAACACATCAAACCAACAGAGCTCGTTGGTACAATGGGCAGAGTTTCACCTCCTCCATCAAAAAGAGCTCGTCTAGCTGATACCTGCTCCTATGGTGTGTCAGACTTCAACATCCTTTTCTTGCTGGACGATGGGACCCAAGTCCCAGCCAACAGTGAACTTGTGTCTAGAGTGGATGACACACACGGGGCTGGCTCTGAATACTTCAGGGGGCTGCTGAGAGGGTCTTTTGAAGAAACTCACAGTGTTACTAAAGAGGCCATCCACATCAGAGATGTTAGCCCAGGTATGCTGCTTCCGGTACTGCATTATCTGCATGGGTGCCGCTTCAGAACAGACACAGAAAGCTTAAAAGGAGTGGATGAAGGCGAGAGGAGAGGACAGTGTCAGGTTTTGGAAATCTTGGCCGATGAAGGATTAAATATCTGGAGAGAGGGGGCAGATGAACATTCTACAAAAGTCTTGACCTTCCAGAACACGGCCTTAGGGGAACTGATGATGGGAGCGTGCAGATTCCTGGTGACTGGGCTGCAGAGGGAGCTGGAGGATCTGTGTGTGTCACTTCTTCTGTCGTGGTCCGCTAAAGCTGGCGGTGAGGCTGCATGTGCTCCCGCAGAGGACCGGTCTAAAATGGACCAAGAGGGCCTGGAGTCAGCAGAGGAGAGCCTGGCTAACCGCACCTCTGAGCTGGAGTTGACTGGTCTGGAGATGCTACCAGAAAAACCACCAGGGCCGAACCGCAAGAAACCATTTTCAGCTGCTGGATCGCTGGGTCCAGCTTCAGACCAGAAGGCAGTCAAACGCGTCACTCCAGCCTCCAAGTCAAGCTGTGCATCAGCTGCAGACAAATCACAAGATCTAGAGGAACCGAGGTTAAGCCCAGAGAACTCAACAGGAAGCTCGTCACAACGCAAATCCACAGATCCTCGTTCCTCAGAAGCAACAGGCGGCGGCTTTGATGCTCTGCTCCCACAGTTATACTGGTTTTCCCAGCGTTACAACTACCCAGCACTGGGTCAGGCCTGCCTCTCCCTGCTGCTGGGCTGCCAGGGCTGTCCTCGGCACTTCCTGTCCTCCTCTCACGCTGGCGAATGCCTTCGCCGACTCGCCAGCGAGGCCGACTGCACACGGACTCTGAAACAGGACCTAGTGGGTCTGGCCACGCTGGCGCTGAGCTGAGACGTGGAATATTTGAGTAGAGAGCTTGGTAGCATGACATTCACAGGGCACCTTATCAAATAGTACTAGTGCAGGTAATGAGCACTGCATGATGATGTGAAGTATGTGATGTATAATTTTCTGCAGCATTAACTGAAAATTATGGCTGTATTTTCACTTGTTTTGGTCAAAAATATTTCAATTTAGTTTTGATATAAATTGATGAATTGTAATTAATGACATCATTTTGTTCTAATTTACTGCTAGATTTTTATGTTTAACAACTATTAGCAAAATCGCTGAATGCCGTTATGCTGATTACTGGAATCACCAGGGTTGGTCAGGTGCCTCTTGTTTATTTTGTACATAGAATAATATGAAGTAGCATATATACAGTGTATAGGCTTCACCTGCCCCTCAAACATTTATGCCACTAAATATACTGCTGAAACATCACCTCGCCTTCCGGTTCTGTTTGTTCGAGTCAGAAAGATTCAAATGGCACTCGCTGTAATTCGGCACAGAATGGTTTTATTCCCGTCTGGGTGGGAGTTTTTTAAGGATGCAGCCACAAGCAGCCGCTGGATGTGATCCCCTCAGTGATGGGAGCCCTCGTACCCCCCCGGCAGAGCGTTGGTGTGAGAGTTGTGGAACAGGCTGTGGTTGCCGTCGCCCCAGGGAAATTTCTGCAAGGAGACACAAGCGGGGGGACACGCGTTCTCACTCGGAGCACATCAAACGGAGGAGGCCGTGAGAGGCCGGCGCGGTGCAGGCGTGGGGGCGCTCACCTTGGTGCGGATGCGCAGGTGAGGGTAGGGCACGAACTCCGGCTGCTCATGCGAGTTCGCCTGCATCTTCATGTAGGCGTTGGCCATGCAGACGCCGACGCCGGGCAGCGCCAGAACGAAGGTCAGGATCTTCCAGGTCTTCACTGTCGAAAACAAGCATGAGTCTGAAAATGGCCGCCGCTGTTTCTGCCCGACAGATTTGTACCGATTAAGTGCCAAACAACACGAATGAGTTAATGTTCAACTCCAGTTATTTTGTGTGTGATGCCGGTGTGGGTGCTTTTGATATGCTGACCTCCCTCGTGGGTTGAGTGTGACGCAGCAGCAAGCACGCGAGCAGTGGCTGAAGCAACTGGAGAAAAAGACATCTGTAAAGATCCAGACGGAAAAAAGTCGGTCATATGTGGATGCTGTTTGCCTTTCATACTGTCCTGAGCTCAATATAGTGTGTGTATATAAAGGCCACACCTGAACACATGTTCTAACAATATCGTATTCAGAGCAAATGAAAACAGATAAACAGTATAATATTGAAATGACTGTGTATTAAACAGATGCAATCATTAAAAATCTTTCCTTTCTCAGTGCCAATAAAGTCACTTGTGTTGTCTGCCCCTCTACAGGCTCCAGACCAGGCCTGACCGTGAATCTTACCGTGGATCAAGGGTGGCGTTAACTCGTCTCTTCCTAAAATACCAGAAACGGGTGCAAACTTACTGTTCTTCAGAACTCAGTGCCCCAAACGCTTTATTGTCCCCGTATTCTTCAATCAAATCCTCCTTCCTGCTTGTTTGTCCTTCAGTCTGTCCTGAGCTGAACTTGGTGTGGGTCAGACTCCTCCCCACTCCAGTCTGTGCCTGTGCCAGGAGTCTTTAGTTTATATTTGGCCAAGTGCAGAGGCTGATATGTGACAGCAGCGTGGGGGAGGAGTGCAGCGTAAACACTGATACTCATCAGCGCAATCGTCACTGTTTTCTTTCTTTTTTCTGTTAAAAGCAGGTCAGCGCTCTGAGCTGCTTCCTGAAAGCACCTGTGGCTCAGAACAAAACCTATAACAACAGCATATTTGTCGCTCACAGACGTCACAACCCCAACACTAATGTCCGAAAGTGAATGGTTTTAGCGTGTGACACTCGTACATGTAGGTGAAACCTGCTGCGTTGAGCCGCTGTTTAAGGTGTGGCTTTGGTTGATCTACAAGGAAGAAGCAACAGGTGGAAGATGTAACATAATGTTTAGTTGTTCAGCATTTTCTTGGTTATTTGTGTTAAACATCCAAATCTCCAGCTACTGATTTACTATAGTAACCTCTCAAATATTATTAATACGCCCTCATGTTTAGTTTTAACAGGACAAACTTAGTAATGACTTAAATTCTCACAATTAATAGATCCTTTGTTGTTTTGGTCCGGACGGCGCCGGTCGGCAGTGCAAACAGCAGCCGAGCCAGCGGTGATGTCATCCGGTCACTCGAGCAGCCAGTGTGAACGTCTGGCACCGTGTTTTGGTGGGCAGATGTTAAACACCATGTGAGTGTGAGGACGCTGTGCAGACACACGCACACACGCACACACACACACACACCAAATGCATGTGCTGCACATGTGCTACTGAAAGTGAGGAGACCACAGTGTTTAGATCATGCAGCTGTTGCCAGCATTTATAAAGTGGAGCCTGTGCAGTTGCATAGAGACACGTGTTTAACTGCTGTAACATGGTGCATGTGGACATGACTGTATATATAACTGATGAATGAAGTCAAATATCTACAGAACCTCTTGCTACCAGATGCAGGTAGGAAGTTGGAAGCTTGTAATGAGGTCATTGATCATTCAGCGTTTATTAATCATCAGACTGAATGCACAGCTCTATTCTGTCCTTTACAAATATTTCCAGTTTAAAATGGTCCTCGAAGGTGTGTAACGATGCGTTTCTAAACTCCCACACTGTCTCTGTGTGTTTGGTGCCAGTACAGACAACTGTGGACTGTGTGCGATGCAGTAAGTGTGTGTGATGTTGGACTGGGGTGAAAGCAGCCGGTGCCGGTTCTAACGGCCTGTCCCGTCTCGCCGCCCTGTAAATCAGAGTGTCTGAGGCGAGACAGACGCTTTGAAAATGCAACCGAGCTCAACTAAGACCAGGACCGTCGATGAATAAACAAAAGTTTGCTTTTATTTTGGCCTCTATTCACCTCTATCCATTGTGTCTGCAGACGCTTGTGAAACCGCCGCGGGTCAGGATTCACTGTGTGGCCGACTGTTACCTGCTCCATCAGACACAAGCGCGGCTGAGACACCTGCACCGGCGTCTGTTCCGGCATCGGGCCCTTTGTGCGCCTCCGTCAATTTGGATCCGCTCCACGGACCTGAACGCTGACACGGTGCCCCCTGGAGGCGGCCCGCTGGGTTTAACAAGCTGTGGAGTCTGAGCACACTGGTCTGAGAACAGAGACATGTGATGAATTGTCCGCGTTTGAGCACACAGTCTGTGATTATGATTTGTTTTCATTTCATGATTTCTGGTCTAATTTGTCGGCATCACTTCATTCTCTTTTGCTCCAAGCGCAGCACGTGCGTACAGACGTGGATGTCCATCCATCCACATCTGGCTGAACTCCCCCTCCAGATGTGCTCCGGGTAAACGAGCCAGCGCTGTTCGCAGCTCGTCCCTGCCCTCACGGGTCTGATTGTGCTTCTCCACGGGGCCTCTGAGTCGCAGAGCGATGAATGTTTACAGGTAAATCACAGGTGAGCGAGCGCTGAGTCAGACGTGGGCTGTGTTTTGGTGCCACCAAGGCAGCGGCCGCGGTGGTCTGCACGCGTGTGGCTGCCGTTTTCCACCCCCCTGCTTCTCCACTCACACGTTTGCATTGAGACATAAACATTACAATAAGACACGCTCCATGCACGGGACCTCCCACGCCACGGGACCGGGCTCCGTGTTGATACCAGCATGGGCTCACGCTTCTTGTAGACAGTCTAAACATCCTGGAGCTCGTCTCCACGCGGAGCCCAGCGTCCCGACGTCCTGTGCAGAACCCCACATGCTGCTCCGAGGAGCTTCTATGGGCCGTATTTATGCGGCCGTGCGGTGTTTGCGTGACATTTACTGTCGCGTGCGCTCCACCGAGCCGGACCCGGCCGAGGCAGGTGCGCACACAAACAGGGGGGAGATGTAATGTTTGCTCCGCAGTCTGCAGCGACGCCCTTCAAGGGGGCATTTGTGCCGCTTAGGCACGTTTGTGTGTGCTTGAAAAAGTGTAATGTTTGCTCGAGGAGCGGCTGGTTCTGTACGTGAGCTAAAGAGAACCAACAGAACTCCGCTGGTCTGGGTGCAGTTCTGCTCAAGAGTTCACAGGAAGCGCTTGAATGGTGTCTACAAAAATGTATAAAAGTCCTTAAATCCCCTCATTTGTCTGAGTCCAAGTGCATACTTCTGTGACTAAAGAGACAGAACCAGTGTCATTATTTGGTCTCTTTACTTTATCCTGTGATCACTCATGTGGTCAGATTCACTTATTTGAATGATGCTCGGATAAACGGGCCTTTGACCCGATCTCACCAACGTGGGTGTGTTCCGAGGGCAGGTCCCATCAGTGGGAGTGTGTCTGCAGGGGAACCATATAAAAGACACGAGGGGCCGTCGGCTTCAAGAACCCATCTGTTCATCCGTTCATCCGTCCATCGTTGGTCTCTCTGCTTCTTGTAGCCGCTCTCGTCCATCATGCTGGTTCAGGCTCTGCTCCAGACGTCGCTGGTCCTCTGGTTGGTCCACCAGTCTCTGCAAGGCGGTAAGACAAGGGGCATGACTGTAGGACGGGTTGTGTGCTGTTTGTCAGGAACACAATACTAGTTCATGCTGCTAATTTAATAATGGAAACAAATGACAGAAAGAATCAAAAATGTTGAAAAAAAAGAATTTTGCTGCCGTTATGTGGCCAATGCTCTGATGGAGCTTTGAGCTCCACTCACCGACTCTCACCTAGGTGTAAAATATCATGTGTGTGAATATGCCGGCTCCGCCATCGGTCCAGCACCAGCTCTCCATCATCTAATCCCTTTGAATCAAAGGGACGTGGATGGAAGGCGGCAGACTGAGGCGAAATGTGACAACCAGCTGTGAGAAGATCTGACACACAGTTGGCGTCGCTCGCTCGATGACTGTCGCTCCTTTGGCCCCTTTGACAAAACCCAGAAATGCTAATTAGACACTTTCATGTAATCATCTGTCTATTTCAGAAGCATTAGCTCATCGGTGACAGTTTAAGATCGAAGTTGGCCAAAAAAATGACTCACAAACTCAGAAATGTCAATCATGTCCAAACACAATGTGATGTTTGCTTAGACAAACGTTTTCAATCATATGAACTGTGTATTTTACTATTGATTTCATTTTCTATGTGCGTAAGGTTTTGTGCTAACATTTTAGTACCACTGTGTTTATGACATTTTTCATAATCATAAGAAGCATTCAGTCACCGGTTTATTTTTAATTGCATCAGGGGTTGGCGTTAAACCTCAAAGTGTGTCCTGGGGGAGAGGGCTCCCAGCCAGAGGTACGTCCATCAGTTTGAAAACTGTATTTATGCCATTACTTCCAATAAATAGTATTTGAATAACATCACTATTTTAATATAATTATACAATGATTTGGAGCTTTATTCCATTCAGTTGATTGTATTATTTATATCTACAAACAGAGGCTTTGACAGGTGATTGGTTTATTTATTTCTCAAGTTTCTTATTTAAATTATTTCTCGTTTTTTTAAGCTGTTGGTGTTGGAGTAAAACCTGGAGGTCAGTGGTTTTCTAAGCCGACACCAATCTAATGTTACCTAATGAGAGATGAGTTCCACCACCAACTCCTCCTTTCCCTCTTCACAGTGACAGGAGCTCTTGGTGCACTGGGCAGTCGATACGGCAGCAAAGCCATGAAGACTGGAAGTACGTTACGCGTCTGAGAACTGCATGCTCAAATATTACCTCTGATTAAGCTGTATTTGAATTTGCTTTTCTTGAACGCAGTTGGCCGTTACCCAGCGGCTCACCTTGGTGTTGGTAAGTTGCCTAATAGAGGCTTCTTTCTAATACAAATAATTGCTTCAGCTGTATTACAAAGTAAAATATAACTGTGATGCCTTTTAGGCGGCTACAGAGGACTTGGATTAGGAGGTAGAGCTGGTCTGAGGCAGGGGACCCCAGGAGCCTATGGTAACATAACTACATGTCACCCACAAGCCTTCTGGTTATTATTGGTTCTGATGTCGGGATCTGACGCTGCCTCTGTTGCGCCTGCAGGTGCCAGTCTGGGCACAGGAATGGCTCTGGGGGCTGGACTGAGCAATGGGCTGGGCCTGGGTCAGGCAGGAAAACGCGGTGAGAGACATAAAGGCCCTAATACGTTATATATAGATGCTTGTAACAAATCAACAGGCTGCGAACGCAGTGTTTATGTGAACTAATGTCATGTTTGGAAGTCTTTTTGCACGCTCAGCAGAACGGGTCACCATTTACACAAACAGTGTCATGATCAAACCTTAAATAAGGTCTGTTTTGTGTCTTTTTAGTCTATGGAGCTGGACTTGGCTCTTTACCTGGTAGGTAATTATACTGTTGGTTCAGATGAGCTCAGCTTGGCCTGTGCTCGTGGCTCTCCGTCACTGACTGGGAGCACATGAGGCAGATTGTATCCCAGCTAATTAATTCTGCGTCCTTGTACAACACATCAATGATGCGATCACAGTGTCTGTCAGATCCGTTCAAAGTTGCTCAGTGTTTCCTGAACTTGCCTTGTGTTTTCTCGCCAGGATACGGGCCGTTCGCTGGCATTGGATATCCTGGAGCCAGACCCGGTAAGTGATGGGTCGAGACCTAATATTTGTCTCATTCACTTCAGCTTCCACGCGTCCCCGTGGTCTTGTCACATGTTCACAGTTTTGCGTCGAGAGCAATGAGGAGGAGTTCGTGTCGGCCTTTGCTCTCACTATTCACGTGCTTCAGGTTCTAGTTTGTGTTCGCACGGGTCCTGCAGTTTATTATTACAGGTTTAATGCTGATGAAAGTGGAAAAAAAGCAGCTTGTTCTTAGTTCTGACGTGTTCCACGTGACTGTATCTGGGTGGTTTGTGGTGGTGTTGAGCTCTAACACAGGCTCAGTGCACGGGTTTCTTCTCTTTCCATGCGTTATTTGCTCATGTCATTGCTGCGATGCAATGAAAACATTCTCCATGGGGTGGTTTCAGTCGTGTCTCTGCTCCTCTGGGTTCATTCTTCTTTACTGTAACTTCGACTTTATTTTGCCTCTAGTTCATCTTGAAACACATTAGTTTGAGCGAATACTGGGAGGATATATGCTAAACTGCATCAAATACTCTGATACACATTTATTCTACTGATGGATTTCAATAAAATTACTAATCAGTACTAAATAAATCCTTGGCCACTTTTGCCTCTGAGCCACCATGAGGTCATGAATACATGATGGTATTTCTCTGCCAGGTGCGTCTGCAGCAGATTTGGGTGGACCTGAGCTGGCCGGTCTGGGCCAAGCTGTTCAAGATCTGAAGAGACAAAAGAGCAGAGCTCTTGGTTCCTTGTTTGGAAGAGGCGGTGTTCGTGAGCTTTCTAGACCCGAATTACAGGTTGAAAGTCGTAACCCAGTAGTCGTGCCAGCCAATCCCGCGTCATCGGGACCTCTTGATGCCTCACGTGTAGAAGAAGGAGACGGTTATGATCCCGCGGTCTTGAAAAGGAAGAGCTCCACGCGTCATGGAGCCACACTGACGGCTGGAGGCCTCCAACAGCAACTGCCCCTCAAAAGTCCAAATATGAGAGGACTGACGCCTGGTCCGTCTCAAGCAAAGAGCGCCAAAGACTACGAGTCCTCACTTGGGCCAAATCACCAGACTCCAAGCTGTGGATCTGCCAGTGATTTGTCAGATGCACTGGAAAACAGTCGCCACGGCATTCTGGGTTTAGACACACAGGAGCCCCAGCGTTTGGTGCCGCCCGTTAGTAAAGACAGCAAATATCTTCAAGGAAAAACAACCTATCCTCTCCCTGGAGCTCAAACCCATGAAGCCAGAAGCCTCATATCGTCTCTTCCTCTAGGTCAGGGAGCCAGGAGCTATTTATTAGCAGCGGAAGACAAACAGAGAGTCAAAGACCTCGGTCTTGTGCCCGAGGACAGAAACGGGCTCAGGATCCGTGGGAGCGTTGCTGTGGAAAAGCGCTCTCGTGGATCCGTGAGTCTTCAAGTGCAAGGAAGGAGGAACTCTGGACCAAGTGGGAGCCAGGGTTTAGGCACGGTGTCGGTAGGAGGGCAGGAAGCTGAAGGCTTCACTGCTGGTGGTGAGGAGGCAAAGCACCTTCCACATGCTGAAAGGGATGTGATTGAACCCAAAGCTCGCGGTCTCCCATTGCAGACTGGGAGGAGTAACCAAGCAACAAGTAAGAGCAAAGCTTTGTCTTATTAACGTCTAATGTCTTAGTGTTTGCCTCTTTGGCTGCAGGGCGTGTTCCCGTTTCCTATTTGAATTATTTTAATTAAGTATTTTTGTTGCCTGATTTCTTTACATCTCTTTACATCATTTTTTATTACATTGACTTGGAAAGACATTCTGCAACATTGTCGTCTTGCTCTCTCATTACACACATTTTGTGATTATTACTTTATAATGTTCATAGATGAACCTGAGAGTTGTTTGAGAGCGAGCTGTGACTCCTATACAGTAACTTGCCTGGATGTACAACATACTCCTTAACATGTTGAGCCACTTCTTTATGGGTGCATGCGTTTGAATCCTTCCTGGGGGCGAGGCTGATCATAGACCTCTGTGTGTTCATGTCTTCATTTGTTTATGTGATCTCTGTGTGTTGGACTTACACCGTCCTGCATCTCATTTTTGGGACCATCTCAGGATGTTAAAACCTTATTTCCGTCACAGCTGTGCGTCTCTACAGTGTGTTTGTCTGTTTTGGAGTCTTTTCAGTCAACACGCTATTATTTTGAAGGGTCAAACTCTATATCCTATAAAATCACCTCTCAGTGTTGCCATTTAAAAAAAACAGCATCTCTGCTGGTTGCTGCATCTTAATTAAAGACTGTTTTTCCTTGTGCCATGCATTTGCATCGACTGTGACTTTCATTGGAAGAAATTGTTCCATTTCTGTTGAATTTCAAACTGACTGAAACAGCAGTGAGCAGCCAGTGTTATGAAGTAGTAACACTGGCATCAGTGTGTTCTAAATGAGCGATGTCACGTCTTAATGAGCTCCCGTTTCCTCCACAGGTTACATTGGGGGAGCAGGGAGCTACCTGGGTGCGGCCTTGGGCGCTGGGGGCTACGGAACAGGTAACTGGGCATTACAACACGAGAAAGCTGCTGATTAGCAGATGCAGATACAGATGCAGATGCAGTACATTTAACTCCCGTCCACAGGTTTGGGACAGGGAGCGTACCTGGGCGGTGCAGCTGGGAAGCTGGGAGGTGAGCGCGTGCATGGTTGGTGTAACTGGGGCATGTTCTGCTCTGCACCACGTTGTAACTCTGCTCATTTTCTCTGAAATAAATCTTAGCTGCCGCGGCGCTCGGACAGGGAGGCTATCCCCAAGGTGCTGCAGGGATTTCAAACGGTGCGTGCGTCCTCTGCTCGCTGTGGATTCTAAATTTCCGATCCTTCTACACTGGTGTTCGATTTCACTTTGAGTGTGACTGGAGGTCGTTGACTCCTACTTTGCCTTGTAAACGAATCATTTGATTTCATCTGCACTTTGCATGAAATGCCTGAGAATAAGTTGCTTTAAATCTGTTAAGCTGAATAAATGAGGGCGCTTTTTTGTGGCCAATCTGTCTTTCAGGGAAATGCTCGTCTTTTTCGTGGCAGTAATTTGTGGCTTCCTTTGTTAAACAAATGCAAAGATGGTTGGAGCCGGTGCTTCCTTTACTGTGAGCTTTGAATGTGTGTGTTTTTCCAGGCTATGGTGACGGAACAACAGGTTACTTGGGTGCTGTAGCAGGAAACGGCTTTGGTGAGTGGCAGCACACTTTCAAAATAAAAGATGCCAAAACCTGTAATATTCAGTGAACTCTTTTTGTTTTTGGGTTGTGTCTTCCTGCAGGTGGAGATGCTGGTGCCAAAACCTTGTCTACAGGTACTGGGCACCTCCCAGCTCCCAGCAAAGCCAGTTATAACCAAACACAAATGAAATGCTACTAATTTATTAGTGCCTCCTCTCTTACCAGGTTATGGAAACGGTTACAGCGACGGATACGGAGTTGGTGAGTCCAGCTTTCACATAAGTCAGTTCGCCCTCACCTAAAGAGTCAAAGGACTCATGGATCATGGTGATGATTAGAACTATGTTTCAGGGCTTGGTTACCCTGCAGAGTTAGCTGATGGTGCAGAGAACAAAGCAGGGAGGAGCGAAGGTAACCGACCCGAGGAGCAATAATAAGACGCGCTCGCACTAACCTGCCGACGCTTCACCCGCGAGCGGCTCCTCTGCTCAACGTCGCCCGTCTGGTCTGCCCTCCGCCGGGTGTAGCTATTGTCGCTCATTCACAGACACTGACCACTTTGCGCCGGTGGTTTCTGACTTCCTGCTTCCGTGGCTGCTTTTGAGCCCGTTTCTCGCAGGTGACGTGAATGGGTCTCACGTGTGTAGGGTTCATTTATGTCCTTGTGATGCTTTCAGCCCTGAGTACTGGCGGCTACGCTGGACACCTCCAGGGGGCTTATGGTGAGAGAGCATAAGGTCAAGGAAATAACCGTTTCCCACCAAGCAGTGGGTGTGGATGACTGTGTTTCCTATGAAGGTTGTGAGTTGAAACCTCCATTGTCATCTTTCAGGAGCTCTTGGTGCTGGGCTGGAATCAGCTGGGGGAAAATACGGTGAGCAACTGGTTCTGTTAGTCAGGCTGAGTCATATTAGAACTAGTGGTTTAGAGCAGAGTTCGTTGACAGACCAGGCCACTGGAAGGGTCATAACACCACGACCTATGAATCAGTCCAACCATGGGCTTTGCTTCCCTGCAGGAGGAGGAGCTCTTCAGGTTCCTTATGGCAGCGCTCCAGTGATTCCCACCGGACTGGAGGGTATGTTCTGACCCGGCCCACGCAAACACCTCACTATGTTCTCATCACTATGTTCCTGATTAGCCCGGGGCTAATTTGCCTCAACTAAACAACTCTAAACCAAACTTGTGTTTTACTGCATCTCAGTGACCACATTATCTCAGGTTTCGTGCATTTGTCATGTCGTCAGGTGACGGCGGTTACCCGTACGCCTCCCATCAGCTCAGTCTTGGTGCTGAAGGTGCAAAAACCGCCAGCAAATACGGTGAGAATGACAGCTTTGCGATGTGTAATGGAAAAAGTGCTGCAGATGTTGATTTACTCAGAAACCCTTCAGACCTCACTCTACTGTAGTCCGACAACAGATAATAAAATGTGACTGAAGTGAGTCGAGAACAGCGGGTTTCCCGAAGCTCGCCATGTGTTTGTCATACGTTTACATACGTTAGACTGCTCAGACAGACAGCAGAGCCTCATACATGCGTTACATACATGCTCATCTACTTCTTTTGTGTATGTTTGTGCATGTAAGGTTACGGGGCACAGCTAGGAGCAACTCAAGACGTTGTGGGTAAGCCAGAAAGTCCCAAACCTCCTCATTTATCACCACCTCATGCCCACATTGCACGTTCTGGTGAAGCTGTTGTTTAATATCACATACAACCACACCCAACGGCATTCACGGCTATTTTACACCGTGTTCGAGCTGTGAAACTGTCTTTCCTTGCGTCTTATAACGTAGAACTGGTTTGTTCCTGTTGCAGGAGAGCAGGCTGGGAAATATGGTGGTGTGAATGGAGCCCTTGGGAATGGTTACAAAGGTGAGAATAAAGGAAACTACTAACTGATTTAATAAAATGGTATAATTTAGAACTCCCTAGGACGTTGTGCGCCTCCATCGTCGGGGTCTTGTGTCTTTTTCTGACGTGTCGTATCCCTGTGTCCTCCCCTTCCCCTCTCTGTTCTTTGTCTTTAACCAGGCTAAGTCTGAAGTGGATGGTTTCCATAATGTGTTGAGTTCAGTAAGGTGTGAGTCAATACTTTGGTGTGGCCTGGTCGTCTGTCTTTGTGTTATAGTACCCGTCCTCCTCTGACAGTGGGCCTTCGCTCGGCCCAGAAGACCTTACGCTTAAACAATAAGTCAGCATAAGAGAACTAATTACTGGATTTATGCAATAAATTATGTCAAATGATGCTGAACGCTTCTGAGTTGTGTTTACTCTGCTGGATTGTTCTCTTTAGCCGTGCAGCCTCACACTCACACAGGAAGCTGTACCACTTCCTTTCTCTTATTTCCCGAAGACAAGCAGAACACGAGTGTTACATCAACGCTAAAGCCCAAACAGAAACACAAACTGCAGCAGGTACTTTAGACATTATTCCCTTTATTCAATAATAGATAAACATTTGTGTACATATAAATGCTTGTATAGATAAAAATAGATACAGTTTGAAACAAATAAACATATGTGCAAAGTGTAAGAGACAAATAAATTATAGAAGTGAATCAAACTTCGTGTCCAGTAACTTTCACATAAGCTACTCATGTGTTTTGTGCCCAATAAAACAACACCAATACCACAAATATGTCACCATTTATTTAATATTTGAACCACTTTGATGCATTCAAATCAGGACACTACTGTCTGTTTGTTTCACTGAATTTCTGCAAAAACAAAAGCTTCGAGCCGACTACACAGCATGCTTTGGAGTCTGCGATTCAGTTATGAACAGTTTCATTAGAAGGAGGCACGTTGCTACTGTATGGAAGCATCAGCAAAGCCAAAGTATGTATATATTCATCACTATTCCTTTAACTTTATGCATAAATACTCTGATTCCTTTGTGAACTCGGGTCGTCACCGAACACACCCATCTGCACCAGGATGTCTCTGGGAACAGGGTGGGCGTGACGGGACACATAGAAGCTCTTCAGGCTCGGACTCACGGGTGACGCTTTGTAATCTGTGCATAAATCTCCGCTCAGGCTCGGAGCGCATTTGATTTCAAGTCTGTAAAACAGCTGACCGTGCTGCAGGGCACAGACGTCGGCTTTGACCCCAGCCGTCAGGTCTTGCTCACATTCCCCCAGCAGGTCGTCGTCCCACTTGCTGTCCTCGTCCCACACTTCAAATCTCACTTTGTGACCTGAGGACAAGTCCTGGGAGCCCAGGTCAATGGGAAAGGCCCAGTGTGGGTCATTGTTGTTGTAAACCACAGAGGTACGATACGTCAGTCCATTGAAGGACACTTTGACGTAGCCGTCGGTGGCAGTGGTGTGGTCCCCCCACAGACCAGCGGCCCGCTGCACGGTGACGATGACCCGGGCCATGCCTTTACGGGTCGGGCAGCAGTCCTGGTTGACGGCCGGATCGTTGTGACACTGGCAAACGCAGGAGTCTCTGGAGTCGCTCTTGATGCCGGCCTGACAGCGACTGCTGCAGTTCTTCCACAGGCCTTTCTCCAGGATATAGTGGCTGACGGCCGAGCGCAGGTTCTTGCGAGCGGCGCTGTTTTTGGGCAGCAGCTCGTGAAGGGAGTCCAGGGAGTAGGAGACTATGTCTGGGTTCCGTGGGACCGTGTTCAGCCACTCTTTGTAGGCGGCCGGGTCTTTGTCAGCAGAGAAGAGCAGATCTGGCTCCGTGGTGTGGCCGCCCTTTATCTCTGTGAACCTGTACAGGGGATTTCTCAACAGATCAGCTCGTGGGGCTTTTGCGGTGGTGAAGATAATGATCGAATGTGCAAAAAAAAAAAAAGTTGCAAAATAGAGGTAAAAGATCTTTGTACCTGTCACTGAAGAGGCTGGAGAAGGACATCTTGCTTTCTGACTTGTCGGCGTCTTTTTGACAGTGCTTTGCTTGGGTTTTTACTGAGGCCTTGATGCTGACAGAGGCCTCGGCCTGCAGGCACATCTCTATCTCCTCCATACTGAGGCCCTGCAGGCTGGCCTGGCACTGCCGGATGCTGGTCACAGACTGGACGCTCCCTCCCAGTTTCACCTGGATCCATAGAACAGATGCTTAATTTGAAAGCTTATGAGTAGTGTGTGTTCTCTCTGACTTTCATCTACCTTGGTGATGTAATGGGTGCCGAAGTTGTCTATAAGCTTGTAAAACCGTGACTTGTATTGGGGGCTGTAGGTTTGGGGAAGCTGCTTCACTGCTTTCTGGAACTCTTTGTGCAGCCTGGGAGAACCCGACACTCGATAGCTGTGTCCAGAGAAACACCAACACAAAGACACCAGCATGAAAACTGTGTAGAGCAAATTTAGAACTTTCAGCATGGCCCGATTCCGCTGGTCGTCTTACCTGTAGTACTCACAGAACACGCTTTGGCTCGTGAAGCTGAATTTATCATTCTTGGTTTTTTCCATGGAGTATTCAGCCAGTTTGGAATGCGTGCCGGCCAGCATCGCTGAGCCGCTCTTTTCACCCACGTTAACGTCCAGATTGGCCTCCCAGTTGTTTTCTACAGAGGAGGTGCTGGAGCTGACTAGGGACTCGCTGGAGCGGTGGAGTCTACTGGTGATGGACATGCTGCAGGACTGCTGCGACCTCCAGTCCACCACGGACAAGGGGAGCTTCTGCTTGCTGTTCTCCAGGTAGGGGTTGCTGCACAGGGTGCACGTTTTGTCCTTGTGCTTCCACAGATTCATGTTGATGACAAAGGCCCCTTTTCGCTCCATCTTGGTGATGTCGAAGCCTTCTCCCGCCAGAGAGGCACCAGGAGCGAACTCCGCGTCAGCGCACTGCTTGGGTGTCCCTGTGGTGCAGGACTGATGCGTAGGTCGAGGGAGTGACGCCATGAGGCCGGTACAGATGCAGATCCTCCACAGCAACATGCTTCACATTTGGTGCAAATTGATTATTTCACCTGAAAGCAAGCATTTTATTACTGAAAGGAGTCATATCATCTAGTGAAATTAGTGATTTGTTTGTCCCTGCATTATCATGACCCTTAACAATCTATTAATGAGCTCCTTTTTAGAGCAGTGACTCCTATATATTATCTTTTTTATCACATTAATAATTTTTAATTTTAATATTGTTCATAATATCTAAGGGAGCTCAAGTCTCCTTATCTGCTGCTGCATTACACAATGGATTAGCTGAAACTACTTCTGTTCGATCCAGTGTTTTTCTATCAGGTCTCAATGACTCTTGAACGACCCGTGTGGTGAAATCAGGTTGTCTGAGTCAGTGGCATCTTTCAAGTCTCAACATTTTTCTCCAACTGCCTCAGCCCCCTTTACGTGAGACTCTTGTTTTAGTTTACAGCATTCATTTATTTCTTTATTCAATGATTTACAGAACTTTGTACCATGTTTGACAAGCGTTTTAGGCGTAAAACTGCATTTGGCTGCACGTTGGTGTCGCGACTACAGAGATATTTGGCTTTATCAGTTTCAGTTTTGCATCATAAATCTTTATCTCTCTTCAGTTATTTCTGTTGTGGTGAACCTCATTTTAAGGCCATACTTGATAGACCACAGATTAAATACAACACATTTAGATGAGAAATAATGTAAAGTATCATAAACATAACTTTTCTTTACAAGAGAAAAACTACAATCTACAAAATTCTTCCTCCTCTTAAATGAGATTAAGACATATTGCCCATTGGTCAAAGAGACTATTTTTTATAATAGTAACTAATTTAATTATTAATTAATTATGTAACACATTCGTATACTTTAATAACACAACACTGTAGCCGAGAAACTTGACTGGACTAAAATATTCTAATGTTTTAAAAGAGACGCACAATAAGGATTAACAGCATATGCTTAAAGATTGACCATGAAATGAAATACCTCAGATTCTTTTGTATTTTCAAACAACACGAGTGAACATTTCATCAAGCGCATCAGCATGAACTCACCTTTGCGTTGCTTCACCTGGGGCTGTGAAACTGAGTATGAGCGTGAAAAGCTTGTGCTCGACGGACGGAAAGCAGGGCAGTGGGACGTGAACGGGTGAGGTGGTCTTTAAGAGAAGCGTGGGAGCAAATTGTGGCAGTTTGTCGTCTTGTACGGAGGGGGAGGAGCTGGTGGTCGATAGAGAAACTCAAACACAGCATGACAAAATGAAAGCATGGCCGGCTTTCCAGTAAGTAGTGAGCCACATGCCACAGACCTGTCATTTCTATAAAGTGGTGGGCAGCTGTGACCAGGAGAAGTAGCTTAAATGTGTCTATGAAATCTGAATAATGTGACGTATGTCTTGATGGAATTTAAGTTAAACCAGTGGGAGAACTTCTTGTGACGGAGCCTTTTCGGCAATAAACACAGAAAAGCAACAGCTTTCAACATGAAAGAGGCCATTTAATGCATTTAATGTCAAAGGCAAATCTAAGGTTATGTAAATCAACAAGAAAGCGTTGGAGCAAGAGCCTGAACAAATGAAGCGAATGAGCATCAGGCTGAGCGCTGAAAACCTGCAGCATTACAGATGAGAAACACGAAGCAGCAAAAAAATTACTGCATGAAACACGTAGAAAAGAACGCTTGGTGTATTGGATGAGTGGATTCTGTGATGATGTCATTCTCCTTCTTAGTTTCCCCCCTCGCTAGAAATGATAAGCATACTTTAAAAGAGTATTTTATATGTGCTGTCATGCTGAAAGTGAAAAAAAGGCTTTTTAAAATAGGTGCCACAACACTTTGTTGTCATGCGTTGCTATGATGTCATGTAGCTGTTACATGATGTCATGCTTTTGACTCTCAGCCTTCAGACTCAGGTTTCCGTGAAAACGCCGTTTGTCCACAAACACACCCATCTGTGCGAGCGAGGCCGCTGGAATGGGTCGGGCGTGACGGGACACGTACGCGCTCCTCAGGCTGGGACTCATGGGTGAAGGTGTGTAGTGGGTGCACGAGGGTCCGCTCAGACTCGGGGCGCATGTCGCGCTCCATTTATAGAACAGCTGGCCGTGGTTGAGGTTGCAGAGCTCTTCCTTGACCCCAGCCGTCAGGTCTTGCTCACATTCCCCCAGCAGGTCGTCGTCCCACTTGTTGTCTTCATCCCACACTTCAAATCTCACTTTGTGACCTGAGGACAAGTCCTGGGAGCCCAGGTCAATGGGAAAGGCCCAGTGTGGGTCATTGTTGTTGTAAACCACAGAGGTCCGATACGTCAGTCCATTGAAGGACACTTTGACGTAGCCGTCGGTGGCAGTGGTGTGGTCCCCCCACAGACCAGCGGCCCGCTGCACGGTGACGATGACCCGGGCCATGCCTTTACGGGTCGGGCAGCAGTCCTGGTTGACGGCCGGATCGTTGTGACACTGGCAAACGCAGGAGTCTCTGGAGTCGCTCTTGATGCCGGCCTGACAGCGACTGCTGCAGTTCTTCCACAGGCCTTTCTCCAGGATATAGTGGCTGACGGCCGAGCGCAGGTTCTTGCGAGCGGCGCTGTTTTTGGGCAGCAGCTCGTGAAGGGAGTCCAGGGAGTAGGAGACTATGTCTGGGTTCCGTGGGACCGTGTTCAGCCACTCTTTGTAGGCGGCCGGGTCTTTGTCAGCAGAGAAGAGCAGATCTGGCTCCGTGGTGTGGCCGCCCTTTATCTCTGTGAACCTGTACAGGGGATTTCTCAACAGATCAGCTCGTGGGGCTTTTGCGGTGGTCAAAACTGAATGAATGAAAGGTGAGAATGAATGAAAAACAACTGATGAGAGAATGAGAAAATGTCCTCTACCTGTCGTTGAAGAGGCTGGAAAAGGAAGATGTTGTTCCTGTTTTCTCAAGGTCCTTTTTGCAGTGTTTTGTTTGAGTTCTCATCTCGACTTTGATGCTGACAGACGCCTCGGCCTGCAGGCACATCTCTATCTCCTCCATACTGAGGCCCTGCAGGCTGGCCTGGCACTGCCGGATGCTGGTCACAGACTGGACGCTCCCTCCCAGTTTCACCTGGAAGAATACAGTATATTCATACAAAGTCAATCTCTTGATGTATTATTTTACTGATATGCATCAGCAGCATTGCTTTGTTTCACCTTAGTGATGTAATGGGTGCCAAAGGTATCAATCAGCTTGTAAAATTGTTGCTTGGATTCAGGGCTGTAGATTGTAGGGAGCTGGTTTACTGCTTTTTCGAACTCTTTGTGTAATCTAGGAGTGCCGGACACACGGTAGCTGTTTACAGCGAGACAAAAAAAGCAAAGTATGTGAATGGTTCTCCATAGAGCAGAAACGGTAACTTCTTCAGAGTTTAGTGCAGGTTCTCGTCGTCTTACCTGTAGTACTCACAGAACACGCTTTGACTCGTGAAGCTGAATTTATCATTCTTGGTTTTTTCCATGGAGTATTCAGCCAGTTTGGATTGTGTGCCGGCCAGCATCAAAGACCCCCCTTTATTTCCCACATTGAGATCCAGATTGGCCTCCCAGTTGTTTTCTACAGAGGAGGTGCTGGAGCTGACTAGGGACTCGCTGGAGCGGTGGAGTCTACTGGTGATGGACATGCTGCAGGACTGCTGCGACCTCCAGTCCACCACGGACAAGGGGAGCTTCTGCTTGCTGTTCTCCAGGTAGGGGTTGCTGCACAGGGTGCACGTTTTGTCCTTGTGCTTCCACAGATTCATGTTGATGACAAAGGCCCCTTTTCGCTCCATCTTGGTGATGTCGAAGCCTTCTCCCGCCAAGTTTGTGCCTGGAACAAACTCTGCGTCAAGGCATTGCTTGGGTGTCCCTGTGGTACAGGACTGGTATGTAAATTGAGGCAAGGACACCATGAGGCTGGCACAGATGCAAATCCTCCACAGCAACATGCTTGGAGTTGGGTGATAGATGCAAATGAACAGGTTTCCCTGAAGAAAAAGCAGATGAGCAGGTCAAGCAGTTCATTCATTAGTAGTTTAATAATGTCAGAATAACTGCTTGGATGTGATTCTCATACTACAGAATTCAACACTATATAGTCTTTATACTTCGATTGGATTTGTCAAGTTCTAATAGTGTTAATATGTTCTCATGGGGAATGAATGATATAACATTAAAGTCAAGGCTGTTGTTATTGATATAAATTGTACAAAGTCAAAAGTGTGGCTTCCTTTTTTAAGTTCTAATTTATAGATTACACACATTAAGAACTAAATAAAACTTGAGACTAAACTTTTTGTATTCATCAGCATGTCTTGCTGATGTCTCTTCTCAATTGCTGCAAAGTTGCTAATTATGAAACATAACATCATATTGAAAAAGCACAAATCATTATTTCAGCATGAGCACATCTGCGTAGACTCACCGTTGCCTCGACAGCTCCCTTCGTGACGATAAGCATCTATCGTTTAGGACATGACAGACAGATCACACTGGGTTTTAGAAGGACAAGGGAACAAAATGTGGTTTGACGGTTTTGACACACTGTCATTTCTCTGAAGTGGTCGTGGTCTATCACCCCAAGAAAAATAACACTTTAATGTTGTCTGTAATATGTGATATAGAATAGATTGTGATAAAATAATGAGGATAAAATGATGAGGAAGGCAACAAAGAGCCGGTGTCTTTGTTTTTATTGTCCAGCTGTTGCTTTCTGAGCAGGTTATGCTTGAATAAACATGTACAAAGCAACGATACTTTCTATGTGGAACTTTCAGAACTGTTCCATCACTCTTCCATCGGTTATTTGTTTCTTCTATTTATTTTATCTGCATGTGTCCTTGTACATGAATGTTATGTCATTTAGTGTCACAGCAGCATGTGAACAAAGATAAAAGTGATATTTTGGTCTTATGTAGCTTTTGTAAATGAGCTACAGACTAATCCAGAACCCTGCTACTTGTTACTGTGACCAAAAAGAGAGAACGCACCATCGAGAAGCCATAACACTGATCACCTTTCATATGAATATTAGGTATGTTATTATGACAATGATGCACAGTTACTATTACTATGAACACAGCAATGGATTTTGAAGTTTAGACTGTGCACATCCCTCAACTGGAAATCAATGTTTTCCTTTGAATTTCTTTATAAATTGTTTTATTTATTACATGTAAAAAAGTCTGCATATAGACTCACATTGGTCTGGTGTGATCAGTTATAAACAGCTTCTTTAAGTACCAGTACCTGGACTTGAAATGGCTCACATGATCAAAGAAGTGAGATCACTGGTGGCTTTATAGGTGTGAAACTATCATATTAACCTTGAGACTGCTTGGTGCAAAGACACGACTGTGGTTAGTTTCTAACATGAAAATTATTTTACATGTAAGATAAAAAACGTCAGCATTTATTAAACTGATCTTAAGTATTTGCAGGAGACAAAGGTTTGGGATAAAAGGGCTTTAATGAACATTAGGGCGAAACAAAAGCATATATAAGGGTCTAATAAAGACAAATGCACAATGCTGTGAATCATTCTGAAACCATGACCGTATGTGATTAATACGTGAAATGTTAGCAAAGGAAAACAGGTGATATGTGAACCAAGTCAAGGGTCAAGTCTCATGCATTGAATCATTTACTAAAACAGTGCTTCTTCTTATGTAGAATTAATGTATGTGTAGGTGTTGAAAAACATGAAACTGTGTTTGAGTCCAAATCATTACAGCTTTTGAAAAGAAAAATTAGAACTTGCATGCTGCGACATTGGAACTCATTATAAACGAGTTATGAAAAACAAAGTACCAAGAAGTAAAGCTGATTGTGGTAACAGGTGAGAATTGACAATGGTTTGACAGTTTAATGGGTGTAGAATACGTAGGACCGCACTCTGTGAATGCGTCAGAACAAGTGACTGTGGTCAGTGTCTGTAGAGCATCGCAACTAATCATCACCAGAAAAAATAAACTTATTTTACATTAAAAGGTAAAACAACAGAACTATCAGCTTTTAACAAAGACTGTGGATCCAAGTGCACAAGTAGCAAAGATCTACATCCCTCTAAGCAAGGGCCTAAACAGGATAAAAAGAAAAAGGAAATGTATTTTTATGAAGGCTCATAGTAGAGGATGGGATAAAAAAAAGAAGTGTCAGAAAAGTGAAGAGCCTATGATTTTAATACTACAGATCGGAACACTGATTAAGATAACAAATTGATTCATACATCCTATTGTTCCCTCGGTTCTGTGACTCATTCTATAACTATAACAGTAACCACAAATGATAAATTGTGACACGTGGCTTAGTTCAGTACAAATAAAATGTATTAAAATTTAAATTAAACGTTTACATATTTTTTATTTAAAAATAAATCTCACAGACCTGCAGCTTTAAGCGCAGGGTGGATTTAAAAATGAGGAAGTGCAACTTTTTACAACGTGTGCAGGATACAGTATGTCAAGTCTATCGCTTGTTAATACAGTAGATAATTAAGATCAGCTGTTACCAAGGTAATAGGCTTGTTTGATCCCAGTAGACACGTACATTACTGAAGATGAAATTTTATATTAATATGTAACTAGATAACATTTATTATTAGTAACATATGTATAATATAGGCTGCGTTCCCTTCTGCAGCCAGCTGCAGGCTGCTGTATGTCAGTGTTGGCATTTACGCTGCAAAGGGCAATCGAAAAGCATAACACAATCCCCCGCTAAACAGACGGAAGTTAAAACAGCTCACCTTCAAAATAAAAATGTTCCTTAAACTGGGCAGCGCCAAAGACTCGCTTCTACATTCAGGTGCTATTTTAATGTCACTTTATATTTGCGTATAAATTAATTACTAAGGACCATAGGGACCAACACCAATATGGTTATTTTATGAGGTTCAATTAGCTGCTAATTTAATTTTCTGGATACACACAGTCCTTTTCAGTCTTCTTTGTTTCCCTGAACCGCGCATAGACGCAGACGGGCGAGTCTTATTTTGAAACTGCAATTGGAACATAACCTACTATTGCGCAAAACTTGATTGTTGAGTGAAGGCGATGCAGGAGACTTAAGGCCGCTAGGAAAGACTCTGCATTTGAAGGAAAACAGCCAGCCAGGGATAATGGTGGAAGACAGTTGGCTAAAACAGATGTCAGATAAGCTGAGTCGAGGCTTTACGGAGCGGGCTGCGCGCGTGCACTCTGCTGTCTTTTTCTCCCGCGGTCACCGGACGTCGGACGCCGACCACTCGACCTGCTAGCCCGCCGTCCACAATCACGGATGCCGTCTGTTTTCCAGCGGCATTACGAAACCGAGCCAGCGCGGACGGAGTCGGCCCCGGCGCACGGCACCTGCTCGCGCCCCTCAAAGTAGCCGCAAAGGTTCGAGCCGCTAGCGCCGCGCCGCCGATTGGATCAAGCTAGCATCATCCGGACGCGGGCGAACGCGCGTCTCGCCCAGCATCCATCCGTCCGCGCGCGCGACGCGGCCAAGTGCCGGAATGCTAACCAAGGAGGAAGTGTCTCTAACATGACGAGACGCGCCGCATCCCGCGGCCGCGCGACCCGTCCAGCTGCCGCCCAGACGTTCTCCCCGTGCCTCGCGTGATGCCGAGCTCGCGCCATGTACGTGGCTGGCCGCGTCTGTCTGCAGCCCCGCGGATGACACGCACACAGGTACCGGCGGTGCACAGCGATCAGCGGCGGCACAGATACGCCGTCGCCGGGTAACGTTGACAGACTTGACGCGAGCCTGCTAGCGCCGAGCTAGGCGGCTAACCACACAATAAAGCCCCCAAACGAACCCGCTACCAATGGTATCCCACACGGTGTTAGTCGCGGTGATCCTGCTCAACGTGTATATAGGTGTACAGTCCTTTTTCTACCTATTCGGCGGCGTCCTCCTGACCGTCCTGTTTGCCATGGCTTTTCTAAATGGACCGAGGCTGCTGGACTGGGCGAGCTCACCTCCACATCTTCAGTTCAACAAATACGTCCTGACCGGATACCGGCCGATCTCCTCGGTGCAGGACTGCATCAGGAGCCTGTTCTACCTGCACAATGAGCTGGGGAACATTTACACTCACGGTGAGTACGACGAGAAAAACAATACGGCCACGCACACGCTGCCCGTTCCTTGGTCAGCAGGTGTGACGGAGTAATAACAGTGAGCAGCATGTGATGCACCTGCAGAAGCGTGAATGCAGCACTGCTCTGGTCCCAAAAGCCAACGGTCAACTCTGTTTATTATATGATAATAACAGTCATTATGAACTGTAGCATCATAAGCAGTGGTTTTAATTCTGGTAGTTCCACATGAATGACATTTGATGTTTGCAAGACTCATAGTTGCACTTATTTATTTAAAAAGCCTTTAGATCAAATCTTACTCAATTTCTGTTTGCAGTTAAAAGCAGAGTGACTTTAAACTTGTATTGGATGAATTTTCTATTTAACATAATCGCACGTGACAAAATAGCTGGAGAACTTATTCCTGGTCCAGAATGTCGTGGTTACACAAGCTGCCATTCTTTTAATAGATCGGCGCTCAAGTAATTGCAGCGACGTGTTAATCCGTGTAGCCACGAGTGAGACCGGTGTTTCACGGTAGCACGACTTGAACTTTCGTTCCGTTCAGAGGAACGCGGAGCATCGTCCGCGCGTTCCTCTGAGAGGCCGAGCTCCTTCCTCAGTCTGAAGGTCGTCGGTTTGGGCCAAATCACAGTCAGGAGTCGGATTAACCTCAGGTAGTTTTTATTACACTCCAGGTGCGGTTAGCTTCGCTTCAGTGTCCTCGTCCTGCAGAAGAAAAGCTGCTCAGCTGTGCTGGTAGCCACGCATCCGCTGCGTTCCTCCACTTGCTCCGCTTCGCGCGTCACCCCAAAGCGTCCTGCCCGCAGCTCGGCTCTGACACACTTCCCCCGCGTCCATGTTGTGGGGATCCCATGGCCCGCGCCCAGCTGGCTCCCAGCGAGCCGGAGGAGGAGCGGAGATAATGCACTTAAAATAGATGTGTTACAGTAGCCGGCGCGGCGTTGCCTGGAACACCTGGCTGGGACGAGGGCCTTGACATCGGGGAAGGCCGCGTAAGCAAAAAAACCAGGGGGAAAGGAATGCAGCGAGTGTCTCTGAGTGATGAACGATAGGAACAACTGTATGCGGGTCAGATTTCAAGGCGCGGGTCGACCCGCTTACCAGTAGAGGAACTTTGCATTGGAGCCGCGTAGCCATTACTGCTGCATCACAACAGCAGCCCCCGTCTCTCGCTCTCTCTCAGAGGCCGAACACGGACACGTTTCTGCCAATCGCGTCGTTTTCCCTCTGTTTCACATCATTTCTGCTTGTGTCTGCACACACTCAGCACAATCGGAGGCTCCTTCGCAGCTCCTCACTCTGTTAAAGTGTGAAAACGACGTCCGCGGCCTCCGAGTCCCCGGCTGGATAATCCATCACAGTAAACACGACACCTCAGTGTGCTTTTGCCAACATTTGTGTATTGTCGTTGTCTTTGCGCATGTGTGCTGATGATTTTCATACCAACATGCATATTACTTCAGGCTTCTGTGTCTTGTCAAGCCGCGGGACACGCAAGATGAAAGTATGCAAAATGTTTTGCTATACAAATTTTACGATGAAACAAATTTGTAATCGCACACACACAACACTGAAACAAGCTACGTGCGGTAGTCAATGCTGTCTCCGTTCCCTCTCTCCAGGCATCCCTTTAGTTTGCTTCCTGGTGCTGCTGCCCCTGAACATCCCCTGGTCTCAGATCAGCGTCACCTGGTTGGGCGTGGTGCACTTCCTGGCTTGCCTGTCGCCACAGCTGGGCTCCGTGCTTTACCACCTCTTCATGAACCACGAGGGAGGGGAGCCGGTCTACCACACCCTCCTCAAGCTGGACGTGTGCGGAATCTGCATGATCAACACGCTGGGTGAGTGTCCTTCCCAGAGGCTCAGCAGACCTCCCATCAGTTCATCACACCGGCTTCGTTCATCAGTTATTGCAGCCGCTTACTTTGCGGGTGGAATTGTTTGATGGATTATCAGCGGTTCGACATGGAGGTGTTTTACTTGCTGTTGTACCAGTATTGATTTGACTACTGAGAACGTGGCCAAAGCAAGCAGTGACCCAAGTTGAAAATGATTATTGATTTTCCTATAGTACTTCTATTACCCTGTTAGAAGACAGGGCATTATTTTAATTGTATTTGAATATAAAGTTTGATTTGTTGGACACACAGAGAGCAGAAAGACATTAAGGCAGCCTTATTTAAAGCAGCTTATTAAATCCACATGAACGTTAAATAACCTTAGGTGCATATGTACACACAATAAAACCTTTTTTTATGATAGGATATTGGCTCCGCCTAGATGCTGCATTATATGAAAATACACAACTCACTCAAGTTAATATTTATTTGTCAGTAACAGTAAAAACTCAAATGAAATCTTTCATTTCTAAAAATATGAGAAGCCGTCACATGATAAATTAAGACCGTGTCTCTTTACAGCCACAACCTTAAGAGCCGAGCCCTTAAGGTTGTGGCCGATGAGACCTATGTGTTAATGTCCGTGTTGACTCATGTGTTTTTCCTTGTCTCAGGGGCGCTGCCCATTGTCTACAGCACCCTGCTGTGCTACCCGTTCATCCGCACCGTTGCCCTGTTAGTCTACATCCTGCTGTCCACCCACGCCATCTACTGCGCCGTGACGGCTCGGAGCAGCGTTCGCCGGCTGCGCTCCTTCGCCTGGCAGGCGCTGTTCCGCTTCTCCTTCTTCCTGCTGCGCTGGGTGGGCGTGGGCGGCGGCAGCCCCACCTCCCTGCGCCACTTCCTCACCATGGATGCGCTGGCCGTGCTGGGCGGGGTCATCAACATCACGCGCATCCCGGAGCGCTTCCGCCCGGGCCTCTTCGACTACTGGTGCAACAGCCACCAGATCATGCACGTCCTGGTGGTGGGCTCCATCCTCTACCTGCACTGGGGCGTGTTGGACGATCTGCTGTGGATCAACAGCTACAACTGTCCCTCGGACTGACCCCTTCCCAGCGCCTCCACCCTCCACGACGTGCCATGGGACATATGACTGAGGGACCTCTGGCGGGAGGGGAGGGGGCCTCGTCTCTCGATGGGGAGATCGGGTGGAACTAATGCTGTGAGGTCGGACGACGCGTTGTCTGTGCATGTGTTCACCTCGTGCTCTCAAGCGCAGAATGTTCATATTTTGGTCCTTTTCAGTACTTTGTGGCAGCGACGACAGAAGTATGTCAGTAATACAGTACGCACAAGCATTGTGACTCTCACCTGCTGCAAACGTGGACGTGCAATTGTAGAGACAGACGCACATACACAATCACACGGGGACCTTTTAAATGGTTCAATTATTCACTCAAAGTGTTAAGGCTCTAGTAAAAGTCAGTGCTTTTACTTAATAATAGAAATGTTACTTGAGCATCAGTTGATGTGGTTGGCAGAGACAGTTTGTGCTTCAATAATATCACATGCTCAAGTCCTCTTAGATGTCACTGTTGCTACCTATGCAGCACATCCATATCTGAACTCATGCACATCGCCACACACACTCCTGACTCCCTCACACCCATACTTTTGTACCACACGTACACACCTTGTGTGCTGAGCAGGGCACTCTTGCGTTTCCACATTCCCCAGCTGAGTTGGCTCCACTGGACCACCTGCTGTGTTGCGTTTTCCCCGTCGCGTTCGTCCTCTTTGTGCGCGTGAGGCTCACATTTACTGTCACGTGATGAGAGGAAGGCGACCGTCGGGTGAGGGGGTTCATTCTTGAGCGTGCCGGCGAGCTGGAGTTTACGTTTTAGGTGACGTGGACCACGCGTTAGGAACATTCAAGCAGTGTTTGTTCACACCAGAACTTGGTGCCAACGAAATTCAGGCGTGCGATAAGAAAGACACGTTTACAGACTTCGTTGCTCTGTGGCATTATTGTTCCAGATGTTACATCCTGGATCTTTGTTTATGTGCAATTACTTTTTGTGGAAGATATGGTTGAATAACTTTACTTTGAACAATTGTGTACATTTGTTTTGTATATTTGCACACACGTACAGCATGTATGTGTACACACATACATTACAGTACATATGTATATGGGTGCATTTTAAAACTATTGTTGTAACATTAACTTAACAAACTTAAGGGTAATATTGAGTTAAATGCTTTTACACTGTAACTGTTCAGGCACAGGAACCTGCCTGTTGGCACAACTCTCACTAAATACTGTAATGCACTGTATTTATTCATATTTATTTATTTATTTGCTGATACAGGTCGAACCCGTTGGCTGCATAAATGGTTCGTGTTGCTCTGTAGAGCTGCTGCGTGATAAATTAAGTCAGAGCTCAGAGAAAGCTTTTTGTTAAGATTCCAAGGATTGGCTCTGTTTCCTCCGCGACGACTTTCCATCTATTAGCTGCATGTTGAGTCAGTTCACACTGGGCTGCGATGTTCTGTTGCGCTTTGACCTTAAATACTGATGCTTTTTTGATGGTCAGAGCCATAGTTGCCACTTCCTGCGTACATTTTGTTTGGACGCGCTGCTTTTGCGCTGCTGGAGAAACTTGAGTAGAGTTTATGGATAAACTACTTGATTAAGCCGGTCGAACGAAGCAGGAATGAACCCCCGTGCCCTCCTGTTGTGTTGTGTTGTGTTGTGTGTGGATGCTTGCGTTCCGCCCGTTCGTGTCACAACTTGTTCGACTATCGGTTGAATCTGGGTGAGGCAGACTTTACTCTCCTGACGACACACAGTCCCAGCCGCCCACCGAGTCGTTGCCAATCCCCTCATTTCATCTTGCCAAATCGTCAGCGTCTGAGGTGCAGCGCGTCCTTCGCTTCCTGTGCGAAGTCGTGGGTGCGGACGAATTTCTCGCAGTTCTGGTCACGCACACACACACACGCACACACACACACGCCTCACACTGCGCACCGCTCACCACCCCACCCGCCACCCCGGGTGTCAGCCTCCAGAAACGGTCAGATATAGTACGTCTGCTAGTATCGCTCTGACGCACCTGCTATCGCTGTTGTAAAGTAAAAAAAAAAGGAAACTAATGTATTTTTGGCTATTGAATGAATTAATGAAAAAATTGCATGAAAGTAGCTGTAAACCATGAACTGATGTGTCATAGAATTAGCTCATCATCCATTGTAGTCATCAGGCCACTGACTGGAGAGGTGGAAAAAGAGTGTGGGTAGGAAGCGGGGCTCTGAGCTGATGGGGCTACTTTCAGTATCACATGTACTGCACTGTTCATCCGTCTCAAAAAGGGCTTTGAATCCAATGACATTTTTGAATCCTATTTAAAGTCCATATACATAATGTAAATACATGTAGATTATGTACACATACAGCGCAGACGCTCAACCTGGAGTCTGCTTTTTAAAAATATATGTTATGGAAAGAAAAAAAAACCTTAATGGGATTAATGGTTTGCCATATGGAAGCTGCTCTCTTTCTCAGCCAAAGCGAGAAACGGGAGAGGGAAGCAGATCCTCAGCTTCAGATGAACTTCTATATGTATGTGATATATGTTGTGACCCAAACTAAGAATGCTTCTGAACATTTTAATGTACGTTTTTTTTTTTTAACCATGTGGGAAAGACGTTTGTGACCACTGTGGGAATCTCTGCGGGCATGTGAATACCTCGTGACTACCACTGGTTTATCTATGCATTATCAGCCGGGGGAGAAGCGACAGCGAAGTCGATTTGTGTTTCGTTGAAGCTGCTCTCTGATCCGCTGTGACGGAGGGCGTCGCACCAACATCCTGGGCCTCCCGCTTCTCAGGGTGCCATAAACGGTAGCTGTAACATCCGTGCCCCGGCCCCCGCCGCCTGACATAGCTGCACCGCCGCCACCCGTCTGCCCAGTCTGGTCCCACTAAGAACCCAGTAACGGCCTGGACACGCGGGGAGAGATGGTGAACGGGACGACGGGAGTTACAGTAGTTGAACCTGGTCGGACAAATTGGCGTTTGTCGTTTGTGTTCATGTGAAATGCAGAAAAAATACAAGATGTATGAAAGCATCACTAACAAATCATTATTTTTAATCTAACACAGCTGCCGGATAGCCTGTTAACATGTTTCTAATGGATTACCTGTGTTGTTATATGCTGATTATTCTGATTACTGTTACCCTGTGGATCCTAACGATGACACTGGTCCATGTGTACAGATAATGAGACGAGTCCTTTCTTCTAGGGTCAAGGGACCTTTTGTGGAGGGTCTGTCTGTTGTCGTCACGTCATATCTGCAACGTCATGGCATTTTCAAAGGCGATGGAGCCGCTGTGGCTCCATCTCGTGGAGGCGTGTGTGCACTGACGCAGGCATCACTGTAGCCGCCCTGCAGCCTAAGGAGCCCGAACCGACCGCCGGGTCGCGATACTGCAGTAGTGGCGTGGTCCTCGTAGGTCCACTCACCTGCGGGAACTCGTGCGAGCCTGAAACCTGTGTGTTGTGCGGTTTCCTTCCTCCTCTTGCACTGACGGGTTGCTGACGGCGTGCCCAGAGTGCCTCATTGTCCAGTCTGTGCGCTCGCGAAATGAATGAACACAGACACACGGTTTGTTACTTTGCTGTATTTCACGCGTCTGTCGACATTAGTGTCCTGTGTAACAGACAGGCTCTCACTCCTCAGTCTCCAGCAACGATTGTGCAATAAACTGAAGTCTATATTTTTAAGCGTGCGTCCTGTTCATCTGTTCGTCCAGGTTTCTAGACGTCACGAAACAAAGTGGAAACTAATGTATTTTTGCACCATGCAGAAACTAGCGCTAAGCAGAACAGAGGGAACTGGCGCTGGTTCACTCAGCAAAAGGACTAATACATTAGAGTCATTTGGCAGCTTCTATAGTCACAGGGTTTTACCTCAGATAGAAAAGCTTTCACACACTGGGTGAAGATGTTGCAAAAGATTAAACATATTCAATGTGTGCAGGCCACAAAATGAATATACTGAAGCACGGTGGAGGCAAAGTGACGGGAAGGGCCGTTACTTTGATGACGGTGCACGACCCGAAGCTCAGATCCACTACGCAAAGAACTGCTTCACTCAGCTGGTTCAGTCCATTATGCAGTGGCCACCACAGTGACGTCACACTGACGACCTGAGGCGTGAAGGTAGACGAGTAGAGAACAGCACGCTTCCTTCATAACAACCTCACACGTCAGCTTCTCACACACAATGATGCTACTCCTCGTTCTACTGTTCTAAAACATGCCTTCTATGACATGAAGCAGGTCAGAAAGGGGATTGTTGACTTCCTAACACTGACTGAAACAACTGGAATAGAAACGATTCCAACTCCTAACATCCCAGTGAGGCTGAGGAAGAGCTCAAATCCCCTCATGACAAAATGCGAGATCTGAAAATCTTTTGGATCAAATTCATACATGCGATAAAAGCTATGAGCAATGAAATCTGAAAAAGGTCAGTACAACCAATAGAAACAGACCCGAATCAGCATCAACAGTAGTGAGTGGGGAAACCTGAGTGCCCCCCTTTGGTGCTGTAGTAGTGGCTGCTCAGAGATGAGCTGACGTAACAGCCTATTAAACAAAGGCTCGTCAAAGCGATGCTCAAAGCCTCGCAGGCGTTTCCCAACTGTCACGTGTTGCGGCATCAGCGCTTCCTCCCAGATTGCAGGGGGACGGGCCGAGGTGTAGAGCGAAGCGTTAGCTCCGCTGCACGTCCTCTCTATAATCTCTGGCCTTGTCAGAGACAAAGTGGTTCTGATAAAGAGGCGTCAGCTGGAGTTAAAGGTCATGGACGCGCCTCCGCCCGCGTTTGGCCGAGCGCTCGGACGATGCGCCGTCCTTCTACTTTCACCTCCATAATCGCACAAAACACCTCATCAAACCTACAGGGGCTGTTTTAATCTTGCCTTCAGCCCCAAAATGTGCCAGGAGACACCTCCCACTTCCACCTTCATTTGAAACTCTCACTTCCTCCTTGTCATTTTGTAATGTACTTTAACCTTCCGTCTTCTCTGAGTCCTCATTCTGGTGGCAGGGCTTTTGGTGCGCGGCCGAAACTCCTTGAGCTGAATCGCCCCCACACGACTCGCAGGTAGGCCCGCAGCCTCTGCTCGCAATCTGCCCTTCCACTCATTCACACCCGCAAAGCAAGTCTGGTTCACTTGATTTTGAGCATTTGGCAGAATTTTTCCTAAATGTTCAAACATTTAGATTTGATCTTGCTTCTCTGCTTTTGGGGCCAAATGGCCCCAGTTTCTCCTCTTTCGAGTTAGTGAATTGTCTCCTACTTTGTGCAGTGCAGCGTTTGCCAGTGCATTTAGGCTCCTGATAACATTAGGGCTTGCTCCATAAGGGTTATTACATTAGGTGCAGATAGAACGATGTCTTGTGATGCCCGTGCAGCGAAGCAGCTGCTGGCTTCTGGGTCGGAGCTCAGGCGCGGCGGCGGATTTCAGGAAGTAACATCTCCAAATGGAGGTAAAGCAAATCATATTGAGTGGAACTGCTTGGTGTGATGCTGCCAAATGTTAGCGTGGCGGTTCTGCAGCGGCGGTCATTGATGCATTCATTGCATCCTGCAAATAAGATGCAGTAGAAATCGACGTTATTGACGGATGAGGCGAAAGAGGCAGGTCAGCGGTTGCGGTGCTCGCTCAGGGATGTGGCGCAACTGCCACTTTGGGCTCTTCATCCGGCTCGTGTGCGGAGCTGATGGCGAGCGCCACTGCTCCCACGCCGTTCCCGCCGGGGGGGGGGCTCCAGTTGTTGCACTTGTTGCAGCGGAACGGACGGCAGAATTGGTGGATCGAAGCGAACGAGGAGCCCACGCAGCCATTCACAGACAGAGGAAGCAGTTGTGAAAGCTTTGGCTTCCTCTTTCTTGTAGCTTTCCTCTGCGCCTGCACTTTAATTGCGCATTAGATGATAGATAAATGGAGAGTGAAGCTGTGACAAGTCACTCGATATAACAGCTCTGACTGAGATCACACTGCACCAATACAGCCCTCAACCTGTGCTAAGTGTGTACGCTCTTGTCCTTGGCTTCTCCTCCAGTTCACCATGTCCAGGAAGGTTGTGAGGACCAGTAAGTTCCGTCACGTCTTTGGCCAGGCGCTGAAAGCCGACCAATGCTACGACGACATCCGGATCTCCCAGATGACCTGGGACAGCAACTTCTGCTCCGTCAACCCCAAGTTTGTGGCCATGATCGTGGACGCCAGCGGCGGAGGGGCCTTCATAGTGTTGCCCCTGCACAAGGTGGGTCACAGGGGCCACACTGGGAGCACTGGGTACACTGGTTACACTGGCAGGCAGAAGCAATCGATCTGCTGCTCATCTCTTTTTGTTTTCATACTACCATGTAAGGACTGGGTTGATCATTTCAGATGGTGTGATGCTTTTTTTTTTTTTTTTTTTTTACACCACGCTTGCACAAAAATTTGAATACTTCCAGCAGTCATCACACGTTAAGCTGAAAAAGGAAGTCTGATGCTCTGTACACGTCACCGGCGCTGCTGCCGAGAGCTTTTCACCATATTAGGACTTCGTTGTTAGCTCTCTGACGGCAGGATGTGGCTGCAAGCCTGTTCTTCTGCACTCGCTCATGGAGCACGCCGAATGACTCTATGACACCTCGTGCCCCTCAGTGAAGCTCAAGTACAGTGCAAATGGTGTACGGACGTCAAATAAAGTCAGTCTGACTCAGGACACTTTTACATTCCTGTGGTACAGAGCCTGAAATGAATATGGGGAACTCTGAACAAACCACATCAACAAATGGTCAAAGGTCAGGTTTTAATGAATGTCACAATGGAAGCAGGCGCTGGAGGCGTTTCTGTAGCTATAGAACAGGCCTGTCGCCCTCCTCCAGCTCATCCCTTGCCTCCTGTAGGAGCCGTGTCCTGTACTGTTTACTGTAACGTCCCCCTCATCCGCTCTCTCTGCAGACAGGGCGCATCGACATGTCCTACCCCAACGTGTGCGGCCACACGGGCCCAGTCCTGGACATCGAGTTTTGCCCTCACAACGATAACATCATCGCCAGTGGCTCGGAGGACTGCAGCGTCATGGTAAGAGGCCACCGCCACCGCCACAGCCGCTCGGACGCGCCCGCTTCCACCCGGCCGTGACCCCCGTGTGTGTGTGAAATGTGTGCGTTGGTGAACAGATCTGGGAGATCCCGGACGGCGGGCTGACGGCGCCCCTCACGGAGCCCGTGATCAAGCTGGACGGCCACTCCAAGCGCGTGGGCATCCTGAGCTGGCACCCCACGGCCCACAACGTGCTGATGAGCGCAGGTATGGAGCTGAATGGAGCTCAGGCAGGTTCTGTGGCCTGAACAGGAACCCCTCACAGCCAAAACACACCAGTAAAAGTGCTAGCAAAATGACATGGGTACTAATAATCAATACATGGGTAACAGCTGCTTCATCACTGTATGTGTAATCCTTCCTCATGATTATTTCACTATAACTTACCTTTTGTATCTCTAAAGAGAAGTGACTGATCACAAGGAGTAGTACAGTAGTTCCTCATTATTGGATGACATGCAGCTGCACAGCTTGCGCTTGTTTGTGTTCGTCGTATCCGCCTAAAGGATGCGCCTCAGGGTTCCCATGACGACCGCTGCCCCCCTGTTCTGTCTGCAGGCTGCGATAACGTGGTGATCCTGTGGAACGTGACCCGCGGGGAGGCGGTGGTGAGGATGGACACCGTACACACCGACCTCATCTACAGCGCCTGCTGGAACCGGGACGGCTCCAAGATCCTCACCTCCTGCAAGGACAAGACCCTGCGTGTGCTGGACCCGCGCAAAGGCACCGTCCTCTCAGTGGGTTTCCTCCACCCAGCTCTGACTCGTTCGTCTCGCCTGTGTTTTCGTTTTGCACGTTGCTGATTGTTTGCCCGTGCAGGAGAAGGAGAAGCCCCACGAGGGCTCGCGACCCGTCAGGGCCGTGTTCGTTTCTGGCGAGAAGATCCTCAGCACCGGCTTCAGTCGCATGAGCGAGAGGCAGGTGGCGCTGTGGGACCCTGTGAGTAGATCCACACTTCAGGTCGCACATGAGTTTTTGTTGTGTTGTTTTTTTAATTTTAAAAGTTCAAGGCGAGCGCGGAGAAACTTTATTTAAGAATAAAGTGGTGGGAATTTTTTTGCGGAGGACTTATTTACTGTTTCCCAACACCAAGTCCAATCACCCACTGAGCTCAGCTCCATAAATCCCCGGCTTATCTGTCGTCTGCGTGAGAACGGTGATGACTCGACGGAAACACCACTGTTTCGGATGTCCGTCTGAACTCATCCCGTTTCCAACAGAAAAACTTCTCCGAGCCGCTGAACCTGCAGGAGCTGGACACCAGCAGCGGCGTCCTGCTGCCGTTCTACGACCCAGACACCGGCGTGGTCTACCTCTGCGGCAAGGTGAGACGGCCGTGTTGACACCGCGCTCTTTCCACACCGCTGACCGCGACACACCCGCTTTCACAATCTCCACCACCAGGGGGACAGCAGCATCCGCTACTTCGAGGTGACGGATGAGGCTCCTTACGTCCACTACCTGTCCATGTACAGCAGCAAGGAGAGCCAGAAGGGAATGGGCTACATGCCCAAGAGGGGCCTGGAGGTCAACAAGTGTGAAATCGCCAGGTACAGACCTCATATGGATACGGATCAGTGTTTTTAATGGGAGCTGGGCCACATTTATACAAGCTGACATGTTTAACTTCCAGGTTCTATAAACTTCATGAAAGGAAGTGTGAGCCCATCGTCATGACTGTGCCACGCAAGGTAGAGGTTTACAGTGGTTTAGCTTGAGAGTCTGCGTGGATCTGTGTGTTTTGTGCGTTTTTCACGCGGGCGCTCTCTGCCTGTGCAGTCCGATCTGTTCCAGGAGGACCTGTACCCAGACACCGTGGGCCCCGAGCCGTCGGCCGAGGCCGATGAGTGGTTCGCGGGAAAGGATGCGCCGCCTATTCTGATTTCTCTAAAGGACGGCTTCGTGACCACCACCAAAGCCAAGGAGTTTAAAGTTCACAAGGGCCTCATGAAGACCACGGCTGCTTCAGCTGGAAGTCAGAGGGACGAAGGGGTGAGAGTCGCTGCCAGCTTTCAAATGCGTACATCTATTTCAACAAGGTTTGATCATATCCTGCTGGAACTGTGCCTCTCAATGCCTTTCTGTGTCTCAGGAGGTTCAGTGCTTAAGGAAGGAAGTGAAAGACCTCAAAGCAGCGATAGAAGAGCTGACCAAGCGTGTGAGCGAGCTGGAGAGCAAACATTAAACTTTAACCGTTTAAAACTAGGTGATGTCGACGTGTCAACCTCTGCTGTGCAAAAGAGAGACAAAAGTAGATTTTCTGATAAAATGTGTTTTGTGTTGCTTAAAGCTCGAACTTGTTAATTTGGTTTGTCTGATCAACTGGTAAAAATTCTATTTTAATATATGCTTTTAGTTTGAAATAAAGTGGTCTGTATTTTAAAAATGAATTTCTGGGCTTTTCCTCCTCAACAAATGAAATCAAATATAAAGACAGCGTTTGACTTACACCAAATTTTAATCATTTAATCGCATCATTACACAAAATGGAAACCAAGCAAACAAACATAAAATAAAGGGACTGAGCAGGAATGCAATTTATATAGAATGCCATGAAATGTGTGGGCGTTTAGGAAGCACGTGGATGCTCTCTGAGGCCTCTGAGGTGCCTTTGGTTGACAGCTTAAATGACCCGTATGTAATAAAAACTAAAAACATGAAAATAAAACTATAAATCATTATTTTAAAAAATCATTTATCTTCTTACATCCAGAGCAAATGATCAGCATCTTTGTTGATAGCAACCCAAACGTTTGACTCTGAGCTAGCTAGACATTTTTCTCTCAAACACCAGTCCCCTATGAATGCGCTACGCGTACGCTTTGTTGACGACGCCGGTGCTGTTGGTGAAGTGCGCGGTGCCTCCTGAGCCGCCGGACTGGGGCCGGCTGAAGCAGCACAGCAGCCCCCCGGCCAGCAGCAGCAACACGCCCGCCGCCCAGCCCACGAAGATGCACGCGCCCAGCTCCATCTTCTGCGGCACCAGCGGGTTGTTGAAGTTCTGCACCACGGTGTTCGCCGACCAGCTGACGGGGATGATGACCAGGAGGCCGCCCAGCAGCAGCCCCACCCCGGCCACCAGGCTGATCTTGGGCTTGGCGCTCTCGCTCTCGATGCAGGTGGTGAAGTTGGCCCCGAAGAGCAGGATGAGGAGGCTGAGGCAGCAGAACATGCAGCTGACGACCACCATGGCGCGGGCGGCCTGCAGGTCGGAGGGCAGCACCAGGATGGAGTCGTAGGTCTTGCACTGCTGCTGCCCGGTGCTCTGCACCACGCAGGACATCCACAGGCCGTCCTCTGTGCTCTACTCACACAGTGAGGGGGGGGGGGGTGATTATCATTCAGTCAAGAATGCCTGCTGGCTTTAAAATGGGACTTTATGGCTGTAAATGCAATCAATTATTACTATTATGAAGAAGAGAGAAATTCACCTGAGCGGTCACAATGTTGGAGCCGACGAAGGACGACACTTTCCAGCGAGGGACAATGCAGCACACGATGACCCCGATCAGGCCGAAGACCCCGAGGGCCAAACAGATGATCTGAACTCCAACATTCCCCATTCTGGAAAACACACATGTGATTAATTGAGTTTTTTTGACCCCTCGTATCCACTTTGATGGAGACTGAGTGCTACTTTTAAAGCTCGGGCAGTGGTTTGGAGATTTTTTATGAGGTATTTATCTGCTGCAGTCATGATGTTATCACATAGCTCAACATGCCCTCAGACAAAGACGCGCTCCACCACAGGGCTGTGAGGCAAGAGTTTTTCCAACAGATTCATGTCCTGACTGGCTCTGGCCTCCAGGATCTCCACCCTCAGATGACTGAAGCACTCCTTTACAATTACTTACCTCGAACTTGCTGAAGGATAAAGGACATGAAAACGTTTAAAAATGAGAGGAAGCTACTATTGGTTGCATGTCAGAAGAGCAGGGATTGCTCGCTGCCATTTGACAACAACATTTAGACATTTTGTAGTTTTGTTTGGTTAAAAATAGTCTAGACCAAAATACCAAAATAAAAGCTGATACAAAGCTGATGTGGGTCAGTGGATTAACTCTATTTTTTATTTTATTCTTTTTACAAAATATTTTAAATAATTTTTAAAGCTACAGCTGATAAATCAGATCCAATTAAAATAACAGTTTCAGATTTTTTTTTTGCTGATGATGATAAATGGCCATTGAACTCTTTCACCATTTAAAGAAATGCACCTAAATACACCTACCTTTTCTTTGTCAGAGTTTCGTTAGGTCCTTCCTTCCGAGCTGGATCCTTTTCCAGATGCTGCTGTCTGATGCACAAGTGTCGTACGTGGAAATATGGGTATTTGTAGGGTAGTGTAAGGTGAAGGGAGGGGCTGGGCTGCAAGGGGGGAGTACACAAGATGGAAGGACCTCCAGAACCAGACCAGACTTGTCCTGCACGTATGGTTCCCCTCTCTGCTTCTGCCTCACACCAGTGTCATTGCTTTGGTCCAAATTCCACAGAATTCCCCTGAAGCTAAATTTCTAAATTCATAGTGTTTTTAGTGTGATATTACTATTGTAGTAATGATAAGATGATAAGAGTGTGAATCATTACCAAGGTAAGAAAGCAAATTATTAGAAAGACGCTGGCATATTTCTTATCTCTGAGGATCCAGTCAAAACACATCATGTCCACACCCACCCACCCTGTCTCGTTGTCTCTGTCACACACACACACACACACACACACACACACACACACACACACACACACACACACACACACACACACACACACACACACACACACACACACACACACACACACAGCTTGTGTTGTAACTGTGATGACGAACTTCAGAAGATTGTTTTAGGAAATCGAGACAAGGCGGGAGTGACAGAAACAGAAACGTTGTGAAACTATGTAAATGTGTATCCCACAAACACATGAGCAACAGAGTGACACATGGTTTCAGCGTATCAGATTGGACTTTAATAAACATTCCTGTGTCTTCTGTCAAACTGAAGAAACCTCCAGCAGAACCAGGCTCAGAGTGTTGGGTCATCGTCTTGAGGTGAGGGGATAAGGGAGCGAAGGAAGTGCAAACAAAAATAGACGGCAAACAAAACACAGGCTGGTTGGTTGGCCCAGCAACCACACACTGTAAACAGAACTTCATCCTGGTCATTTAGTTTGTCTAATGATTATAATTTTACTTGTAAAGAAATTCCCAAAGTCACTGCTGAGATTTACGTGGATAGTGGACTCAACAGAACTATGACTCTTAGTTAGCCAGCTACATTGCTAAAGAGGTGCTATGGCTGTTTTAATTGTCCTCTATTACTTATGTGTACACATATTATTAAACTTTGTCTTTAGGCTAGGCCAGATTGATCTACGTGAGAATGCCACTTTGTTTTTTTGCATACAATGTGTTGAAAAAGTGGAGCTATAATAAGCTCCTGGTTTGTGTTCTGGATAACAGTAAAACATCACATGTGAATTATTTCTTCTAATTCTTATATCTAATTATAAAATATAAAAAATATGTATGAGGTTTACATACTGTATTTACAATAAAATAGTGTATATGCTATACACTATATACACTAAAGCAGTGTCACGTTTTAAGATTTGCTCTTTTTAACCTATTAGATAAAAAAAATGACTTGGTGTTACAACATATAATATATTTACAAAGGCATCAATGAGTGCAGGATGATTTTTTTTAATCGTTTCGGTCAAATTAAGAGTAAATGTGTTTTACGTTGTATTCTACATTTCCGGTTAATGCCGCTAGGTGGCGGTGTTTGACCTTCTATTTAAATCTTTGACGCCATCCTAACAGCCTAGCCCAGCGTTTAAGATAGACCTACTTGTCGTCCAATCAAACGAGATATTTTACAGTCTAAACTAACGACTGGCCAATCATCCTTTGAAAAACGAGTGACGTACTCAGTTTGAGTCGGGCTTTCACGATACATTCGATAGTTCATTAGAAACGGCCTTTTTTTTTTTTAAAGTTCCTGGGGGAAGAGTGAAGGGACCCGGACAAACCCAGTGAAAGGGGCCAGGGCTGAGCTCAGAAGATAAAGATTTACGAATTACTCATCACCGGAGGACTTGTGTTAAACCGAAGAGCAGGTTCGGGGACGTTTATCTTGATTATATAAGTTATATTGCCTCACAGAACTCGCGTTAGCTAACTAGCGCCTGCGCTCGGTCGTTAACTAGCTTATGGTACTTGGCTAGCAGCTACCTAGCTAGCCGAGTGGCTCGAGCGCGCATAAGCTCATTGATTGTTTCAGCGCGCTTAAATCACTTAATTGGCTACTGTGATGTTGTCGTTGGCAGCGTATGTACTTTAGATGGTGTGCATAATTGCGTGTTTCTTTCTGTTGTTGAAATCTAAGGTGCAACGCGGAAAACCAAGGTCTTGACTGCTTGAGAACGTCAGAAAATAAAGAAAATGGCGGAGCCGGACAAATTAAACATCGACTCTATAATTCAGCGTCTCTTGGAAGGTGAGGATGGCCGAAGCAACTGTGCAGTACTCTAGTTAAATTAGTTAATGACTGCCTTAGGTCAAATGTGTGTTTTTATTATTAGGTAGGTTGGCTAACATTAAAGGTAGCGCTGTTCGCGTTGTACTGAAGCAGCCTCCTTCAGTTTGCTGTTCCTCCAGAATTGCGAGATGGATTACAATCCAGCGCTGTTACTCAAATCTTCATTGTCTGTGAGACATCCATATTGCTGGTTGTGTTTGTGTGTGTGTATTTTTTTCTCATGTTAGCGAATGGACCAGGAGGTGAATGTAACAGCGTGTTTGTGCACGAAAAATCTGCACATTATGTTCAGATTACACCGTCTAATACATTATCGGTTTTAGCTTTATGGTAGTTTATTTTTTGTCAATGAGGAAAAAGGCTTGGTCTGTGATATTTGTTTGTATGTAGCTGTATTTCAGCTCTTACTGAGAGCACTGCAGAAACTACATAATTACTGTTATTACTTGAAGGATATTAGAGTAGCTATGTGTGAGATAGTAGCGAGCTATTATTACTTTTGTTGTAGTTGTTTACATTGACTGCGTTTGTGTGAAGATTCGTCCTGCATTCATAGATTTTGTGTTCATTGTCCAGTTATCTTTCTCCTCTTCAAGGGGGCGTTTTGTGTGTTATGCTTACAGTTTTGCAACTATGAAGTTATTTTGGAATTTGAAGTCAAATTTAATGTGACAATAAAAATACTGCGGGATGTTTTTAATTGCAGTTTTTGTAAAGCAGTTTTTTTGTTGCCTCAAACAAATCATCCAACTTTCAATCATCTAAGTTTCAGTTTCCATTTTCCATAAGTTTGCATAATGATTATGTTTTTGTTGCAAGTTCCTTTTTTTGCTAACTTATTTAAATGCATTTACTTATAAATTTCATAAAGAAAACCTCAGACCTGAGAAATCTTTTAGGCACAGAGGAAAATGGCAATCCTGGTGAAAGTGTGAACTAATACAAGCTGTTCCTCAGTAGAATACTTTACATTTCTGAAGTCCCACTGACGTATGCAGATATTGTTGGTTCTGTGTGCGTGAGAGAACTGTTTGGTTTTCACATCCACATGATGATTGTGTAACACTAAGCTTGAGGACATCAAACACAGGCACACACCTCTTCATACCCAGCTGTGTAGTTTGTCTAAAGAGCAACAGGCACAAGTTTGTAACTACTATAGTCTGTGCTCCCAGGTTGCATGGAAGTTTGTGTACACTTGCATTCTTTAGGACTGTTGGTTAAAAGGTTTTTGCTTGAATTGCGTATGGAAGCATGATGTGTATGTTGTTTAGTGGCCCTTGGCTTCCAGCATAAAGATAATGGTCAGTAAATGATAGTGAGACATACTGTGCAGAGTTTCCAGACATGGCACTTATAAAAAAAAAAAAAAGCTTCTCCTAGGCGAGTTGTTTGTTTAATTTCTTAAATGTAGGTCTAAACTGTTATTCAAATCTGAGTCATGGGAGTGATTGGGATTATTCACAAATATGAATGTGCCGTCGTAGTAACTCCTCAAAGCTTGACCTGCGCCAAAAGTGTAAACTGGTTGTTAGACCTGGGCAAAAACAATAAACCCAACAAGCCTGATAGTGTCAGTATTTATGCCCTTTTATGTAACTCGCTCAAAGTTGTATGTAGTCAGTATTTTTATCGCACAGAATAAGCACTTACCAGTTTGCATAACTTGTGACTTATTAATACCAAACTGCAGTAGGCAGTTTCATTTCAACAGCTGAATCAATAGTGTACAAACATCAGTTTCCTATGTAAGTAACACAACTCTCCTGCTACTTACTGTGTTTTGAGACCTAACCACTTAAATGTGTTTGGATAATTATCAGTTTCAATTGGATTACTTGTGTTGAACTCTAGAAGTCTGTTATTGCATATGAGGAGAGCGTGTATTATATAGCACCAGCATTGAGTCTCTGCCACCCAAAATCAACTGTTGTGTTCTGGTGCTCGTCCAAGTTTTTGTTTTCTGAACCTATGATCAGCATGGTTGAAACTGTTTTGTCTGCAGCCGTCATGATAAGATCACTGTTGCCTGCTGACTGTGTGGCTAACTTTGGAGTAAGCTCTGTCAAGGCTTAGCCGCCTGTAATCCAGGTTTAATGCAACAAGCAGTACTGCTGTATTTATATCAGCTTTTCCCTGTTCAGGGCTTTTCTTTTAGGTGTAGGTTTATTATTCTACATCTGTTTTTTTTGTAAGCTCATAGCTTCTCACTTTGCTACTTTGCATTCTGCTATCTTTGATTTGTATTTTAAAGTATGATCTGTGCGTTGGCCTTCATTCAGACATTTTTCTACAGTTTATCAGGTTAACCCACATTTACCTGCAGTGAGATTACTTTGTGGGCCTTGTGATAAGAAGAGATTAACTGCATAGTTCTAATGAATGCCATTAAGATAATGGTTACCATATGTTAATCTTGTCCCATATGAGAATGAAGGTTTGATTTTTAGGTACCTGTTGTGGTATAAGTGCTCTGTGTTTACAGATTTACTGTATGACCAGTCATTGTAAGTATTTACACTTTGATCCTCAGACAATGTCTGAAGGCGCTGCCATCATCATTATATGTACATCAATGGTTCAGTTGTCTGTATAGAATTTGTCAGTTGAAACGAGACCTTTCATTATTCACTTGTATAGTTAGCGTTAATGAGCTGCTTTGGCATAAAGCAGCCTTTGTAGAAATGAGGCGTGATCAATCTAAATAAACAACGTTCAAAACCTAAGGAATGCACACAGAAATAGCAATTGATATTTGTCATGTTTACAAGAAAAATCTCTAGCTATGTCTAAACAAAACCCCCTAAGCATTAAACACAAAACTGCTGTGGTTTGCACATGTAATTTGTAGACAAACCTTTCCCACACTTGCCTGGTTTATGTAATACATATCCTATCGCATCTCCCTGATAAGAACGACCTTTGTGTTGTGCACTCTGGCTGTCGGGCAGCTGTGTTCATGAGCATTACTGCCCCAGTGAGCACAGCAAGCCATACTGCTCTTTCTTTGTTTCCTATCAACAAGTTGCTAAGCTGTCCTACAGACAGCCAGCAACCACATGTAACTCCATCTCATTAAACTGTAAGATGCAGTTCCTGCCTAGAGGCTGAATCTGGTACCACATCACATTACACTACCTAACATTACTTAGGATTGTCTGTGGGAATTGCTTTTATCGTGATGCATCACCCTAAAAAGTGAGTTATGAGTGTGGGGGAAATAAAGTAGATCCTTCTGTTAAGGTCGTATCCTTGATGTAAAACTGTTTACTATTCTACATGTGTAGTCAGAAACGTGGGTGCCGTTAAGTGCCTTTGCAAGTGTTTTAGTTAGGAATGGGATGTGGGTCTTTCATTTGTCTTTCAGCATGGGTGGGAATGAACGCCTACATAGTTTTACTTGCATCTCAGGCCGACATCAGACTAGTTTTCAGTGACTTGTGACAGGTTTCATCAGATATGACATTTCCCTAAATACTGTACAGACTTTTTTATTGTAATAAATCTTAATGTCTATATTATGGCACTACTGATTTATGTAATGGCATCACAGTATTCCCTTTGAAATGATATGGTTACCTGCTCAAATGACTAGACTGTTGACAGAATCAGCCAGCATCTGGTTGGTGGGAGGTGTTTCCCATTTTATGGTCTGACGCAAAGTACCAGCATGGTTGTTTTTATTGCTTTATGTTTGTCCTTAACTGTCTTCATGGTATTACTGTCATACAGTACATGGACTGGACCTTTTTTTAAAAAAATATCTCAAAACCCAACCTTGTCTGTTTTGCAGTCAAGGGCTCTCGGCCAGGCAAAAATGTCCAGCTGACAGAGAACGAGATTCGTGGCCTTTGCCTCAAGTCCCGTGAAATCTTCCTGAGCCAGCCAATCCTGCTTGAACTAGAGGCTCCCCTTAAAATCTGTGGTAAGTTTCATCTGCTATGGGACTCGACGAGCTTCACTGAAACATTAATACACAGTTCATTATTTACTGAGTTTGATCTTTAATTGCTGTTGCATCAGTTAAGTGCTCATGCAAAAGCAATAGCTTTCATGTATTATTAAATAGTTATTCTCTGCTGCCCCCTGCAGGTGATGTCCATGGTCAGTACTATGATCTTCTCCGGCTCTTTGAATATGGAGGTTTCCCCCCAGAAAGCAACTACTTGTTCCTGGGTGACTATGTAGACAGAGGCAAGCAGTCGCTGGAGACTATCTGCCTGCTTCTAGCCTACAAAATCAAATACCCAGAGAACTTTTTCCTTCTTCGTGGCAACCATGAATGCGCCTCTATTAATCGAATCTATGGCTTTTATGATGAGTGTAAGTCCATTAAAAAAAGTTTAAAAGGCTTTTTATTATCTGTTGTAACTACACTAATTTCTCCTCTCCTCTTTACTTGGCAGGTAAACGACGGTATAACATTAAGCTGTGGAAAACCTTCACAGACTGCTTCAACTGTTTGCCGGTGGCTGCCATTGTAGATGAGAAAATATTCTGCTGTCATGGAGGTAGACCTTGTTCAAATAAGAACTTGTGTTCATGTTGCACGAGAAAGGCTGAACACATGTAAGATCCTCTCTTCGTTCTCCAGGCCTTTCACCCGATCTTCAATCAATGGAGCAGATCCGTAGAGTAATGCGACCCACAGACGTGCCTGACCAGGGTCTGCTGTGTGATCTGCTGTGGGCTGATCCAGACAAAGACGTCCTCGGCTGGGGTGAAAATGACCGCGGTGTCTCCTTCACGTTTGGAGCAGATGTGGTGGCCAAATTTTTGCACAAACATGACATGGATCTAATATGCAGAGCACATCAGGTAACGTGTTCATAGCTTATATGGTTTCCTTTTTCACTTTATAAGGCACAGTAATGCAATCCAATATTAGCACAGCTGTAAAGCCTGTCGTTACAAAAATGGGGTATTTTCATGCATTTCTAATATTTAACAAATCAGGATTAAACAGTTAAAAATATGTTTCAGTCTAGCCCTAAAAAAAACACCTGTGTATATAGTTGATTTATCATAAAGAATATAAACCTTTTATACTTGGTTAATCCCAAAAACAAAGTAAAAGGCTATTGTGCATTTGTTTTACAAAAAATGTCCCAAAATTGTTGGTTACAAATACAAAGTGATGTAATAATTTTAAGTGTTGTTTTTTTTGTGTGTGATAAGGTTGTAGAAGATGGGTATGAGTTTTTTGCAAAAAGGCAACTTGTCACTCTATTCTCGGCTCCCAATTACTGCGGAGAGTTTGACAACGCTGGTGCCATGATGAGCGTGGATGAAACACTCATGTGCTCCTTCCAGGTGTGTGAAATTCAATCTTATTAAATCCATTTTGCTTGGCACATTTTTGTCTTCCACTTTGTGTAGTTTGTATTTTTATTTAAAATAATTGTATGTGTTAAATGCAACGTTCTGTAAAACTAATTGCAAACATTTGTGTCTTTCGTAGATTCTAAAGCCAGCAGATAAGAAATTGTATCCTTATGGTAGTGGGGGAGGAATGGGATCTGGGAGACCGGTTACTCCGCCACGAAATTCATCTAAGCCTGCCAAGGCCAAGAAATAACACCCGCTGGGTGTCCCTTCCACAACCTCCACCTTCCTGTTGGCCCAATGCTTTTTTTTTTTTCTCGCTCTCTCATACTTGTTTATCCCTCATCACCAAACGGCAACAAAAATAAACAAGTGTCCAGGGTTCAACCATGTCTTTATCGCAGACACATTTTAGCTGTTTGTTTGGATGTTTCCATGCATTTTTCATGTGTGTAAAGACTGAAAATGACCTAGAGGGAATTGCTGTATTCTGTACATACGCATTTCTTTTCTTCTTCTGTACTCTCTGTTCTGTTTTCTAACTTTTTGTAGAGATCAGTTTGGGCCCATGTGTGATATAAACCTGGGAGCAAGGGAGGAGGGGAAGGGAGTTAGAGGAGCCCTAGCTGTTGTTAAGGCCCTGCACTGTTAAATGCTAAACACAAGCTTTTCTACATCCCATTTCAGAGTCTGTGTGTGTATCTGTGTGATGGGTTGGGATCAAGTCGGATGGTGATGGCACATACACATGTTCCACCCGTGTGTGGTATATATGTGCAGGTGAATCTTTGAATGTCATGGATTCACAATGAGAACTTCTATTTTTCTTTGTCCCTTTTAAACACCAATGATTTGAGAATGACATCATTCATGTTCTTTTTTTATTTTTAATGTAGATACATGGAATCAACATGATTTGCTCTCTGTTTATTTCTTGTTTTTAGTTCACTAAAGTTGAAGATGAATAAAAAAGGCAATTTATTTCAATTGTGCCATCATGCTGCTCACTTTGTGTTTGCCATTGCTTTGTCCTGTCTGTCGGCAACCTTTGCCATGTGTAGTGGCAGTTTTAGTCTTTGTGTGGTACTGGCAATACAGCTACAGGTATAGATGATATTAATGACATGTAAAGGCTAGAAAGTGTCATTTTCCAGTTTACAACTAAAACAAAAGGGCATTTCACATGTTGCTTTGGTGTGATTTAGCCAAAGATGACGTTGTGTTTAAATGAATGGCCCAAAGTTGACCCAGACCCAACCAGATTTTACCTCTTTGATCACAAACACTGATCATCAATTACCTTCTGAATGCCAAAAAAGGAAATGCATAGGGTTGTTCTGATGTTCAGGTAGTTCCTGTATGCACTAACATTGACCAAACAGGAGGTGAGTGGCAAATCAATCAAACATCACAATCTGTAGTTGGCATGTTCTCTAAGCAGATGCTCTAGGTTTTCTGGCATTAAGTCTACTCTGAACACAGTACTGTAAACGCAGGCACCTGCTGAGGAGAAAGTGGCTTTCAAGTACAATTAGTATATGTTGTGATCAAAGAATGATGATGAATCATTGCTGTGAGTTTTCTGGTTTTTGCCAGTTGGGTTCAGTCCATTAATTAACAAATGGCTTATTTAAATGTAATCCCACACTTGTGTCCATCTAAGACTAAAGACAGTGGTGCTGGGACAACAGTAAGTAATATGTTCAATACATAATCATAGTAGCTGGAAATACAATAATGTTACGTGAAATCAAAGCAATGTACGAAAAACAATACTTTTGTATGCAATGTAAAATATATAGACAAGAATATGAAGAATAAGTGTTTGCATTGCAGTCGTTTTAGTTGCTGTACATGTGTTGTACTTTTTTAACGAATGAAGAGCCATAGACAAAATCAATTTAACAGAAAACAAGTGATCGAATTAGATCCTGGAAAAACTGTGAAACCCTCACAAACTGGTTTAAACTTTATTTTCTCCTCTATGACTTCACGACACATACTACAGGCCATTACACGTCACCTCGTGTGTCGAGTTCAGCTGGAGTACAGGGTGTCCCCGGTGAATTCAGTCCATGTAGTTCAGCACAGGCTGTTATCACTTGTGAAAAAAATCCATGTTTCCATTCTGCAGGGTATCAGCCTCTATTTCTAATAGCCCAAACACAGTTTTCCTCCCATTACATAACAGGCACGTCTGGTTTTATTCGTCTCCTCTCTGTCCTCATTCTTCAGCCCTCTGTCCAAGTACGAACATGTGCGACTGCAGCTTTCTAGGCTACAAAGCCAGAGTAGTGATTAGGCAGAGGGTGGGGGAGCTAGCATTCAGACGTCGAGCCCTACAGTACCTGTCTCCCTTTGTTTCTCCTGCCAGAGGTTTTCAACTCAGTACCTCAGAAAACAAATGTTTTTTAAGTCAGGATGAATCCTGTTGTACTTTGTATCCTGCAGTACTTTGCGTTGAGCTCCGCTACATCAGGTATTGTGTTAGGAGATGGAAAGAATATCATGCCACTTGTGCTCATGTTCCGTTCACATCCAGTAATATCAACTCAGGAAGTGAAATTTAAATTTAAATCAAGTTCAATGATGTAATTCATATGCTGAAAAACGTGCATACACAGCGTTGTTAAAGTCAGATGACGTGCTGTTTCTACTACTAAATCTAAATGAGATGCGTTCATGCAGTTACGTCTTTGAATGTGTAAATGATACAGTTAGTGTGATATAGATCTGAAAATGTACAGTACAGAAACGTATGGTGTTAAAGTCTGATAGGATTTTTTAAAAACATTATAGGTCTTGAAAGTTAGGATGTTGCAGAGACCACATTGAGTTTTCAACAGTGCAAAACAATCACCGTAAATAGCTCCAGCAACAGTTATTATAGCACTGATAAAAGCTTTCTCTGTCGTCTGATCCAGTAAGACACATTTCCATTCGTTCCCTTATTCCCTCGCTGTACAAACCTCTGCTTAAACATTTAAAGCTCTATATCTGCTGTGGCTAACACCTCTAAGAATCTGCTCTTTTATCACGTTTCTGTTCAGATTGTTTCTACTGTCAAATTTAATGCTAAAACCTGCGAGCTTGTTTGTGTAGGATTTTTTAATCAATCAGGGATGTTTTGCACTGCACTGTCGCTGGGTAGATAGGAAATTATTAGATTATTACAATTAACAATATAATAAAAGAAATTAACAGTATTTTTATTTGTATTTCTTTTCACTTCAAATGGGTCACAAATTGTCTCTGTTACAAGGTAGAAATAAAACATAGAATTTGTATATTTGTGTCTGTATTTTTCTTTTTAAAATGCAACTGCAGTGACAGGAAATCCTTTGCTGCATCTAATATTTCAGTTCTGCTCTGAAGGTGAAAAGCAACGTCAAGCATTTCTGCAACAGCACAGAAAGTGTTGCGGATTTTTCACATCTCTGGTTCTAGCTGACACCTTGTGTCTTTTTTTGTTCAATACTCCTCTACTGTCTGACAACGACTCCAACATGAGTCAGTACCATGGGTGGCAAAGGTATAATAGATGCAGTGAGTTATTTGAGTTGGATGATAAGAATCTTGAAAGAATCTCTATTATAACAGGTCGACTCTAGTTTCATTTTAATTCAAAATCAGTAATTTTATTAGTTCAATTTCAGTATGTTCTATTTATTGATTTTCTTTAACAAAAGGGTACCAACAATTATTTTTCATGTGTGTTGCAAAATTTTAATTACTTGTAGCAGTAAATAACGAGAAAACATGAAACAGCCCCAGTTTGTGGTGAAACACCAGGTAAGTGGGCTTTTTATGTAATTGCAGCCCTCACATCAGGTTAGTGATGGCTATAATGATGGACCTGTAGAAGTATAACAATGCACTAGTGTGACCTGACCACCTGTCAACTCATAAATCAGTTGTTTAGGATTTAGACTTGATTGGGTGAAGGAGCTGAGGAAGGCAGGGAAGGATTAATAAGGTAACAGTGTACAAGTCACATAAAATCCCTCAGCTGAGGCTCCAGTAGTGATGGGTGCTTTCCACCTTGAGTCCTTAGAGATTGCCATCTCTGTCAGCTTGAAAGCCTTGATGCCTCGTAAAATATGCAGTAGCACCAGTTGAAACCTGTCCCCAGTGGAGCTGTGGGTATGATGCTGAGTAATGGCAACAGGACTTCTTTCTCATCAGGTTGAAGTGTTTAATGCCTAATAAAGCAGACTTTTGTCCTGTTCTTTTCCCTAAATGTTGATGGAGCTGCTTTAGTCTTGTAGTCAAGTTTGAGTCATTCAAGGCATGAGTTGCGTTTAATAACACTGACAATGATTAACTCATTGCTTGACACTAACTAAACATATCGTAAATATTGTATAATATTATAGAATTCACATAATAGCCCACCGGTCTAGATACAACAGATATTTCTAAATTTCTCTTTTAGTTTGCATAAAAAATAAACATGATATTTATTATAACTAATGATGTAGGTACAATTCTCAACAGATACAAAAGGTGAATTTGCACAATCTAAAATTAAGTGTAATAAGTGACTAAGATGGCACTTGGAGTCAGTCTCCTAATTATAAACTGTCTAATGGTGTGACTAATTGTGTAAAGCGTCTCCCATCAGCCAGACGGAGGCCAGTGGAACACAGGAAATACTCGGCTCTGTAATCAACAGGAGTAAACCTAATCCGCCTATGGTACCGCCCAGCAAAACTCTGACCAATCACAAAGTGTCAAATGCGGACATGGATACATTATGTAAAATTGTCGTTTCATTCACCAAATAGCGTAGCTTGTGGGCGTGTCCAATTTTGTTAGGTTGCGCTGGACCTCGCTCATCAACTTTTGCTATTAAAAAAGCCTTGTCTGAAGATAGTTAGCTAGCTACATAACATATTCATTTTAAAGCGCGTCTATTGTCGTATGCAGGCCGTTTCTGCTTTATGAGATTCAGATTGGAATTTGAAGTCGTTCGCAACTTAACGTCCTTATTTGCGGCTGGTCGTGCTGGCACACAGGACGGCGGAAAGCTAGCTGGTAATGCTGCAGGGCTAACTTTCCCCTTCTCCAAAGCAAGCGGCTAGCTTGCGATAGATTGTCTGTCTGACGATACTTTCGCTGACTACAAAAGGCTCCCAGGTAGGTTTGTGAATACCGTTTGCTCCAAACGCATCAGCGGGAGAGCACATTGTTCTACCGGTCGGCTAATTGTATCAGAATTTCGCTAGAAGCGTGTTGCAGTCTTGTTACGTTAGCAGCAGACAGCTAGTGCTAGCATCGTAGCTTCCTGCTAGCTTCCTCTCTGCAAGAGATCCTGGCATATTTTTTCCAGCAGGCAGGCATTATTAAATATTAGTGTTGGTCAGTGAATCCTTGCATGTTTGCCATATATACATAATGTAAATCTAAACTGCAGTATCAGCTCCGTGACATTACTTGAATCCGTGTTAATTCATGGTTATCTTGTGACTTGTGCCGGAGCTGCAGAAATGCACAGGTCATTAACTGTTATGGTTTGTTGATACTTTGACCCCGTGACTGCAGCATGCTGATGGTGGGAGGCAATGGACGGTTGCACTAGAATGAGTGTAAAGGAGCTGTGTGAGACCGATGACCTGGCCACGGCTTTGGTGCTGGACCCTCTGCTGGGCTTCAGCACCCATAAAATGAACATCAGGTAACCTGTTACCCTGTTAACTGTCTGTAGGTTAATCAATGTCCCAGTGGCAGACTCAGTAACATACTGAAATGGTGTAATTTCCTTCCTCTGTATTTATTGTTCAACTGGGCCGAAAAGGGTACACACATTCTGTATTAACACTGCACCTTTTGAACAGGGAGAGCTTGCATTAACATCTCACCTAATTTTCCCAAAACAAAGTAAACTGGCTGGTATGTTTGTTTTGACTGCGTTGTGAGTAATTCCTTTCGCCTCTAGGGCGTTGTGACTGCAGGCAAGTGCAAGTGGGATCTAAGTATGCAGCCTGTGGAGGGAGAAACAGTTTAATAATGTTTATTACAAAAGAAAAAAGAGTTTATAGTTAAAAACATTTTAATGATTCTGATTTTTGTTAATACATTTTGTTATCTATTTAATGCATGACATTTTAAAGTTTTTTTTTTTCTTTCATCTTTAGTCCACCACCGGAGATCCGACGATGGGGTAACCTCAAAGAAACTCTATTGCGCTTTCAGCGTACACATGACTTCAATGCTACATTTGAATCGCTGACAGTGGGAGAGCTGGCTGGTGACTACTTTAATGCTTTGGGAATCCATCGGCAAGAGCTGCTGAGACAACATGTTGGTTCATTTCTCTCAGTATAAATAAAAATCTATTAAACAAACTACTGCTATCAAAAAATATATGAAATTTACATTTAAATAATTTTGCAAAATCTGTCTCTTCAAGACCTAAGAAACCTACCAGTCATTGTTGAATTTGTCACTTGAATGTGAAAATCTTACCGTCTCTTATGTGTCTAGGTGTATCGCTACCTTAGTGCCTTCCTGCTAGACAGTGGTGTCAAGATAGAGTCCTGTGACAGATACTCCTCAGAGACCAATGGGGCAAAGATAACATCAACAAGGCACTGGTAATCATTCACACTCTACAAGGCAGCTGAACAATTAAGATAATTGCAAACTATATAATGCTGGAATTGTTGCTTCACAGGTTTGTAGGAGAGCGGGTGGAGGTCCTGTTGGGCTGTATAGCAGAGCTGAGTCCTGCAGACAGCGCTGTGCTGAGGGCAGGAGTTAATGACTTTAGTGTGATGTATTCTACACGTAAGCGCTGTGCTCAGCTCTGGCTCGGGCCTGCAGCTTTCATTAACCATGGTGAGTTTGTTAATTTAATTTTCACTACACACAGGAAAACAGATTCAAACTTAAAAGAAAATATTATTGCTGATAGGAGTTTCTGTAATCTTGAGTTTAATGGGAAGAACAATTTTGCTAAACATAAAAATATGTAGCTATTTGGTGAAAGCGCAAATTAATAAATAGATGATAAATGTGTTAGTTGATCTTGTTTTATAACAGATGATTGATTATGGATGTCCCTTGAGATGGACATTGTTGATTTAGGTTTCTATAGTACTTACAAAAACAATTTTTTATACTTCAAAAAAAAAATCTTGCACAAAAACTGCACAAAGGACCCAGCAAATTTTTAAATAAATTCTTATGTTCACTCAGAGAGCAGTTTTTGACAAGATCTTTTAATAATGTTTGAGAGCTAAGCAGCTTAGCCTTTGAGCTTTTTCAAAATTAATTCAGTACAACCAACCTGATCAAGGAAATGTTTGGTCTATCAGTCACTGCCATGATTAAAAAAAAACAACTTGATGTGTTTTTCTGTGTTTGTCTCTTCTCGTTTGTCTTCCTGGGTTGAAGATTGTAAACCAAACTGCAAGGTAATCAGCACATGCATGGATAGATTTGTGACTGTATGGAATGCATATACTGTATATGTAGTAATACAATGAAGAATTGTTTCTTACAAACTATTGTTAAATTGGCATTTTAAAAATTGTATTTTCCATGCATTTTTGTTATCATCTGCAGTGTTTTTGTATCCCACGGGGAAAACAACCTTTGTCTTTGTCTTTCACCCTCCCAGTTTGTCCCTGGTGAAAAGAATATTGCTTCTGTTGAGGTGATTCGACCGATCTCACCTGGGGAGGAGATCACGTGTTACTATGGTGCCAGCTTTTTTGGTGAAGGCAATGAAATGTGTGAATGCTGCACCTGTGAGAGGTGTGTTTTCATCATCTGATCAAGCATGGTCTTTGCTAAAGCCTTTTAATTTTATTTATTTATGTTTTTTGACTAAATGTAACATTTTAAATCAGACCTTTGGACAAAAAAGAGCTGAATCTTTGACATTACATTATATTAGGAATGGAGAAGGCCACTTCAGGCACAGAGGGAAGCAGCCTGAATGTGAAGAAACAAAGGACACTGTGGGGCAAAAGTACCGCCTAAGAGAGCGTTTTCTTCGTCATCAGAAAGAGAAGGGCCACTTTCCTACACTGCCACTACCAGCAATACACTCAGGTATCTTTAAAGGTAACGTGATTTTATGAAAAATAATCTTATGTAAGAAAACATTTATTAAGTTGTTGGGTGGTTAAAATGCCAGGAAAAAATCGTTAAAAAGCTATTTTCAAAATAGTAAAAAAAAAAAAAAAAAAGTTATTGATCATTTAGAGTCTATTTACATAACTGAGATGATGCTGTGCGATTACATAAGACCGTTTAAAGTGAGTGTTTTCAATTCAGGAAATTATTTATTTTCTATGCCAAATAGATACATTGTTTGCAAAAGTTTGTAAGTACAATACTTAGTACTGTGTGTAATTAGCAGTAGTGCCTAAAATAAAATATGCCAAACAAAGTTGGGCAACGCATATGTACTAGTATGTGTCTCTATGTGATCAGACTGGTTTTACAACAACCAAATCTTGGACAAATTAATTATTAAACTTTATTTCATTGTAGTCCTCTAAGTAGTTTTAAATTGAACGTAAGCACAGATCTCCTGCTTCCATTCCTTTTGTCTGCAACGCGGTTGGTGTATTATTGTGCACTCAGCTTAGGGTTTGTCTCAACCTTGTAGGAATTCTAGATGTCTAAACAGTACAGACAAATATATATTTAATGCACATACTTGCGTAACACCACACGTAATCTTTGTAACATCTGTAGTATAAATTCCAATAATTCATCAATTTAATGAACTGGCTTTTTAAAATTACCGGTTATTTTAACCATTACATAGATAAGGCAGAAAAAAATAACCAATTGGGAGAAATGCTTTTGTATCGAGCTACTTAAAGTTCATCAACTTATTGTTTCCTTTCTTTTATAGCCATCCCCTCAAGGAATTCCTTTACCCAGCAGATGAGGAGAAATGCATTGAAGAATAGAAAACTGAGTCAAACAAAGAAGTGGAGACGAGAAAAGCACAGAAGGTCAGGAAAGCACCCATTGAAATCTTCCACAGTAAAACGGCATTGGACATTTCCGCTTTCATCCCAAGTCACGTTGAGGGACCTCACCATCAGAGTGCGGCGCCACTCAGTGGATTTCTTAATCAAGTGTAAAGATCCAAAAAGCAAAGAGAGGTCCTTGCTGCAGCAACTAGAAGTAAATCCCAATTCTAACAGGCCAAATAAGCTAAATTTGACTAGCGAAGAAAATAACAATAGCGAGGTAAACTTAAAGCCTTTCACTTTAGATTCATCAATGTCACTTCAGCAAAAAAGTAAACCTGCACTAAGTAGTGCAGGCCTTAACAGCAAGTCTGTCAAAGTTGTGGACAAGCGGGCAGTTCAAGTGAGGACGTCTTCACGGACAAGGAGCTTGGTTCACCCCTCTCTTACACCAAACGAACAAACAAGGTCCAGTAATGCAGCTACTGCCACAGCTGTTTGCAACCCTGTCGTGATTGACAAAATTGTCAGTGCAATAAAGAAAGAGAAGAATGAAGAAGAATCCACAGAAAGTCAATACAACAGTTCCAATGACACAGCTCAACATCGACCTGCAGAACAAACTGAGAAGACCAGAGCTTCATCCCTTTTGTCCAAGTCATCTTGTCAGAGTGCAACAGATGGCTCAAAGAAAGCTGGGGACAACTCTCTCATACCTTTGAAGCAATACCTTACAGTCAACCTAACAAGGTTGCCACTGCCACAAAATGTAGAGGCAGAAATATCCTCTGAAGACAGGGAAGTGAGAGGGCAGGTGAGAGGACGAAGCAGGTTGAGCCAGTGTCCTAGATCGGCAGCTCTGACAGTACAGTCGGAAAAAAAACTGTCCAGCTCACAGCAGAGGAAGAGGGGAGGTTCAGGGGTCTGCACAGTTAAAGGTAACAGGGGGGTCAGGGAAATGTTTTTCAAAGCCATCAGTAAAGTAAATGCAAGACAACAACAAGCAGGTGAAAGTGGAGGTGATGTATCACAGATTGAGAAAAGGGGGCATAACAAAGTTATTAAAATACAAAAAGGACGTAGGCAAAAAGTCCAGCAGGTTAGTGCGAGAGCTAAAACAGAGGAGAAAGAAAAAAATGCTGCGCCTGCTCACGTCGAACTAGAAAATAACAAATTATTTGAAGAAGTGAAAGAGATTGACTGTACGATGTTGTCTGATGAGAAAATGACGTGTCAAAGTAGCACACAGGATGTCAAAACATGCACCACAGCTTGTAGGGATGATGAAGCTGTTAAACTACCAGCGCAAATAGAGATGAGTGTAAGTAAACAACCAGAAAGTCATGATCAAGAAGAAATTGTCATCAAGGAAGCACACGTGCTGCTATCTGATATTTTAAGGAAGGATAAATCCATAGTGGATAAGAGATTACAGGAAGATGTTGTGGGGACAGAGGCCTCTACTTCTGCACCTGAAGAAATGCAAGGTGAGCTGGAGAAAACTGAACCGCCTGAAATAAACAGAAGCAGGTATCCTCATTCAATTCGAAGGAGGATTATGAGAAGACGAAAGATGAGACGGAGAATAGTGAAAAGCAAAGCTAAGCAAAGCAACACCGTGAGCAATTATGTTTCAGGAACTGGGAAGACAGAGTCAACTGACAGTAGTTTGGAGCCTAACCTTTCTCAGAGGCATGACCCACTGACCACGACCCTCAGCACACTACCTCATGAATCAGTAATTGCTGAAAACACTACAACTAATGTTCCTCAAGATACCAGTTCACAGGCACACATTCAGTGCAACATACCTCTGAAGAAACGTATGTTTCGCAATTCGGTAGAAATAGAACCTAAGCATGGTTTAAATTTAGCTTTAGATCAAATTTCTAAAGAAGCCATTTCAGATTCATCAGTCCTGAGGCAGGACCTCACCCAGTGTACAGAGGTGGATAACAAAGGGAGGAGAAAGACTAAAATTAGGCATAGAAGAACAGAGCTCCAGAGGTTGACCTGCAAAAGGACCCCCCAAAAAAACTCCTTTAGCAGAATGCTTCGATCCAAAGTCCACTTGCTAAGGAAAGCTCAGAAATGCAAACTAGAGCGGCAAGGTGAGGATGACCTCAGCAAGCTGCAGAAGCTAAAGAGTGATGAGCTTGCAGATGGCAAACAATCTGAGGATTTCGTTACAGATCTGCACCACAGCGTGGAAAATACAACTCCAAACAGCTCTCAAAAAAAAGACGATGTCGAAATGTCCGATTTGGAGGAGATCAAGCCAGACCTCAATTTTAAGATTCGTTTTAAAAGGCAGAGGGGGAAGGTATGGGAGATGCAAAGTGGCGGTTCTGAACATGTGGGGTTAAAAGTGGAAAAACGAGAGGAGTTGGAATCTTGCGATCCCTTTAAAGCTATCATGGATTCTGTATCTGTTTTAAACATGGAGATGGAGGCAGCCCAGGCTCATGTTCTGGCTTGTAAAAGCAAAAAGTCGAAGAGGAAATTGCGTCATTTGAAAGAGACAGGTGAGAGGCTGAGTGAAGGGCAAGCTCAAACCAAGTCTTCTGACAAAGGCCACAAAGATGTTGAAAATAAGTGTGAATTTAGTGAACCCAAAATAGAAATTAAGTATAAGCTTAATAAAGAACCTCAGTTTGAAGTCAAATACTTGCCAGATAAAGTCAAGAGTCAGAAAATTCAAAGTGACACTTTAGTTGCAAACCAAGAAACAAAAATTGAAGATCGTTTTTTACAGAATTGCTGTAAGTTTGAAGGTGGTTCACAGCAAAAACAGGAGCCTGAACTGGACTTCAATGGTCTTCCATTACCAGTAATTAAATTACGCAGAAAAATGGAGGATATTTGGGAGGTCGATGACAAGGAGGAACTCCCACCAGCTGACTTTAAAATGGAGCCTAAAGTCAAGAAAGAAACTAAAGGATTTGTTTTAGGGAAACAAAAGAAAAGGAGCCTTGACTTTAACAAATTGAAAGAATGCCCATCTGTTACTAAAACAGAACCACCGCCATTTTCCTTGTCTCTGTCACCACTGTCTCTGTCTTCCCCTCTTAATGACAGTAGGCCAGAAGGTCTTCCCCCGGGTGTGGATGGAATGACTGAAATGCCAGAGATGAACAGTGAAGTACAGAAACCGAGGCATAAAATGGAGAGAACACGCAAGTTTGGGCCCGTTGAAGCGCCCACCACTTGTCTTAGTCACACTCTCCAACAAATTGACAACAGCCTCTCTAGGCTCTCTGAGGGCTTGTGCTCATCTCAAACATTGGAAAAGCCCACAGCCTGTTCCACTGCTCCCAATTCAGTCATCCAGCCTCCATCCCAATCTCCTCCATTCCCAACGGCAGATAACATGCTCCCCACGGAGCCCAACTTTACGAACTGCTGTGATGATATTCTAGACTTTCAGTGTCTCAACTTTGAGGGTTATTATCAGCCACAGAACATCCTTTCATCATCTCCATCAGATCTGTGTTCACTGGAACCACCTACAGACCCTTTCAGCAGTCCCCTATCTCACAGCCCGTCTGATACCTGGGCTGCTGAAACGCCGTACATCGGCCCTCCCAGTCCAGGTAATAACTTCAGTGAGGATCTACAGTTTTTCCCAGTTCTGATTCCTTCCAAAAGTGACTCTGTACCTCTGGAATGTGAAGCGAAGGATACCTCCAAAGACAGAGTGTCCCATAACCCCAACTATAACTTTTCCAGCTATGGCAACTCAGACTCGACACCTAGGGATCGAATTTTAGGTAAAAATCCAGCGATGCGTTTATCCAAAGAAGATCCCAAAAGTCAGTCCTTACCTGTAGTCAGCAAGCCTCGGTTGTTTGGCACAGCATCATCTTTCATATCTTCTTCTCAGTATCCTGTATCTTTGACCCAGCCCTCCAACATCAAGCCTATCACCAGCCAGTCAAAATCCCACACCAACCTTAAAACCCAGGGCCCCTTCCATCGGATGACTATTCCCACCAAATCCCAGCCTTTTCCAAGTGGTCAGCCAAACACGCTTAGAGGAGTGTCCCAGAGTTGCTTGTCAAAGTCGGTCCCATCATCTCAAATGCCCAGCAAATTCCTCTCCCCTCCACTTTTTACTGTGAAAAATTCCAATCCTCCTGACAATCCATTTAACTTCCACGAGAAGAACTCTTCGGTTATTCACAGGGTGCTTAAGTTTCAGGGAGGGAACCAGAGTCAGAATTTGTACAGTGCACCCTGTAAAGCCAATACAGATGCGGGCAGTCCCAGTGTCGTGTCCAGAACATTTGGTTCAAAATTAGGGGCTAATCCGAAGACCCAGGAAAGTCCGAATCTTGGTATTCATGCAGATGGTCAAAGTAAAGGCAACATCTCTGTCCAAGGGTTTGAAAAGAATGTTGGCTGTCTAGCTTCGTCCAGCAACTCCAACAGGTCCAATCTAGATTTCACCAAACCAAACTCTTCTTTCTCTCATTCGTTTAGTAAAAGTAAGGTGACATCCAATAAACTTGAAAGTGGTGAACCCGTGACATACAGAAACTTTTCTACTCTGCCAAGAACATTTTTCTTCCCTAGCAAGGTGTCTGAGGGTTATTCATCACCAGAAAAGAGACAGGACAGATCCACCCCATCAACCTCAAACAAAAGCCAGCAATGTTATCCTCAGCAAGACAATTTTGATTTTAGCTTTGGCTCCTCTCTCTCGTCGATGACTCAGCATAACAGCCCCCACGTTGTCCATAGTACACCTCCTGGCACTCCAGCACCACCAAACAGGAGCCAGTCTTCAACGTCGTCAGCCTCATTCCCCTATGGCTATCAAGGTCCTCCCTACGTATTTAACATCACTGGAGATCATTCGTTGACCCTGGGTCTCAGGGACGGGGCCGAGGGTTGTCCCGGTCTAGGCTCGGCAAACTACACCTACCATTGCCTGATGGAGCCATCAGGCACACAAGGGCGACTGGTTCTCGAGCCCTGTGGGCCCCAGCTTTCAAACCCAGCATCTTTCTCCTTAGGTGGATTTTCAGGGCTCAAAAGTCAGGACGAGCACTGCAGGAAGGACATGCAGCAGCAGCAACAACAACAGCAGCAGCAGCAGCAGCAGCAGCAGCAGCAGTGTCATCCTGGGGAACACCAAGGAGTTCCACACTACGCATCTGTTAATACAGGTCACTCCATGGGTGCTACGAAACCCAAGCGGGTGCGGTTAGTGGTGACAGATGGCACCGTAGACTTGGATCTCCAGTACTCGGACTGATTCATACCTGCTGTTGTCGGTGCATCTCAGATTACATCAGGGAGGCTTTTCCCACAAGAGATTATCTCCTGCAAAATGTTTTTCTAAACACTGTCATTCATAAGATGCCAGTGATTAAAGCTTACTGACTGACACTTTTCTGAAATGTTATTTTGATGGACTGTTAATGTATAATAACTTGTAAAAGATTATATGTAAAGTGGATTTTTCAGTGTGCTTTAACTACTGTCCACATTTTTTAACTATTAGCTACAACTCTGCTGAGAATACCAAATGTAAATGCATAAATGATGCAAAGCATTAAATATATTTGTGAATAGGCCCTGTAAACTTTGAAAGCCCCCTAATTGAACTGTAAAATAGCTGTATAAATCTTTCTATACTGTATATGGCAGTAGAGGCAGGAGAACCATCATTAGTTGCTGGTCTTTGATATTTTCTTGTGACTTTTTAAATGCACCTGTTGAAACGATCCTTGTTTTTTTACTCACAATAAGGCATTTTTTTTTCAGCGTGTGTGTGTGCACTCACGTGTGTGACAGAGACAGTGTGCGCATTCATGCATTTGATAGGCAGGTCTTGAAGCAAAGTGAGGTGTGTTGTTGTACTTGTGACTGTTGCATAACGTCATTAGTGCATAAGTGAAAAGCGTGTGCATCGATGTGTACAGTAAAATGATTTACAGACCCCCCTCTCTCCCCACACACACACAAACAACTCTAGTCGAACAGCAGCATTTCACAGCTGCTTTTGTTGAGCACATGCTGTACCTGGATAAGTGAATGGGATAAATGGCAATATGTATTTCTTTAAAGCTGCTTGTATGTAATGAGTTGAAGGGCAGTTTAACATGGGATCTTTTAATAGTTTTAAATATCGCAATGCTTCATCAAATAAGTGACAATCTTTTCACAAAGCAACTCACATTTGTTATTTGGTCCTTTTATTGAAGGTAAGAGCAGAAGTGGAGGTTGTGAATCACCTCAAGTAGTTGCTGATAGTTGATTTTGATAGAGTTGCACAGGTGTTTACATTGTGATGGTGATCTTTTGTAGGTTGTGGAGGCCTCATGAGTACAGTTGTAATGTATTGTAAGTAAAACCCTTTTGACAGTTTGACAGCAGTGTTCAGTGTGACTGCACATCCATATGCTACTATGAAACTTTTTTGTAATGGAAAGGCCAATTATTTATTCTAAAATCCTCATTCCTGAAATGGTGCTTTTAATGTAATTTATACTTCAAACTGATTGTTCAAAAAATGTAAATGTTTTATTATTTAATGGAGAATAATGGTGAACAGAATATTTGCATTAAGTATTTAATTTCAAAGGTTTTGTCCTCTTATCCAGTCTTTCAGCCGTGACAGGTGACACATTCTGTCTTTTTACTAATTGACAGTTAATCTTTACTGAAAGTCTGCTGTAGAAATGTACAAATGTAGCTTATATCATTAAAGACATTCTTTTTCATATTTTCTCTTATTCTTCTTTTTTTCCTAAGCTCCAGCAAATTGTGACGCAAAAATCTAAAAAGAATGAATAAAGCGTAATCTGTGTATTACTTAACCTATTGATTTTGTTTATAATTGTTTTGCTGAACAGTCATTTACCTACTTGCATAATTTCTGTCCTGCTGCTTTAGTGTACGGTTCTAGTTTATTTTAAAGCTGTGGGCAAGCGGTTGCCCCTCCGGTTTAGTCAGCATCACCTCCTTCCTCTCCACCTGTACTTTGATTCCACCTAACCAGTGTTCGTGTTAATCTTCCCCCTCAACCTCCTCCATATGACCCACTTTGGTCTTCTCTCGAAAACACAGTAGTGGCTGAGAATTGAATTTGCACGCCAAGTATAATAATTTCTTTATAATGAGCACGGAGAGAGCTAGGGAGAGACTGTCTGTTTCAGCAGTGAGGGAATGGGTTACAGATGGCACTTGAATGAGCAGAGAAAGCAGGAAACTGTGACATTAAAATATAAACTCATTCTCACAGTACACAGAGGTGTTCTAGTGTTATTCATTTCTTGATTTAAATAGAAATAGAAGCAAGCAAGTACATTTCTCAGAGTAGTACTTATACTGTACTTCTTGAGTACATACTTTTAGGTACGTAAAACATTCTCCAGCCATTTTAACCCTGATCGGTGTATTTTGAATTATTCATGCAGACGCCGGCTCAGCCGTCCTCGCCGTACTCGTGTACATCACAAGTCCATTAAAACCTAACCCTGCGCGCGCAGAGCCTCACAGCTCCATGTTCCCCGCACTCCAGGGATTATAATCTGTCATAGAACTGTGAAATGGCTGACTGCACCGGCTTGCTCCTGAATTTTGGATGAGTCTAGGTGCTTGAAGTACAATCAGTAGAGGAGCAGCCGCTCCTTTTTTTGGTAAATGAGCAGGAAAACACAAGTCGTCCGTGAGGTGCACAAACGACGAGAGTGGGAAGAAGGAGGAAAACACCTTCAGATGAGAGAGAGCACATTATTTCCCAGGTGGGATGGGCTCCAAATGACTGGCTGAAGTGTCAGTGCATTAGTGTAAATTATGACTGTGACAGAAGTGTGTGTCTGACACAGAGCTAAATAAATACATCAGCTGCACAAGCACAGATATTGTCCTTATAAATATTATGCCCATCCTTCTTTATTAAGTCCGACTTTGCTATTAAGACGACTCCCTTTCCTCCTGTTCCACACGCAGCCGTTGGTGTCGCCTTGATGAAGCGCTGCAATGCTTTTCAGCTTACCGCTCACCTACTCCCATCGCATTAGTGCCGTTGTTTCTGATGAGCAAACCCTTTTAAACACGCCCTCCTGCGCTGCAGACGCACTCAGTCAGTCAGAGGAGCCGCGCTTGTAGATACTTGCCGACCAATCAATGCAAACCTAATTCCAAGAGGCCAATAGATTCGTTTGTGACATATTTCTTATATTGTGAGAAAATTACCTCCACATGAGTCAGTGATGGAGGCGGACAGCTCCCCTCTGTGTGAGGGCTTGTTTCATTAACATATTTTTTTTTAAGCACAGCTTGGAACTAATGACACAACAATGCTGATATTTAAGTTATGAATTCCACTCTCGGAGGCTGAGCTGTTGGGGCTGTTGCCTGTCAGTGTAACCTTTGCGTTGAAGCCATGAGACATGATGCTAAGACATGGCATTTGCTTCAGTTGTGTTAATAGTGGGAAACATGTTTGTATAAAATATGGACTTTAGCTGCACATCAAGTCAGGCATGAGTTAAAACAACTATAATATTTACTATGGAAGAAAATCCATCTGCAGCTATTTCCATCGGTGATTTTCAGACAGCTCAGGTTTACACTGAATGATTTATGAATTAACCAAATGATTAATTATGAAGTAATGATCCCATTAAAAATGACAGATTTTCATGACAATCGACTAATTCATAGCCTGTGCATGTTCTTCTAGACTAAAATGCTGCATTCCGTCCAAACAGCGTTTTTGTCAGGAAATGGCTGAAGTAACATGAGGCATCGAACAGCAGCACAGAGTGAGATTTTTAGTAGCTCACTAGAAATATGTCTCCGGATGCGAGAGAAACGATGAATAGGAAAAAGATGAGTGACGCGCACGGACAGACAGAACTGCCTAAAACAGCAAACAAAAGGAATCCCATTGATAAATCAGTTTTGTCATGCCAGCGTTGGATGCACACAAATAGCCAAGGCGTTCTTTTTCATATTTTAATAACATCGGCTTCCTGTCCGCTTCCATTTCCTGCTGTGTATTCACACTGTGACATTTTGCCGGTATGCTGTGATGGGTCACTCACCGTCTATTCCACCCAGACGCTTTTTTTTTGACTGGAGATTCTCTCCAACAGATGTTATTTTTTTAGGCAGGGGGTAGTTCTGGGCCACTGGGATCTCACAGGAATATCCACTGAGACCTATCAGGGAAGGCAGCAGCAGCGCGGGCTTCATATTTATCACCCTGGGCAACAACAGAAAGATCTGACTGTGGAAAAACATCTGTTTTCTCTGCGACCGTTGTTTCCGTACACAGCGGCTGTGCAGACTCTGCTCCTCGTCTCCATCTGTTACAGAGCGGCCAGATCATGTAGACCATCGGGGGTCAGTTTGACTTGTTCTGACCGAACACTGATTGGAGGAATTGAGTTGAATTCTACTTGTTATTCAGTTCAGCTCATCAGTAGAAGGCTCCTTCTCCACCCACAGTCCTCTCCTCCCTCACCCCCACCTCCTCTATGTATGGTAATAAGCATTGCAGCAGTGGCTTCCCTCATCCTCTTAAACAAATATCTTTCATATTTCTGCGTGACAGGCTTCACATGTTGGCTGCGCAGCTCCAGATCAAATTTGGATTAAATTGTAGGTTTAGCGAAGGGCTCTTTTAAAAATTGGAATTTATGCTCTGTTTAATGTATGTGGTTGTGTTGTGGGAGTTGTTGGTGATTACTGGATAATCTTTTATGTATTTTGGTGTGTGTGTGCGTGTGTGGGTGGGTTTGTGTGTGTGTGTGTTGTTGCATGTGCATCTCTGCACCATTGGGTGGATCCCACTGTCTTTTCTGTTGCTTTCAGTTCTGTGAGAAAGAGAAAAAAAAAGACAGATTTTTTTTTCACAGCTAAGAGTCTAACTCCAAAACATCAAAGACACACAGGGAGAGAGAGAGAGGAAGATAAAGGGGAGGAGGGAGGGGTATGCCCTGTATCTGGGGTAATGATGGAGGACAGAGAGATAGAGGGAGGAGGGGTGAGAAAAAAGCGAGAGAGAATCTGAGAGCGGCGTGGATGAGGGCGAGCGAGAGAAACCAACCACTGCTGGAAGAGAGAGAGAGAGAGAGAGCGACAGAGCGAGCGAGCGAGAGCGATGGGGGCACTCTGAACATGCTGAAGGGAGGGAGGAGGGGAGGATAGTGAGCAAGGGATGGGGAGATTGCTGGACTGAGCAGCGAGAAGTGTTACTACAGAGCTGCTGCTACTGGAGGACAGGCTGGGAGCGGAGGATAATGCTCCATCCATCAGCGGACAGCGGCGCCGGACACCCTCTGATTTCTCGTAGCAGCGGCTCTGAAGGAAGGCGCTTTTCATTGTTGAGGCAGTGATTGCCTCATTTTTTCCTCTTTTGATTACAGTCTTATTCATCATCTCCGTGCCCCCCCCCTCCCCTCCTCATTCCTTATTCCACTGCAACTGGCAACTGCTGGGCTCCCCCTCTCTCCTTTTTCCTACTTCTGTCCCTTCCGCCAGAAGAGGGATTTTCTGTGTTTCATCGGAAATTGTTGAAGACAGTAAGAATGTTTTCTCTGTCATTTCTCTCACAGAGACGTGCATGAAGATGAGAGGAGGTGCATGGGTCGAGTGTGATTGTATGTTTGTGGATGGATGGTACGTGCGTGCGTGTGTGTGTGTGTGTGTGTGTGTGTGTGTGTGTGTGTGTGTGTGTGTGTGTGTGTGTGTGTGTGTGTGTGTGTGTGTGTGCGCACAGCAGGGGGGTGGGAGGAGGTTTGCATGTTCAAGTTCACTGCATCGCTGTGAGCCACAGTCACATGGCCGTTTGTGCATGCAGGCAAACGCTAAAACAAAGCAGCTTCATTAAAAAAAAAAACAAAAAAAAAAAAAAACAGGATGGAAACGAGGAAGAGAACGGCTAAACAGGCGTGAGAGCATCTGCTGAGGGATGCACACACACGGGGAGGGCAAGCGGAGCAGTGCTTTACAGTGGATTACTCTTTGATGCCAGCAGATGAACACACCAACCCAGCTTCACTGAGAGGCAGAGGAAGAGACGGCGAGAGGGAAAGTGGGTGAATAAAAACGGGGCGAGAAGGCGATGGAGGAGCATGGAGTTGTAGTCTAGACAAGACGGGGGATTTGTCTCGCTTTGGAAACCAGACTGTAGGAAAAACATAGATATCATCCAAATTTTTTCAATTTCCCCGTGTGTGAACCTGCTGCCCTGTGCTGTTCGTCCAAAGGACGCCAGGCGCACAAAACCACCTAAATCACCCCTTGCACTAACTTGACATGTTGAGTGTAGCATGTAAAGGCATCACGCGCGTGGACGCAGCCGTACACAGACGCACGTCAGCGCTGGCTCGCGTGCGCGTGCAGCGATGTGCTCTGGTGACACAGGAGCGGTTCGGCCATGCGTTGAGCGGCGGATGATGTGCACGGGGGGGCGTTCGAGCTCGCGCTACAGGAAGCGGGTCGGGCTGCGAGTGCGCGGTCCGCCCCCGTCATTATCCGCTATCTATAGGCGCTTTGTCTCCGCGTGAAGGAGACGGCGGGTCGTTGTAGAGGACGCGCATAATTACACGCACACGCGCCAGGGCGACTCGTGCGTAACGTGGCGGGAAGTGAAAGCCAAGCTGAGAATTCCGTGTCGGAGGTGTCGGAATGCGCGTCCGCGCCGCGACTCTGTGGGTTGTGGGCTTTTGGACTCGCTGCCCACGCACACACACAGTCCTAGCGTGTCACAGGCCGCGTGTGCGACGCGTTGGGGGGGGGGGCGCCGCGCGTGATCGTAAAAAGTCGAACGCCGCCGCGTGGGAACGTTTAAGCGTGAAGTGCTTTTGTCAACGTGTAGTGATTGCTCTGTGAACGGATCCGTGAGTCAGTCTTTGCTCCGAGTGGTGCTCTAAGTTCAAACACACTCATCACGCGCCGATGTCAAGTCGCTACCCGCTATCCCACCGCTAGCAGCTCTCCATAGATCAGTGTTAGTGCCTCTCGGCTTGATGATATGGAGACATAAGTCTGGACCAGCCACACATTAGGTTCTACGTTTGTTTAAAGCAGTGAAGGCAGGTTTAAAACGGGCCAGAAGTGTAAAATGGTGTGGGAGGACCATTGACCCCCTTAGGGTCAACGGGCCTTTAGTTTATGTGGTTAAAACATTTCTTCTTCAATAAAGCAACATGTTGACAACTTTTCACATTTTTTTCAAATATTTTAAAGCATTCTTTGCACCACACAGTTCTTCTTCCACAGACTCATGTCTGAGCTTCGACTTCTTGACTTTGCTAATGCAGTTACTAATATTCCAAAATACTATCAACCTTGTATAAATACTTACAAGCATTGTACTACCGCCGTTAAACGTTAACCCTTGTAATACTTGTAAAATGACAAACACCATTTTGATTGAGGTTACATTTACACATAGAATGGCCGTGTACTTCAAAGTTAGCTACGCGCTAACCACTGATAATGTGCAGCCCCCCATGCTAACTGTTAGCTACATTTGCGATCGGTATGCGACTTGACTCACAGACGCAGTTCAAGTGCAGCAATCGCAGCAAATGAACGTGTCGAAATCGCCCGTCTTCCTGGTTTGGCGGTCGGGCTCGGCTTCGTCCACACCGCTCGAGCCTGACCCCCCGGTGAGTTCAATTTGGCCCGAGGCCGTCGGCCCGATCCGGTCCGGCGGCTGCCGTTGCGTGCTGATTAACTGGCTGTTGTGGCGTTTGTGCTGCCACACAAAGCGAGTGGCGGTCCAGCAAACAAGGATGATTTGCCTCCCAAGCAGCTGAATTAGCATGCAGCCCGAGCTAGCGGGGAAATACCATTAATTCCTTCCTGGCTGAGAAGTCTCTCAACGCCACACGCGGATGACATTTCCACCCCTCTCCTCTGATGCTCATGCAGTTCAATAGCGCTTGGCTAAGAGGTGATTTATCAGCACAGAACGGCAGAGCTAACCTGACTCAGAGAAACAGATGAATGCTGATTAACTGGAATTAATCGTATTATTTATGCACATTTATTCTGAACCCTCTTCTGCGACAGAGAGTGAACTCTGCACTGATTATTAGTTAGTTCAGCTGCTGCTCTCCTGAGCATCTGTCAACGTCCAATTTGAAACCTCACTTTTGAATTTCTTCTTCTTCTCCAGCTTGACCCACCCACTTACTGCAAAGGGAACCTTCTTGATATTTGCTACGTTGCCCAGGGACGATGTAGTTCGTGACACCAGATTTAGCCGTCTCGTTTACTCCCCTCCCTATTTTTCCGATCTCACTCTTTCTTGCTGGCAATAAACGACTGATCTGGGACAGACGGGCCTCCCCTGTGCTCTGTCCCACTTCAGCGTTGTCCTCTCTCTTGTTTCTTTCCCGTTCCTTTCCCCGTGTCGTTTACTTCTGTCCACCTGTCTTTGAATAACCTGCTCTATCTTGGTCTCTATTAATCATTTCACCGTCTGTCACGGTTCTGAGTAATGGCTCTTTCCGATGTTAATAGGCTGTCGGGTGTTTTTGGAGACGCTGTCATTGATGTGGTGTCGAAAATAAATGATGTCTGCCATGAGACACCGTTTTCAATTTTTCAAATTCTCAGGTCAAATTAGAAGTAAGCAAAATATAGGAGCAGGGTTTAAAGTCAGCTGATACTGGTCATTTTAGGTGTGTTTATGGGTAGACACAGTTTGCAGCACGTGTGCATTTCTATTTATTTTTGGAGGATGGATGTCTCAGCTACCCTTGACCTCTTGACCTGTCAATGGACTCACCTCACCTCCTCCACTGAGCTGTGACATTTTGTCTGAAACCATCTACAGTTTATAATAAATGCTGTTCGTTAAACTCAGAAGATGCAGAATGACTGGTTTGACGATGGTCTTACTTTCAAACAGAGTCCGATTCTCATGCTCCGGGTTGAGTATCTGTGTAAAGACTCTGCGTCTACAGAAAAGCTAGTGGTACAGAGTGATGTATGACTCACCGTGGCATAGAAAAATATGTTCACCATTATTGTCTGGTGTGTTGCTTTTGATACATTTTAGCAGAACTGTTGTGTAGTATTAGCCTTAATATTGGCACCAGTACCAGCCTCTGCAGTTCTCACATTGATCCGGTGCTAATGCTGACACCAGAATGAACAGCCTCCTCTCAGTGGTTTCACCAGCGGCAAATAAAGACGTTACTGTTTATTTATTGTGTAGTCGTCACAGTGCACTTCCATAATTACACTTAATGACCCAAAAGGAGATGCTGCAACTTACTTTCGTTTTGTTCAGTGCACTTGCTGTTCCAGCTCCCAGGGGGATACCCCACCTCCACCGCTACGCTGCTCACGCTTCCCTGCCTCTTTCCTTCGCGAGCACATAACATTTGTCCCTTTTCACAAACCCCACTCCTAATTAGAGCTGATGGTTGTGGGGTGTGGGTTCACAGAGCTTTGGCCAGACTCCTACATGCATCAAGAATGCACTCTTAGTTTATTAGGGCTAATTGCGCTATTGAGAGGCAGTGTGTGTGTGTGTGTGTGTGTGTGTGTGTGTGTGTGTGTGTGTGTGTGTGTGTGTGTGTGTGTGTCTTCTCCCAACAGTCACCGCTGCATCATCAAAATGGGCTTGCTATTTTTAGCATCAGCAGATGCATGGCAGCAGTGGAGCAGTGCTGGCCTGGGATGATGAAAGGAGGGTGGGCTGAGGTTTAATGCATATGTGAAAGCAGCAGTATAAGCATCCACTGTAGGATTTAATGCTGCATTCAGGACCAATGGGAAACCACATGGTTTGTTTTCAAGCATTAAGCACTATGTGGTCATTCATCCTCAATAGTAGCATGTGAGAGCAGCAACTACTATAATATATTTTTGACTATTTGTCCTATATGTATTCAGGGACTTTCAATTCATTTTTGGAGTATTTTTTAGTAAGTAAGTCTTAAGTGGAGCTCAAAATAAGCAGCTGTGTTCAAGGCCTTTCACAACAAATGTTTACTGTTCTTTCATGTCTGCGAGGTTTGTTTGATTCACTCAAGTAGTGAAATGTGTGACTTCTCTAGAAGAAACACATCTTCAAATCAAAAAATACCCTATTAGAGGATGATACACGTCAACGTGTCATCGCGGCATCAGTGCATGTTTTTTGTGATGTTGTCCTAGTGTATAAATCTGTGCTTTGTGCACATATTTTGTGTTGAGCATTAACGCTGGTGCGAAAGATTTATAGAACAATCTGTCTGTAAAACTTAGATATTGAGTCTTGTCTTCTTGACTTCCCTGTCCTTGTTATATACAGTGTTTCATGTCAGTGCATCTCTATGTCTCAACAAAGGACGGAGCTAATTCAGTTCACCGTCCTAACGACTCTTTGCTTTTGCATCGCGTTGCAGTCTTTTTCCAGCGTTGTCATCAAGGCGTGTTATTTTTGGCCTTCATGCTGATTCTCCCTCTCCGCCCGTCTCCAGCCTGCCTTCTCCTCCTCCACCAGCGAACTTGTCACGGGCAAAAGTGCGCGTTGATGTGCGTGCATGCACCTCATCAACCTGTCTGTGCGGGCGATTTCGACTTTGCACCAGCAGTAGGCAGCAGTGGGCGTTTTTTTTTTTTTTAAACTTTAAGGGAGATGATGAATCTGCGATGCTCGCACCAGGGAAGGCTCGGGCACCTTACTGCATTAATAATGGAAACACAGCTGGCAGTATTTATAGTAACAGTGGCAGGCAGCCACGGCAGAGCGAATGGGAGCTGATGTATGAGACACGGCACATCCTGCCAGCTCTCTGGACAATCAGGCAGCGCTCTCCTCACATGCAGGGCTTAATGTGGAAAAAGCTGACGTGGGTTCTGATGGTGGCTTGTGTAGAAACGCGTCAACACGTATTCACAGAAACGCGCACTGTATTCCAGTGAGCAAACATTTGCAAGGCCCACGGCTCAAATGGACGCAGGGCATTTGATCAAACCCCAGTTTAGGAGTTTACAGTGAAATAAAGTTTGCAACAAAAGGAGGGACAATAACAATAAAAATCAATGTCACATAAATGACAATGGCACATCTGCTTATAGAACAGCTGACGTGTCATTTGCCATCATTTAGAAGCTTTGCATTAATGCCACAATGGGAAACTGAAATCCGCTGTGATTGGCAGCATGGGCCTGTAAGTCAATCCACTCCATTCTGCTCTGCCCTCCCTCTCCCCGCTCTCCGCCAGCCTTCCCTGTATTAGCCTGATTACAGTAAATATGAAATACGCTACAGAGCTGAGCACTCACGCAGAAGGGCAACTCAAGAACCTTTAGCAGGTGCAGTAATACTGCTTCGCTGCTGCCAGACTCAGTTTTAAAATCAGAAAGACCACATTTCCACCAAATGAATATGAAACGTAGTTCAGGTTTAAGCATTTTACTCTTCTTGCATATTTAACCCCCTAAAACACCCAAGGACTCAGTTACAGGGAAATGAATAATAAATACATGCATTATAAAAAATGTACAGCTACAAATAAATATTTCTGTCAGTGAAACTACAATTTAGCCAATACATTAGTAGCTCTAAAACACTCTACAGAGAACATACAAAAACTACAGTAACATGCGAATCCAATGTTATTCTTAGCTGACATAAAGGTTTTATTATAACTCAGCCCAGTATTGATTTACTTAGTGAGGAAGAACCCCGTTGCCTGGTGCTGCTGTGGGGTGAGATGCAGTTTAAGGAACGTGTCTATCTGCGTTTCAGTATCTATCTGTGGAGATGGATTTTCCTTTGAAAAGCCTTGAAACGTGAAACCACACACCCTCCTGGAGGAAATGCTGATTCAGCTGCTGGACCGCAGGGAGCTAGAAAGCCTCCCTTCACTTGATCAAACAAGACTTTCTAAAACGGTGAGAGCTTTGTCCAGCGCTTGGCCCTCTGCTTATTTCTGCCTCATCCTGGGTGTGCGTCCTGCTCGAAGCTGCTTCATTCCAACCCCAATGTAAAACCCGCCTTTCTTCAGTCTCGTCAGTCATCACAACCTCAGTCTTTGGTCCGTTCCCAGCGGGTCACGATCAGATCTCCCGTTGCCGCGCCAGCTCTGCTGACGCCTGGTACTTTCTGACAGGACTTGAAAGGACGCCGTTCCGTGGAGGGAGGCGAGATAGAAGCTCAGCGGGCTCCCGTGAATGGGACCGTGACAGCGAGACACGCGTCCTGTTGGCCCGGTGGAAGAGAAGACGACCCGGAGGTGGCCACATGCTCAGGCACCCGCTTGGCGCCCGGAGCCGTGGAGCAGCATCCATCTTTAATATTTCACAGCGCCGCGTATGTTGGGGCCGTCTCCTCCCCTACAGCGACTCCCATTGCGGCTTGTTTATTCATGAGCTCCCCTTGCGCCGCCAGCTAATAGCCTCTATTTGGCCCTCGGTGAGGCCCTGGACGGCAGCATGTGGGTCCTGCCACTTTGAGATCGCATCGCTTTAAGCGCCGCAGCCAAACCAGCGAGATGAGCTCGTGTGATTTAGGCTATTACTCAGCCGGAAAGACGCAGCTCAGAGTAGAGAGCTGCTAGTGCGGATTCTGTGTGGTCCCACAGAGATTTAGCGGCGATGACAAATAAAGCAAATTAATTAGCACACTATTTGAATGTGATCTCAGCTCTCTGGTTCCCCGGCTGATTGATCGTCTTCATTTCCTCCGTGGAGAATAGAAAAGCTTGCTGCGCGTTACCGCTGTTTGAGCGACTTCTGTATTTAGTGCAGGGATGTTACAGCTAAAATAAACAAGCAAAAGGCACAATTTTCTGCGATCCATCAGTCATTGAAATGTGGCACGTCCTTGTCAATGAGCCAACCTTGGTCTGACGAGTAGGAGAGATAATGAGCCCATCTCAAGGGACATTAGGGACCTGCACTACCAATTAATATCACAGATGACCTACGCGAAGCTGCTGCGGCTGAAGACGAACAATCCTTTTGAGGAATTACTCTGGTTTGATTCGACTCGTCCTGCTTTGATCCAGTGTTTATTAAATTGTGCTTAATAGCGGGAAACGCATCTTGGATTGGGAAATACCTAAAGTGGCTCGGTTTGGTGAACACTATTTGGAACCACAGGGAAATAGGCCAGGAGGTCACTCTCGCCCCTCAGGATGCGCTCATGCGCCCACTTCGCTCTTTATAAAGCTTTATGAACCCACAAACCGCCGTTGTCTTTAAAACTGGGATTTTCTCCCCAACAGGTCTCCAAATCTGAGTAGGAAGGCCAGTTGCTTTACAGTAATGACAGTAATGAGTGCAACCACGATACTGGGACACCTGCTCTTCATTTCCGAAGCGCCTTAGGCCTAATTCTGCTCAATTTCCACGATTAGAAAACCAGTGATGCCGTTTCACATCCCGCCCTTTTCCATCCATCTCCAGCCGCCTTCTTCCACTGGTGCTCACCCCAGTTTAATAGCACAGGGGACGGTTACATCCAACCTGTGTAACACGTGGCTTCATTCTTCTCGGTCCCTGCGGTGCCTGCAGTCTAGATTGTGGTCTTCTGTGACGTGCGGCCGGCGCCTGAAGGCTTCTTATTTTTGCTGCAGGACTATTTCATGTGCACGTGTGCTCACTTGACCTGAAGGTGGCAATTTTCACAAATTTCAGATTGTGCATTCATTGATACTTGTGTGAGTCAATGCTGGACACGCAATCGGGATGTTCAGGGCTGTTGTGTCCATTTGTGCGCATCAGCGTGCCATTTTGTGTGTAGGTGTCAAAGGAGGAGGGAGGGTAATCGGCCGTTCCAGTTTAGTGACAGGAAAGTGGGGCGATCTGTTCTTTGGAAGTTTCCCAGTGAAATTTCCTGGGGACCAAGGCACTGAAAATATCTATCTATATACACACTATGTCCTACATAAGCGAGAGTGTGAAGTGAGAGAGGGGCAGAGCATGAAGACACATGTGTTTGGACAGATAAAAAGAGAGAAGGAGGGAGGTGAAATGTCACTGTGCTGGTGGGAGATCAGTCGTTTGATGGCATCACAGGCGGATAGATTAAAGCTCAGCAGAAGCAGGTCAAGACTCCAGCAAAGTTACCTCCTTCCTCTCCGCACTTACAATCGTCTGCTTCCTCTCATCCGACCCTTAGAATCGTCTGCTTCCTCCCGTCGTGCACCTGCGTCAGGTCCACAGTGTGTTGCGTTAACAGAGATCAGGTCCAGCTTTCTTTGTACCCAAACACAGATTTGACGCACAGAGGCGCTAAGTGGCTCGTCTCATCGGCGAACGTCCCAACGTTTTGTTGTCAGCGAGCGCGCTACTACCTGCCTCGCCGCCGGCCACCTGTTCCGTTCGTCGAGTCGAGCGAAAGTGGGAACTGGGCAAAATTACAGCTGGACTTCGTGTTCTGCAAACAGCGCGTGCTGCCAAAAACCTGCTGGAGCACGAGTGTGATTTTTGTGACTTTCCCACACAAGAAACAGCACGATGGTAGTTGTCAGATTTTTGTATCAAAGGTTGTGAATTTGTATGTAGTGATTCCTTGAGCTAACGTTGTCACAGCTAATACCGGGATGTGGCGGCCTATGGATGATGCATATAGATCTGTACAAACTGCTTACAGAGCAGCAGGGAATGCGCTCAATCAAACTATGGCAGAGCCTGCGTGTGTCACACACGGATGCGTCATACATCTGTGACTCAACGACAAACCCCAATTGAAAGCGACACTGCCGACAGAGACACGAGAGCTGTCAGTTGTTTCCAGGCCTTTAAATTAATCTGCTGTAAATGTGGCACCACAACACGGGCACCCATCGAATGAGGAGGTTTCATCCACTGAGGCCCATCAGCACAAAAGGATCCAATAGATGGATTATGCAAACTGAAAGTTTCCCAGGGCCTCAAACGCCCCGCAGAGCTCGTCCACTAGAGTCTCAGTGTGAGTCGGAGTGGGATCATTCTGGGATGTACATCAAGAGGAGCAGGGTGGCCACAGGGGGCTGTGTCGTGAGCCCCCCCCCCCCCCGTTTCCAGTGTTTGTGCTAAACTAAGCTGATGGTCGCTTTATATTTGGCCACTGGACACAGATGAGAGCTGATAATCGTCTCCATCAGCAAGAAACTACAGTAAATACGTCCCTTTGAATATGGATTACATCAGTAAATCTGGATGAAACAGTCGTTATTCTCTAAGAGCATCGCATGTACAGTAAATTAGCTGTTCCCATTCTTTATTCCTCTTAATTGTATGTGAGAGGTATCAGGTACTCTGCCCTTTGTCCACCTCCTACATTATTAATCCCTCAATCGATGGCTTGGAGTAGCTCTGCTGCTCTGGTGTTTTTATTTCCCTAGTGGAGCCTCCGTGAGTTCAGGTTAGGACGGCTCATTTAGCTTTAAGTTGGTGAGCTGACTGAAAGTGTTAACGCAGGGACCTGAAGCTGAATTAGCCTCTCAAGGAGAACGTCGCGAGATAAGGATTTATGACAGCGAGGTGCGAGATGGAGGAGATGATTATGGCTTGTCTGCGATATCTAATCGCTGCGTCGTCTCACACAGGAGCTCACGGACGCAGCGTTCTTCATGAAAGCCTTCTATGCATGAGTCATGACTGTTCTCATCCCGTGGGGACCGATTAGTGCTTTTGTGTTTTGACCTGTTCCAAAGTAACAACTGATGATGGGATTCGCTCGAAAGTTTTCGATTCAACCTTTTGACATCACACTCGTTTTGGCTGCTGTGGCATCAGACGACATCTGAATGAATGACTATGTGACAAACACATCTGTGACAATAATATTTCAGAAAATTAATGGTCACAACTGAACCTAAACCTACAATTTCTGTCTTATTCAGTGAGCTCAGTGGTGCATTTCTACTTCCTGCGACGCTCTAAATGCTGTTTCTGAGTCTTTTCCAACCTGACATTATTTCAATTCTGCAAAAATGACAGTAAATATCATAATTAAAAACCATTAGTGTCAGAGTTCAACCTCACCTTAATGCATCATGTCTTCCGCTCCCCTCTGCTCTCAGTCATCCAGTGTTTACAGCGTGATCCCCAGAGGATGCATCGTTTTAACAATAATCCTCTTATTTCATCCTCTCACTACCAGGTCTGTGACATTCACAGGATGATTCTGAATGAAAGAAAGAACAAAAAGGTTAAATACACATCTCTGTGCATTTAACTGACTTAAAGATCTTTTCTATTAACAATCATTTTTTGCCTCAGACTTTTAGACTAGAATGAAAGTAAATTAAACGTACTCTTCATCTACTGAAAGCTGTGTTTGCAGGACTAGCAGCTGCTTCGATGACATTAGCATGTTCTTATGCTTCACCTTTCTCATGCATCACACCCTTCTTCCCCTCTCATCCCTCCCCCTCCTGGCTTCCCATATCTTTGATTGCTCAGCGAAATGCAAAATATGTTGGCTTCCATTTATTATCATATCTCGCGTAAGCGCCGCTCTCTGCTCGCTCGGCCTTCTGACGCCCGTGCTGCTCTCCTTCTGCTCGTCTCTTCACGCCCTTGTCTCTTTCTTCCATCAGTTCCCTCCAACAGTCTGACTCCAGCCCCACTCTCCCTCTTCTGTCTTACTCAGATCCTACTGGAGTTGAATTTTAACCTTTTTTTTTGTCAGGATGTGGTTTGTACAGTCGTATAAACTCTAACAGTCCAGTCAGTAGTGATTTATGCTAACATTTTCAAAAGGACTTTAAGTAGCTTATTTCCATTCTCTGCCACGCTGTGCTTGACATACTGCATTTTTTTCCCCACTAAACTTATCATAACACTTGTTACTGTCAACATAATGATCCTAAAAATATGAATGTGGATTTAACCACGATAGAGTAGAAACCCAAAAAAGTCAGTTACAGGTTTAAGCAAAACGATAATGATTATTTTTGCTTTAGTCGGCGGTCGGCGTCCTGAGTCTTGTGTTGTTCGCTGCCTACATCTCAATGACTGCGAACAGAATTTCACCCACTCCCCATAGTTTAGGGCACAAGTTGCACCATAACAGGCCTCTGTTTGTTTGTGGACAACACGTAAAACAGAAAAGCACATTGAGACTTGTGTGTGTGTAACACAGTGTGAAGAATTGTGGCAGAATTCCATTTTTCCAGCAGCGCCATTTATTTCAGGTATAGCCTCCAATAATTAATCCACTGGCGTGATATTTGATTCAATAAGATTCTTGGCCCCAGTAGAAAGATGCACTGTAATAACATCCGCTTACTGGCACGTTTTCATTTTCTCGTTAAAGGTGTTTTAGAGCCTGACCAGACTAAATTGCTAAAATAACAGATATTATTTATTTTGCTTCATCTTTTACTTTCCCTCTTCTCTCATTCTGCTTCTCCTCTGGATCAGATGTCAGTGTCCAACAAAATAAAAGCTTGACATCATATCCACTTTATTATGTGTTACGTGAAATGAAAACAAATAAAGATTCTTCCAAAATGGAATTTGAACAGCTTTGCACAGCTCTGTTTTAACATACTTTGATAAGTAAAATAAGTGGTGCGGGACAAACTCAGGCTTGTTTGCAAAATCAGATGCTGCAAGTTGACTTTTCATTTCCCGGCCAAATGGAGTATTTGAGCCATTGCACTTAATTACTTCCAGGTCATTTGTTCCACAGCTCGTTGGTCAATCCCTCTGTGAATTTGCTCCTGCTCCCATCATTTGTTAAACTGTTTGGTTCTGTCTCGAACGTAGTGGGGCTGAAAATCCTGAAACAGCTCAGAAGCCACGGGGGACAGATATGTTATCTTGTTCAGCTTCCACTTGAATATAGTTCTGCATCACTGATGCTCTTGAGCGGCTCCTCCTGTCAGCCTCTGGGGCGATGGCAGGAGCAAAGGGTGTGTGGAGTATCAAATAAAGAGCTGCTGCACATTACAACGGTCTACACTGTAGATCTGCTGCGACAAACACTCGGCCGTGAAAGGTTAGAAACACACGTTTTTCTCTCTAGGACTGATGGTGGCTTCAGGGCACCACAGTTTAAATTAGTAAAAACTGACACTTAATTTGGTCTGGTGCCATTGACTTGAGCAACGGCAACTAGCACCACGGATTTTGATTACGAATTATTGTGAAACTGCCACAAACAAACAAACAATGCACCGTTAGCTTGGTTTTACAGCCTGTTAGTGACGTCTGCTTTGTCCTTGTCCATAAATACTAGAAAATTGGCCAGAGAGCCTTTAAAGTGCTTTAACACTTCTTGGAAAAAACCTCGGTAATTTGGATCTTTCAAGTCGTAGCAGTGCTCAGTAATAGTGGTATATTCCACTGCTCCCCCAGTATAATCCTGAAGTGAACAGATCCCCTACAGTTTATTGCGTACTTTGGGACAAGTCTCCCACTGAGTTAGACTCGATTGAGCATCTGTGGAGAAACCTGGATGGCACTTCACAGTCAGGAAGAACACCATAAACGGCCCAATACAGATGTTCAAAACACAAGGCTGTGATTGCTGCCAAGGGCTTCTGAAAAGTTCTGGGACAGCTTCGGTCGGGGGGATTTTATGTGTGTATGTCGTCATCTTCATGCATACACGTACAATAATCATCCTTTCCGCTCTCTGACCGTATCTTCTGCTTTCACCCCCTGCAGTGTCTCTCTGGGAATGATGGTGTTGCTACTGTTGCCTCCCTCTCTGTGGCCATGACGATGCCGTTCAGCCCCCTGTCCAGCGACGAGGAGCAACAAAGGATGCTGGGAAACAGTCGCCATATGTATCCAGGGGCAGAGGACGAGGAGGAGGAGGAGGAGGAGGAGGAGGAAGAAATGGAGGAAGAGGAGCGCGACGAGGACGGGGAGGAGGAGGAGAACGGCGAGCTGGAGGGAGACGAGGAGGAAGACGAAGAGGACTTGATGGAGGAGGTCAGGAGGGGAGGCCTGTCGCGGGGGGGCAGAGGGGAAGGACACAGGCAGTCAAACAAGCTGGCCGGACGAGCCGGCGGCGACAGACAGGTACGGCCAGGGAACCCTGGACACACCGCCAACCCCTACTCATCCAACCCGGCACCCGCTCACCAGCAGACGGCCAATCAGCAGCAGCCGCAGCAGCAGCAGCCGCAGAGGAGGCTGAAGGATCGCAGCGCCAACTCCGAGGACGCCCACATCGCCATGATGGTGTTTCGCATTGGCATCCCGGACATAAAGCAAACGGTCAGTGCTGCTGCTGCATCGCACTCCGAAGGGTTAATCATAACGGGCCTCAGTCTCACCCAGATGACTCTTATTACAGGCTCGGCCGTCACACCTTTAACATACAGCACATTTAAATAGGCCTGTGTGTGATCAGTCATACCATGGGTTTGTGTAGAACCTCTGTCCGTTCTGACTGTCACAGCCGGGTCTGGGCCCCGGAACCAGCCTCCGCGCCTCCGCGCCCGGGATCATGTCCCATTCTGCCCCGCGGTTCAGTCAGTTCAGTTACAGCATCCATTTGTGCCGCGCTCCTTCTCTCAGAGTGAGCAGGGCTTTTCAAGGTGACCCAGCTCCTGAGAGAAATAGCATAGCATTCATAGCAGAAAAACGCTACAAGCCCGAGAGGATTTAAAGAGGGTACGAGAGGGAGGTGCCGCGGATGAATGTGAATAAATGCTGCGACGTGAAAAGCCCTTTTCAGCGTGACTGGGTTTAGAGGCTCGTCCACCAGCGCGATGGACGGAGCCACCGTCGCTCCGCATTCTCCCCACATGTGGGCTTACGTCACACCAGTGCGAAGGCTGAACGGGCTCCACAGGCTGAAGACGCGCGCGAGCGGTGATAGAGTTGCACCGACAACTGCGTTATGCAGAGTGCGGATCTCTGCCCCTCCAGACAAAGGCTGAACCGGGCCGTCTTTATGTGCAGCCAACAGCAGGCCGGGTTCTGCAGACATTAGCTGTCTGTCCTCATTCTACATCTCCATTAAGCGATCGAGGCCTCTGATGTGTCGGCTTTGTAAATCACCCGTACGAATAAAACTGCGGCTGAAAGGAGTGTATTTGTGGACGTGCGTTGTACCAGCCCAGCGCTGCAACTGCCTCGCTCGACGCTTCTTCCTCCCTCTCACCGCCGTGTGATTTATTATTGATCTATGCCTGGTGCGTCTGTGCATGAGCGAGGGCGCTTGATGCAGCGTTCGGAAGAAAAATTCGGAATTATCTCACGGCTCCTTATTTATTTGCAACAATGTGGCATCAAAGCTGATTAGTAAAATGGGGGATGAAAGCGAACGTGTATGAGGTTAACGCTTGAGGTCAGAGCCTCGGAACCGTCTCCACCACCGCATGAGGCAGAGGAGACGTGGAACGTGGCACCTAGAGATGGTGTCAGTCAGATCCTGATGAAATAAATGAATAAAACTAATGAACATTAGGAGAAAAGAAAGGAAAGGGGAAAGGAAGATGTAACTACAGATGTAGCAGTGCAACGTTTTACCTTTGTGCTTTATATTTACTCATATACAGATATATGTAAGTCTCTGACCTGCGTTTCCTCCTGCACTTTCAAAATAAAACCTGCTTCCTCTCTCCTCCTCCTCCTCCTCCTCCTCCTCCTCCTCCTCGTCCTTCTCCCGCTGATGTCGTGGCAATATCCTTAACACTCCCAGTACATTAGGTCTGTTCGGCATGTCAGCTAATTCACCCTCAATAAACTCTAATTGCTCGTTAATTGTGCCATAATGAGACAAGGGAGTGAGCGGAGCACGCAAGTGCAAATGTTATGAATTGAAGGAGGAGAATTTTGAATAACATGTGGTTATGGGGAAGACAAATGGACACGCGCAAACATGGGGACTTGTTGTAGGTCCCTTTTTGGCACAAATACAGTACATTGCATACGCATCAATCAGTTGTGTGTGAAATAAGTGATTCATTACTGTCTCATTCTACGTTTAGATATGCCAATTGACTCTGATATTGCAATTTATGCTGTGGTTCCAGTGCGACGGCTGCAGGGACACCCGAGCCAATAGACGCCACATGTCATAAGCATATACATAAGCAAATGAATAAAGATTAGGTGACAATTACCACAGACTTGCTTGTTTGCTGGAAAGTCGTTAAAGCTGTGATTTACAAAGGAGGCAGGAGCTGCAACACAGAGAAGTGAGCAAATGTAATGCTCTCAATATGTGCACAAATACAGGCACTTAAAGGCATCAGGAGGCAGATGATAGTGTTTGGATTGCTGTGCTGTGATCCTCACGACAAACTGCCTTTGTTCGTGCTCATATTGAACAGATGGACCTATTGCTGTGTACTGTCGATATTTTGGGTTTGGTGTAGCTTTACATGGCAGCTGCCAATACCTTTAGTTACCTTGACTTCTGCTGCACAGCGCTCAGGGAGAACACCTAATGTGTCTTGTCCAGCTGCTTGTTATAGGCCAAGGAAACATGGATTTCATTATTTGTGCTGTAACAGATGATGTTGCGCTACTTGTCTGCTGAAGGTTAGAGCATGTCAGGGCAAAGCAAACCTGTGTGGAGAACTTTGTCAGTGAAAACGAGGTTAACTGTGGTGGAAATGAGGTCTGGTGGACTGGTTTGTGGACTGACAGCGGCTGCAGAGCCTTGAGTCTGAGCCAGACATGATCTAAAGCTGACGGGTGAAAAATGCACAAACTTTAAAAAGGGCACGAGTCCATTAGTACACGCCTGTGCATCGTCTGTGTATCACAAGTTGTTGATATGATCCTGCCGCAGCAGGGGGTCAAAGCAGTTTTGTTCGCAGGTTTATTAGATTGTCACACTCACGCGCACACAGTCGAGTTGGCATTTGGTCGCTGAACGCATTAACCAGCATGAAACAAATGAGCTTTTTTTTTTTCCATCGCTGTTGGACTTGAGCTGAGTTCTTGCAAACTCTGAAGTACAGTATGAGCTTCAGCCCCTCGGGCAGGATTTGGCCTCGCAAACCCTTGCACGCAGAAATACAGACTCGCAGAATCACACACAGCTCCTAGTTACGACGTGGACTACTTTGGCTGCAAGACACAAACGCTCCACTGTGTCACCCTACAGCAGTGTAAAGGTTCTATGCTAATGGAGAGGTGAGCCCCAAAGGTGAACAGGGGGAGGAGGATAATAGAGAGGGAAGTCTGGGTGAAGGGAGGGGGGAGGGAGGGAGGGAGGGAGGATGCAACTGAAGAACAGGTTAGAAAAGAAGAAGTAAGTTTGGAGAAGAGAGAGTTGCATGTGAGTGTTGGGAAAGGGGAGTTGTTTGTCCTCTAGACAGACACGCACACACACACACACACACACACGCACACACGCACACACACGCACACACACACACACACACACACACACACACACACACACGCACACACACGCACACACACACACACACACACACACACACACACACAGGGGGCGACTCTTATTTCGGCATCGATAAGTGACAGAGCCGTTGCAGAAAGACGGAAGGAGAGTGGGAAGGAGGTAGAAGGAGCTCGCGATGGGAAGGGGAAGATAAAGAGCAGCATGGACAGAGTGAGTGGGCGTATGTGAGTGGGAAAGTGTGATCACGGCTTCAGAAGGCAAGGCAGGATTTTGGTCCGCATAATGATAACACCGCAAGAGAAACACAAGTGCTTTGAGCCACATTAAAATTTTATCGTAAAACTTAAAGTCATTTGAAATTCACAAGTTATATAAAGGCTCTGGCATTTGGTGCATGAATGTATGTGTTTATGGATCGTTTTCACATTTTTGCACATTTTGTTTTGTGCAAAACGTGAGAGTCATTATCAGGTCACAATTTTTTTTCATTTAAAAATGACTTAGTATGTAGAAATTGGCTACATATACACTTAATACATGCACTTTCTTTGTTCTGTACAATGTCGCTGACCTTTATTTTCTTAAATTACATCCTGTCACTGCTGAGAGAATATATTGCACTTCTTTTATAAAAGAAGAAACAAAGTCTGATGCTCGTGCAAGCATGTTAAACAGGTTGTTGTGCTAACATTACAAAAATAAAACCTTACTTTAAAAAATTAGCACTAAATATACATGTGTGTGTGTATGTTTGTTACTGTATGTTTTATCTAAGAAAACCTCTCACTCTGGTTCTTCACATCTGGATCAGACAATCCAGGTTGATCCAGATGTGAAGAATTTGTGTCTCATTCAGTGTGTGTTTCATGTCCTCACTTCCTGTCTGTTTCCTGTTTTGTATCTGGTTCGTCATACACCTGTCTCCACATGTTGGGTCCATAAAGGCTTCCACCACATTTTGCATTTTTGTTATTCCTAATGAAACATTGTATTTCTCTATGCCTTGTGGGTCGTGCGATTGAGTTGGCCCTCCTCGTGTCAGGCAGTTTGGCCACGGTCCCAGCGTTGAGCTAATCACAGTAATATTACTTCCTCAATAATGGAGTCACAGAGTTCACTCACTCCACCACAGTTGCTGGAACTGGGTGCTGTATATTAGCCAGAATAGTAACAAGGAGGAGCATAGAAACCAGTACAGCTGTATTTATAGCCTGTAAAGTTAGTATCTTAGGTTGTGTGCAGCGCTGTTACACACCTTTCATTGTTGAGTATTTTATATTTGCTCAGGCTGATTGCGAGAATCTTCATCCCTTTTTCTTATGATTTCCCTTTTAGTGTTTCAAAGGGACTGTGATTGCAGTGTGGAGACTCGTGCTTGTATCTACGTGTGTGTTTTTATGTTTGTGTGTGTGTTTGGGTGTGAAACCTAATCTAATACAAGCAGACACACCTCCTCATTCTTCTTCGCTCTCATCTTAAAATTTGTAGAAATATTCGTTCCTCCTCCTTTGCTGTCTTTTGCCACACGCTGCTACAACACACACACACACGCACACGCACACACACGCACACACACATGTGCTCACACACACAAGCGCAGGCACACCATCCCAGTACCCCTATCTCCTAGGGAACACAGGAATGTCTCTATGGCAACAAGCAGCTTGCTCTACTAATGAACCGGTTGCCGTGGCTACCGGGTTGGCTGTGTGCGAGCTGAGACACTGAATAAAATAGAGGGAGAAGATGTTATGTTACTCCTCTGCACAAAACCCCTGTGTGGGGATTTTTATTGCTTCCTTTGTGGGACACACGCACAGAAATACACAAACGCACAAGGAGGAGAGGGTTTGTGTGAGGAGATTAGGACCAGTGAGTGAGTGAGTGAGTGAGTGAGTGAATCTTATGGATTAAGAGAAGGGCCTAAGACATGCAGTAATGCAGTAGAAGGCAGAGGTCCCTGCATCTGACTGTACTCTGCAGGGTCCGGCTGTCCTGCAGCTGCCTCAAGGTCAGAGCACAACCCAGCTCCACTATGAGGCGAGAAAGTGAGTGAGTGAGAATTGTGCCCAAAACCTTCTGCCAGCCATCTGTGTAGTGACTTATGTTCCACTTTGCTGACTGAGCCTCTGAGCCGTTATGCATTTGGCCATTCACGACCTCACGGGAGACACTTAGAGCTGCACCAAAGTGAAGTGCCATTCATACCTTGTGACTGAGGCTACGGGGAATTTCTGACTCTTTACTCCGACACTGTCTCCCCCTGCTGGGCCAGAGGAGGGAACTCCCACAGCGTGCTGCAGTCCATCCACTGCCTCTGGACTGTGAGAATCTCTACTGGGCCCGAAGCTATGGTTTAGGGCTGCAAAGTTGATTGATGGGAAAGAACATTAGAAAATGTGGTTGTGACACAAAATCTGTAATCCCTTCCCTGTTACTCTCCTGGGAAAAAAGAGTCAATGTTTGTTTTTGCGTAATTGTTTCCTGTCTGTTAGTGTATTTGAATGCAACCAGTGGTGCAAAAAAACGGTTTAGTTCCACTATTTTAATATTCTGTTTCCTAAAGGACCCACAAAATATAACATTACAGACCATTTCACCCCATACGTGGAATGTGACTTCTTCAGGCACGTTATACAAATGTTATCTTGGAAAGGGTATTTTTCCAACGTACTGTATGTTCTCCAGTTGTGATTTATAGCCTTCGGCCTTGTCTTCATTGCTCTTGTTGCGAGTATATTAATGTTTCCTGTGCATTACAACTTTCTCTTTCTCATCTGTTTGAGATTCAACATGCACCATTTTTTTCCCCGCTGAGCCTCGTCTGCATCTGTGTTTTCTCCAGAAATGTCTGCGCTTTAACCCAGATGCCACAGTGTGGAAAGCCAAGCAGCAGGTGCTGTGCTCCCTCACCGAATCCTTGCGGGACGTTTTGAACTATGGTTTGTTCCAGCCTGCCACAGATGGCCACGATGCCAAGTTCCTGGAGGAGGAGAGGCTGCTCAGAGAGTACCCACAGTCCTTTGAGAAAGGGGTGCCATATTTGGAGGTACTTCTCCGGTCTCACTTTGACACAGTTGTCACACACAGTAGGGAGGTGGTGCAGCCAGTTATTGCACTGGGCCAACAGTGTCACCCTCAACAGGTTAAGATATAGAGGAGGAACAAAAAAAATACATGTGTTAATTACTTGCATTCGTTAGCTTTGACCAAGGTTTGCTTATTATTTAGTGTAAATGATTCTCGCTTATGATATTTAGGTTAGACCAGGTTATTTAAAACGTAACTGCTCAGTCTCCCTGCTTTGTTTCTGTGCTACACTGGTTATATTACAATTCAGCAGACGCTCTAAACCATCTGCAAACTGATATAAATCCAGGCAATTTCTCTCACAACTTTTGTCTTCAGTGAACTAGAAAAAGACATTTGTAAAGCAAACCAGATAAATCTTCTGTGCACAATAACTCTGCAGGCCCCATTTTGTGGATCTAGGCCAAGAGCTACAGACTGAGAATTGAGGACAAAGGCCTTCTGTGTTAAGATTAACTCTTCATTTGCCTTATCCTTTTCCCCTTCTGGGTGCAGTTTCGTTACAAGACGAGGGTATACAAACAGACCAATCTGGATGAGAAGCAACTGGCCAAACTGCACACCAAGGTATAAAACTGATTTGTCTGGAAAGTGGATCTTTAATTGATGAGATCTGTCCTGTGTATGTGTACATTAGGTGTGCTATTAAGATTTTAAATTCAAAGTTTGCCGTATACACTCCATCATTGCCACTTTTTATACAGCAACACTTTTATTTCCACATTTAGGCCAGCCTGAAGAAATTCATGGATTATATCCAAACCAGTGCTGTGGACAAGATGGGCAAGTTTCTAGACAAGGGCCTTGATCCCAACTACCAGGACTCTGACACTGGAGGTAAGCACCCTCTGCTCCGTGCTCTCATTTAGCATTTACCTCATCTGCACAATTCACATTAATAATAGATCATACTTGAAAATTACCTCACAGAGGGAGTAAAACTATTTAAATAGTTTTACAAAAAATACCAATATTCAGACTTTATTACGTAGCTAAGAGCTACAGTGTATAAACATGACGTCACCCACCATGTGTGTTTATACGCTGTGTAAAAACCTTAACCTATATGTCAACACCATGACGTCACACACCAGTATAAAAAGTTGTGGCGGAAGTGACCATTATACGCCGTGACAGCAACACAAAGGGAAGGAGGAGTGATTAAGGCTTGGAGCGAATTCACGAGTAAGTGAAAAAAGTTAAAAGTATAACCAAATAAACTTGGTTGAAATTTATATTGCATTATATTATACTGCTTGTATGTAAATATGTGGCTACAGCTCAATGTGGTCAGTGTTAGCTAACGTTAACTAGCTTAATCGGCGAATTAGCTAATTAACATGAAGCTAACGTCACATGGCTAATTAGTATGTAAAAAGCCTTAGCAAATCACTTATAGTTCACTAATATCACCGCTTATAGTTCATATAAGAAGTCACATTACATTGAGTGCTATTATGCTTTTATTTGAGTGATACCTCATGCCATTCTGACTGATTTTGAGCCCAGAGTTTGACAGGAACGAGACTATGAGATCACTGATAATGACATGATTACTTCCTGTCTGCATGTTTATTAAGGAATAGTTTCCATGTCCCACTATCTTTCTTATGGCACACTTTTGCACAGTGTCCCCATTAGATGCTAAACAAAGTCTGAAGAGTAAAAATATGAGTCTGAGGATTCTTTCATCATCGTAATATTGGTGACCTGCCTATCTGTGCAGCCACTGAAGCACCATGCATGAACTATTAATCAGCATTTGAGATTCAGTATCCCTGAATGGCTGCAGCAGCTGTGTGACCTGTGGCTCTGCTGTACAAGCGTGACCTTTAAACGCTCTGCACACAACAGACGCCTCCCTCGGTTTCCTGGCGTGAGCGCTGCAGCGTGTTGGCCCAACACATGTCAGGGAGCCAGGTCTGTTCGCAATTTGGTGGCTTTTCTCAGATTGCGTGTTGATGCTTAGGAGGCCCGGCAGACGGCTCATTTACAGTTTGGGTGTGCTGCGCTGTGCCACTCCAGTCGCTCCCAGAGCAAGTGTCAAAGCAAAACACAGACTGCCATCATTGGTGTGAGACACATTTCCTCTGCAGTGCACTGGGTGGCAACAGAGAGCCACTACCACCAGCACGCCTCACACCCTAGTTAATACATAGTAGCTGCACTGTAGCTGTGGTCAATTATTATTATCACACAATAACGTCATAAAAAAAATCCCACAACAACACACAAGTGCTCATTGTTCATGTTTGTACAGTTTATAGGTGAAAGTAAATGAACATATTTTCCTTTTATCTACTTATAAGAGACACAAAAGACTAATCTGGCACAATGCAAAATAACAAGCATCTTATCTGCTTATTACAGTAAAAGCTGTTGAGTCCACCAAATCATGTTCTGCCTCTTAGCATGCATGTGACCCTGTGAGGGTCGCATACATGCTGGAGGATATCCCAGCTGTCAATCGGGCAAGAGGTAGACACCCTGGACCGTCAGTCCATCACAGGGCCACCAAGCCATTCTCCTGATGCGAAATGCTTCCTGAAATAAAGTTGTGTCAAGATGTTCTAACACTTCTCACAAGAGTGATGATCTATGTGATGTGATGATATCTGTGCAATATCTGTGCCACATTTTCAAGTCATTATAAAACTATTCTGTTCTGGGGTCTTACACTAGCAGCAAGACATCATGATCATTGTGTAATCATGTTTTAGATTTGACCTGCTGTATCGCTTAGCATCCTCCGTCTTCTCCAGAAGCTCACACAGAATGTGTGTAATAGGACAGGAAATAATTCTGCCAAGCAGCTCATCTCCCATTTAAAGGAACTGCTAAATGGCTATTTCCTGTGTCACCATGACATTGTAACTTCGGATGATGTTACCATCATTTGTAGGACTGTAAGAGCGCTTTAGTGGTTTTCCTTTTTGCCAGAAACTGCCTTCAAAACAACTGTGTTGATTTTCAGATGTATTCTTCTTCTTCTATTCTTCATACAAAATTTACTGAGAAAAGATGGTGAACTTTTATGGATTCATTTTAATTGTATTTTTGCTGTGTTTAAATTGCTTGTACATTTTCACTCTACTCTCTTTACATGGGGGAGCAGGGAAATTTTACACTTCAATTCACTGCACTACTCTGCCTTTATTACTGTAAGTTGACAGCTTTAATTAGTTTAGCTTATTAACAAATTATGATTACCATAAAAAATATGGAGAGCCTAAAGCAGCAGCCAAAAATGACACCCCAGTTTCTCCTGTGTGAGTACCATACATGACATATCTGCCCTACACACCTTATAAACCGTGGCCTCACCGTCCTCATGTGTCCTCCAGAGACTCCACTGTCCCTGGCGGTGCAATGTGAACCGGGTGGAGGTGAACCCATCCGTGTTCTGGTGGAGGGAGGGGCTCATATCGACTTCCGTGCCAAAGATGGACTCACACCACTACACAAGGCTGTTCGAGGCCACCGCCATACAGCCCTACTGGTAAACATTCACGTTCATATCATTCCACAGGAAGGCTGTTATCGAACTGTAACGAGTAATGAGTTTTCAGTGTCATGCAATAAAAGGAGAAAAAAACCTACACCATGGTATATATCTGCAAGACTCATATTTGCATTAAAATTGATGCAGAGATATACTCTGAAATTACTGTAAGTGGACAGAATAAAAAGACCCTCCCACTCAACAATCCACACCCACCCACATGCCAAATGCAAATACACAGAAATGTATTATTCTCTTCTATGAGAAAGAGAACAATGTTAATACTCAGATTGCCTGCTGGTAAAGGCGTGTAGCACACATTTTAGGCATTTGTCCAGATTTTGAGCTCCCAGATTGGCCACAATGCAGGCACCTGTACAAAGGAAACTCATTCTATATATAGTGTGGTACATTGTCCAGACCCATGACAAAATAAAGAGCTGCTTAAATATTTCGGTAACTCTGTTTGATTCAATGTACTGTATGATGCTGCGTGATGTTTCTCTACCTTTTTTTTCCCCATCCTGATTTAAAGGTCATTTACATTCTTAGACTGTTCTTCCTGCCTTTTGTTGTCTTGGCACGTAAAGTCTGAAGTCCACATCACCTTCAGTATTTATGTAACTTTTTCATTTTTGACAACGGCCTGTAGGTTTGATAAGCCTGTCTTGTTCTGCAGGTTCTGCTGTCTCTGGGTGCGTCTCCAGACTATAAGGACCGGCGTGGGCTGACCCCACTGTACCACACTGTGCTGACAGGAGGTGACACATCCTGCTGCGAAACACTTCTTTACCACCGTGCCAAACTGGGCATCAGGGACGAGAACGGCTGGGATGAGACACATCAGGTACATAGTGAATATGTCCACAGGTCTCTTATTACTGAGGGTTGTGAAAAGAAAGCTACCTCATGGTGTTTCACACGTGCAGTGTGCATGCATGCTTTTTGTTATTTACCAGTTTTCTAGTGTCTGTGTCTGTCTCGAAACCCATTCATACCATTGCACTACACCTCTCATCTTTTATCACAGACACCTTTCATGCTTCATCCTACTCATCCTGCTTCTGTGACCCAAACTACTGTGGTGAAGTGGAACGATGAGGTCGGGAGGAATAATAAAGGTATCGGCCTCTTCATCTCAGTGTGATGACCCCGACTTTATCATCAGCATCTGTCTCTGTCGGCCTTCTAGCTGCTCATGGCCTCCATCTTGTACTGTCTCTGTACTGAGTATGATTGAGTCAAACTGAGTCAGATTGATGATGTCATGATTATATCTTTCTAACGTCTATTGATATTATTGAATATGATTCGATTTTTGCGTTTTATACTGTATGTTTTCTTGCCCTCTGATATGGCGCTTATTAAACATGGAGTCACATGGTTTTATAACTGTCACCTTGTTACTCTGTGTCTGTGTCTGTTCTTTGTCCTTGTTTGCCTCCATGTCCTCTTTATTAAACAACCACATAAATCTTTCCTCCCTTTCACTCTTCTGTACATCTTGTTCTTTTCACCTCAATCTCTGTTTCCTTTGTGGGTAAATGCTTTGTTTATCCGCATCTTCCTGCTTGGCTCTCTCTCTCTCTCTCTCTCTATCTTGCCATTTCTTCTACATGATCTGTTTATCCTCAGGCCTGTCAGAATGGTAACTCGCAGCATCTGGAGCACCTTCTCTTCTATGGGGCAGATTCCTCCTCTCAGAATGCCTCTGGAAACACTGCCTTGCACATCTGTGCTTTATACAACAAGGTACACACCCTCTATCATGAAATGCAGTGGCATTGTTTGTTAGGCTTGAAGTAAAATCAGGAGAAGTGCTGTGTTCTCTTAAGCTAATGTATACATATGTATATATATGAGTGTGAACATTTTCTATACAGATTAACTTCAAGCAGTAATTATACAATTTAAAACTAAATGTACATTATTCACCACTGTTTGTTACAGGAAAGCTGTGCACGAATTTTGCTCTACAGGGGAGCAAATAAAGACACAAAGAATAACAGTGGGCAGACCCCCTTTCAGGTAATGCCTGAGCGCCTGGCTGGGTAATTATGCATGTTGGGTGGTTGTATGGTTTAATGTCGTATTAAGTTAACGTAGCAGAATGTGCCGAGACCTAATTTCACTTTAAACCATTATCGTGCTGAGATGCGCACAGAGGTCCCAGGTGGCAGGCTTGTGTGTGACCCTTTAATCTGGTTACATTAACTTTGTCAATACAGAAAAAGCCAGCTGAGACAATCGGTTGTGTGTTTGTGGGTGTAAAAGACCAGAAACAACAGAAGAAAATGCTGGTAAATGTGCTAGACTGTGTTCTCACCTGGGGTGAATAAATATTTTGAGATGTTAACAGAAAATCTCTCGGCATTGCGATTCTTGACATTTTTAGGTAATCTTCTTTGTGTTGGATGTGATGGCTGCTAAAAAAACATTGAACTTAAACTGACTAAAATAAGTTGAACAGTAATGCTTCCAGTCTAAACAGACCACATTCACAAATAATAAATCCATCACTTAAATTCTGGACTGACAACTAAATCATTTTTTCATGATGCGATTTAAATATTTATAGACATTTAATCTGATATGGGGTGCTTTATAAAATATGGATAACTTATGGATAACTGTTATTGTACATTTTTGCATGTATTTGCATTTTATGTGTGTAAATAGTCAGTGTACTGTATGTCTTTCATTTTATAAGGTGGCTGTCATGTCTGGACATTTTGAGCTGGGAGAAATTATCAAAAATCATCGGGACACAGATGTGGGTAAGATGAGTAGTAATGATGTGCTAAAATGCAATGAAGGATGTCAGTGTGTGTTAGTGTGTCTATAATGCTAGCAACATTAATTAGCAATAAATCAACAAAAGAGAGTGTAGCAATAAAATACGTATAAATTCAATTCAGAATGCATCATGATATCCTCCAAACCTGCACAGCAGCTGTTCAAAAGGAAAATCCACTCTGCTGCTCAGCATTCACCCTCTTACGCCTCCCCTCAGTTCCCTTTGTGGAGTCCCCGAAGTATGCCCCTCAGAGGCGAGAGAGCGTCCGAACACTGACAATACCCCACCCTCACCCCTTTCTGCGGGCCAACAGCGACAGCAGCATGAACCTGCCAGACTGGATGGCGGTGCCCAACGCCCCAGGAACAAACATTGTGTCTGTCCAGGTGTGTGTTTTAGTGAAAAGATGAGGTTCTTGCTCTACCTCCAAATACCGAATGTATAGTTACAGTTTTGAGGCTTTCAGATGGATCACACAGTCATCAGTGAAGTTTATTTTTCTAGAAAATGATAATGGTAGCATTTATTATATTATGACATATAAATTCCTTTTCTGCTCAGGGCTACAAGCATACCGGTACTCTTCGGAGCTCTAGTAGTCCCAGAGGAGCGAGAACACGATCCCCATCCCGGGGTAGGATTGGAGACAAGGAGGACCGAAGCAGGCAGTGTCGGAGGGGGTAAGTGGAGAACAATGTGCAGCTGAACAAAGGGCAACAAGTCTCAGTTCTCTATCATTTCACAGTATATTTATTAATGTTTTCTGTAGATACCTTTGGAATCTCGGTAGGTCCCTGTAATTTTAAATCATCAAATCAAGGTCACTCAGTCGATGGGCATGAGACAGAAACACATTATTTGGTCTTTTGTGTGACCCATACCTCATGTGAGGAAAGAATCAGCGATCTCTCTGATCCACCCTGCTCTTTTCTGCCATCCAGGCCTGCCACTGTCACCACCACTGCACAAACTGCAGGGCAGCGGAGACGCCTCTACAGCGCTGTCCCAGGACGAGTCTTTGTAGCAACTCGAGCGCACTCTGCACAAGGAGAGCGAGAAATCAGCTTTAATAAAGGAGACAGGGTGAAAGGTGACTATCTGCACATCTTCACATCTGGACACAGTTTGTGTTTTGTGTGTGTGTGTGTGTTTGTACTTCAGCTTAAAATACAATGTTGTCTTCCGCATAATATCAGAATATCTGCCTGGTTGGATGCCAGTGTTTGTAATGGTTCAACATAGTAGCACAGATGAACTGGAATAGAAAACAACAAAGCTCTTTTTCAAACTAACCACAAAGTGGGATTTCTTTGTGTAAGGCTTTGATATAACACCAGATATTTTTTTCTTAACATCTAAACTGCAGACTTCAGAGGTGAGATGTAATTAGACTTTTTACTATCACCATTTAGCGAAGTGATGAAGTGTTTTGGACATCAAGCCAGATGCTGCCTCCTGTGTTTGATTATTTACCAAGGAGTAGCTAATTTTACCGTGAAAAATTATCCACTGATTTCAACACCATACACACTACAAAACAAACTCAACCCAGGTTTATCAGTGACTTTTTATGATGTTTTGCCAAATTGTTCAATATAAATGGAAACTTACTTGAGCAACTGAAATATCCTTCTAAGGGACAATTGGGGACAATGACTTCTGTTTTTGTTTTTTCACGTTTCATACTGCAATACCACCATTATTTAATTTTTCAGATTTAACAAACTTCATCATTCATGCCTGACCTGACCTGAGCTTGATAATGCTTGACATAAAGCCAGTATTAGTCAAATCTAATCAAAGCCGTAGCCCTAACTGCGAACGGGGTGCTATAGGAATGATGAGCTTCATGGGTCATGATTTTATGTGGATCCTGCTTTAAGGCACAATGTTAAACCAACCAAAGTGACACTCCCAGCAAAAAATGATGTTCCCCAAAATGTCAAACTATGCTTCAAGCAGATAGGGAAAGGAGATACATGTTAACAGTAGTTGTAAAGAGAGACTATTAGTCTCTGAGACAAAGCAGTACCCAGACAAGAAGTGTCTTCAGTTGACTTGTAATAGTCCTGTCCTAACATGAGTGTAAGGTATCTATATATGTTTGTATTCAATGTCTGCAGGTATGAATATGTGTGTGTTTGTGAGTGAGTCTAAGGTGTCTCCAGGTATGTATGTCTTGGTGAGTATGTAGGAGGTTTGCATGTTTGTGTGTGTGTCTCTATTATTTCTTTTCTGTCTGTATAATGTCATTGATTTGTTGTGTGTATTCATTTCTCACTGGTCTGTGTGTGCTTGTGTCGGTTTTGCCTCTTTGCCCTGACATGCTGCTTCTTCCTGCACCCCCTCCTCAGTGTTGAGTGTTGGCGAAGGAGGATACTGGGAGGGGACAGTCAGGGGTCGCACAGGCTGGTTCCCCTCTGACTGTGTGGAGGAAGTGATGCTTCGAAGCCAAGACAACCGATCAGGTAAAGGCACCTTCACAGAATAAAGACACAGAGGCATCCTAAGAACTCGTTTGGAATCAGCCGTACAACAGTGCTCACGTCCCTGTAATTTTGTGTTTAGAGAGCCGTGGAGAACGAGCCAAAAGACTGTTCCGCCATTACACTGTGGGTTCCTACGACAGCTTTGATGCTCCTAGGTAAGCTACCTTGCCGTTAGCCATCAGTTGTGATATTTAGCAATCTGAACAACTGCCTCCTCCATCCACCAAAGACGTGGTGTGTTTCTTTAAGCAGCAAGGCATACATAAATGACTGCTTCTAGTTAATTTAGGATAAAATCACCTCACATTGTTGGTGTCCCTACAAAAAGGGGATTTGGGCTAAACACATTCTTAGGGGCACTTGGATTGACAAGAGGTATTTAGATGCTTCAGTGTGACATCAGGACTGTCTGAAGCATGAACACTTACATATCCTGGTTAAATAAAGGTTAAATACAAAAAAGAACAATTTGACATTCACATTATTGCTTCACCTGAGGTGTAGACATGACCAACACAGTTTTATTTCTGTTGGTCTCTAACTCTGCTGAAGAAACAATTGGTAAAGTAGTTTGCTAAAAAGCCAAATTTATAGTGTCCACCCTCCTTGTGTGTCAAAGTCAAACTGACAACCTTTTCACACAGTCCGCCTGCTGTGTTTAAACACACAGCACTGGCTGGGGATTTGTTTGTATGGTATCATACTGTATCTCTCCAGATAAGATGAATCATGCAGTGATTCATGCATTCCAGTGGTGATTTGTGTGATGCGATGCTGTGATTCATGTGTTACCAGGATGACACTGTGTGAGGGTTCACCGCCTCAGGCCCGAAAGCTGATCCGCCCACTTCCATATTAATGTTGTTCTCAAGGCAAAGGTTTATCATCTGTGTTTTCACAAGCTGGTTTGCTGTAGCTGATCTACAGTACGCAGAATTGGCAGATTTATGTCCTATCAGGATTTTAGATTAAGTTTCCTTTCTTCGAATGCCTGCCTTTTGACACTGCCATCGTGGAGGTGTTGGGTGGGCTGAATATGTCTGTGCGGGTGAAGGTGCTTTTAGACCATTCTGATGACTAAGTCCACAATTTTCCTTTGTTGGGCAGTGAAATCACCACTGCCCTTGATGACCAAGCTGTCTGAACTGATGAATGTGTATTAGCATGCCATGGGAATAGACCCAAATAATCTTACAACAGCAGCTGTGACTTTTCATGAGGTCATTATGCCTTTTGTGTTAATACAGATATTCATCCACCTACTATAACTCAATCAGCATGCAGACCTACACAAATAAATACATGCAGCATCACCAGAAAATGTTCACATTTAGCTGTTTGAACTTAGGACAGGAAACAAACTTTGCTGGATTTTTTCTGGAGGTGATGTGTTTGAGGAGGAACACGACTGTATTGACTTAGTGTGTGACTGCTCCTCATTAACACAGCCTAATATAATGTCATTCTGTTGAATGCCTTGTATCAGCATCACGCTTCGAGGCAAATTCATTTCAGTGTCCAGGATTTGGACAGAGCAAAGACAGAATTGTTTACACAGAAATAAAGCCATTATCAGTCACATGTATTATTCAAAATGAGGCTCACGCTTTCTTTCAAATGTTTGAACTTACTCTTTCAGAGCATTTTGGTCATGCTTTCCTGTTTCTCATCTCTCTAATTGTGTTCCTTTCTCTCACGTTGTTCGCATTTTCATGTATTATTTACATGCTTTTAGTAAAGATGTGACACTTCATGCTAGCAACAAACTAAATTAAGCTAAATCGTACATATGTTTGTTTGCATTCAAAAAGCACCAGTGATAATTTAAGCAGTGTTTACTGCAGCAAAGCTGGAGCTGGCTCTGTTTATTTGGCCCAACAGTTCTAAGAGCTGACTCATGTGTGTACATTCTTACACTGCCTTCATCACTACATGTAATATCTCACCTATCTCTACTTTTATCCCTGTATCTTTGGCTACATGTTTTGTCCATTCCTGGATCCCTCCATCACTTTCTATTCATAACTGCATAGCTAAACCCCCCTTGTACTTTTTAATTTTCTTTCTATCACTCTTCCTCCCCTGTGGTGACTCCATCTGGAGGTTAGCCAGTGAAGGGCAGCCTAAAGGGAAAGGTGGTTGGGAGAGAGGGATGGAAAGCTTGGATAAAAGAAGACAGCGTTTGCAAGCTGGTAAAAAGGGACACGTGCATTGTTGTTTTGTGCAAACATTAGTATGTAATAACAGGCTATAAGTTGATCCATCATTTGCTCTGTACTTTATTATATAAAAATACTGGATGATCAACTCATATAGCATATTGATGATGGATGCTTTGCAGATTATTAAATCTAGATATATAAGATATTGACTTTCCCCGTCAAGTATATAATGTATATCTGTTTATGACTCCTTCCTAAATACATAACTTCAACTCATAACTACAATACAGGAAACAGACCATTCAAGAAACAAAAACATTTTATTCAAACAAATTAGGACAAGTGCATCATATTGCATTATTTGGCTCTGTTTGTGGAAGCCACTAGCAGCAGCTGGTTTTAACCATGGAAGCAGGTCTTATTCAGTAAAGAGCTATTGGGTATTAGATAGACAGACACATTTAAAGGGACGAGTCATGGGCAGCTCCAGTTGAATGAAAGACTACGCACGCAGAACCTTTGTTAAAAAAAAAAGGTACAGCAGAACAGCATTCGTTTAGTTTCTTATGAGCCCAACGTTTCACATCATGAAGTCAACTTTTATCAAAAAACACATCATCATATCCAACTGGGCCTAAAAGTGGAATGTCCATCCACCTCATATGTCTTTATTTGAACATTACATGCTGTTGCTCTTCCGCCATCCCACATGAGACCGTTTTTGGACCAACAGTGTGTCAAACAAGGACGAGCAAGCATCTAGTGTGGCGATAGAGCAGCAGAGCGCAGCTAACCACTGTTTGTTGGAACAACATGTATTGAACCAGTAGCAGCTGGTTGACAAACTTGTACATCTTACTTGAGCTTTTGCTAAAGCCTGTAACAACAGAGAGAGAAAGCAGCATATAAGAGTATTCTTGTGTTATGACAAACACAAACAATAAAAGGCACATGGAGCGTTAATACAGTGCACAAACACATACCATCATGTGGACACTCTGTCTGCATGCTCTCCTGCTCCCTCCCCACCTCGTTTTTTTTTTTTTTTTTTTTGCCTCCTCTCTTTGTCACACGTGCACAAACACAAACGCACATACTGTACACACAGAAGCGCAGCGGTCTAGCCTGACATGCGGGGAGTGAGACAAAAAGGCAGAGATGTGAGAGAGGGGACAGGAGCTGTGATCATCCTCAAATGCGAGAGGGGAGACAAGAGGGTGAGAGGGAAAGAGAGACATGGACGGGGACGGAAGGAGGGAGGGAGAGAGGGCAAGGCGACGGAGGATAGCTTCGACATTCGTGGAACGAGGCTCTGGCTAAGAGATGATGTGAGTGCCCATTGTAAGAATCTGTACCTCTTTTCCCTCTCTCTCTTTCTCTCTCTCTCTCTCGTCCTCTTCTTCCTCCTTCCGCCACTCATCCCCCAGCTGTTTCTCCGTCCCATCTCCTCTTCCTGACTGCGTCGATGCGTCTCCTCCCCCACCTCCCCTCCCTCCTTTGCTCTACCCTCTCATTCATTCTTTGTTTACAGCTAGTGTGAGGATGGAATGAGTGTGTGAGTGTGCATGTTGGAGGCAGGAAAGAGAAGAAGAAAAGAGGGGGGAGGGGAGAGGAGGTTAGTTAAGTGTACTTCAAAGGTATGTCAGGTCAATAACAAGCGAAGACAACAGCAAATACCAGTAGATCAGCTTTTTATGTAATGTTATATGAGAATGTTGTACTTGATTTTCATCAATATGATGATGATGATGACAGTCAAACCTTGTTGTCATTCAGTTTCATGAGCCTCCAATTATTCCTAACGAATGAATTATCCCCGATAGGATTGTACTACACAGCAAAGACTTCTCTAAGTCACATCCATTTTTATGAATGGGAATCATGACAGTGATAGATAGGCACCGTTCATACTATACATTTACACTATTGCAAGTGAAGGAGTAGTGAGAAATGGATGAAGGGGAAGTGGAGGATGGAGACGGGAGGTGGTAGCGAGAGTATGAGGTTGTGTGCTACATGTTTGTGTGTTTTGTTTATGTGTGAACAAACCCAATCACCTCTCGCTCACTCTTCATCTCTAAATTATCTAATTTGTCTCTTTCCTTTTTCTTAAGCCACCTTTCCCCCCCTCCCTCTCTCCCTGCTCCTCTACCCCCCCCCCCCCCCCCCCCCCCCCCCCTCTCTCTCTCTCTGTGTCGCAGTCACAGCGAACCATCTCCATCTCTCTCTCTCTCTCTTTCTCTTGCTCTCCCGTTCCTCCTCT